>NC_051229.1:14084229-14392979 GCF_015220715.1 Pygocentrus nattereri | reverse complement strand
AGAAATGCAATGGAAACGTTGTTGCTTGGTCAAGCTGTGTAAACAACAATAAGCCTCTGGACATTTTTTCAGTTGCTGCATAAGCTTTTCAGGTGCTTCTTGCTTCATGAGCTCCTGTTTTGACTACTGTTTCTGCTTTTATTGGTCTCTGTGACCAATAAACTAAAAAAAACACTCCAACCTAGACTACACAGTCAAAACTCAGACAAGAGAGTCTCACATAAACCCAACAACCTGTATTTTGTATGTTGTTGTTTGTCACTGTGTTGCATCACCTTTCAAGTGACCCACATATCCACTGCTCTTTAAGTGACATGAAGCCAAATGCAGAACTATGATCCTCACATTTATTCATCATTCTTGTTGAAAAACTGTAAAGTTCATTCAAACTGTATTTATATAAAAGCAGACAGAATTTCTTCAGAAATGTTCCTGAAGTTTTGTATGTAAAATGGAAGTGATGCACTAATGTGGAGCTATAATAAAGATTAGCGTGAGTTTCAGGAGGCTCATTTCTCATGTGTGTGCGCTCACAGTTTTATATGTAAAAACTTCACATACACACGGTTTCTTATGCGCATGATTTACAACTTACATGCAGAACTATAATGCATATGCAGAACCCCCTAGTGGTGGAAAAGTGAATTCACCACAAAAACCATCATGAGATGCACAAACTCTCATTGATTATCAGCTGCTTCAGTATAAGTGACAGAAGGACTGGTGACTTTTGAGCTCATACCCTGTAAAAATGTTTCCTCAGTCAACATAAAAAATCTGCTGTAGTAGTGAGTAATAAAATAAGTATTTAGATTCTTGAGGATTTCAAATATTTAACATTTTAACATTTAATCCACATTTAGGAATTGCACATCATTTTGATTCACATCTGATGTTCAGTGTAAACAAGAAAATTGCTATACACAAAGAAATAAATGTGAAATTGTATTAAGTGTAAAAAAATGCCTTGTATACTTTATAGACTAGGATTAAAAATCTGCACAATGAAGTAAAATTGTAATTATTCAATCTTCATATTTATTTTTTACATGTAAAATAAACAGCTGTATTTAAATCAATAAGAAAAAAATTACACACAACACCAGCTTTTTAAATGCTTTATAGGCTACTGAGGATTTTAAAGGAAGTTGTTAATCATATATTCACTCCAAACATCTAAGGTCACCACAAATATCTCAACAAAACACTTATGACAGCAAATGTTCCACCAGATGCCACAGATGCACTTAAATGAGCCAAGACATGTTTGGTGCCCAATTTTTGCTTCTTTAGTTTAGCACTGGATCTATGTAGCTAACATTGCTAACAAACACTAGAAGTCAACAGTCAATTTTCATAAATGATGTCAATCTTGAGTTTTTGACCTGAAGACTATGTTTAAAAATTGAAACAGAATGACTAACGTAGCGTCCAGTGTGGTGTGCATGCATGCAAAGAGGAGCTGGACTTTGTAGGTTACTCAGAATTCAGCACAACACCTTTAAAGTGGAGGTCTACAGCATTCAGCTACAGTCATTCTGTGTCCGAAACATCACTGTCAAGTCTTTACAACTTTATTGAAGACCTAGATGTGGTTTGAAGGGGTTGAGAGACATTTTAAGGCTGTATTTATGGAAAAGATTTGGGTGACTATTGACTTTTAGTGTTTGTTAGCAATATTAACCTTGTAGCTCCCGAGCTAAACTAAAGAAGCAACATTTAGACAACAACCTCTCTTGTCGACGACATCTGAGGTGGACAAATGTGTTAATTAGATTTTTGAGCAATCCATTCCTTTAAGTTTGCACACACACATAGGCCCAATTCCATTTTACCCCTTGCCCCACCACTTAGCCCTTAGGCCTCCGTTTCACATCTAGGGTTAGGGTGTCTCAGTTTTTGTTGAGATAGTGGGGTGAAATGTTCTACCCTTCTGTATCAAATGGAGAGTTTTTCAGAGGCACACTCCAAACCAAGCGTTATGAAAAAATAAGAAAAACCAGCAAGATGGCTTCACAAGTCACCAAAGAAACCCATAAATATATGGATTTTCTCCATTAAAAATTATGATAACCATTGTATTATATTCATTTAATGACATTTCAATGTATTATGATCGTTTTCTTCATAACAAGGACAAAAACGCTAATAGTATGCTAATGTATAGCTAGCTATAGCTAACTTTCCCATTCCACCTTAAATAGTCCAGCAGTACTGACGCCTGAAGCGCCAGAATGTAACTGCTGCATCATTTAAGGTGGAATGGGAAAACTGGAACAAGAAGCTGGTGAATAGTTGACTTCAGCTTCATATCACCAAAGAATTAGGGTTGGGAAATAATAAATAATTGTCTCATATCCCCTCTTTGAAAGCATATGAAGCCATAAATGTAACTAAAGCCCAGCAGCAAGTTTGCTGAACCTTTTCCTTCTCTTCTATCACTGAAGACGGGAAGGGTCGCCTGCAGAGCAGCAGGATCGTGCCTTATATGAAGTGTGGCTGCAGGTACTTCGGCATGGCTTTTTACAAGTAGAAACAGTGAATTAGCACAAAGTAAAAACCTTAAGCTAAAGTCTTAGAATGAGACCACATTCAATTGTATGATATATAATATATAGTACAAATTCATTGTAAGATGTATTGCATTGCATTAGCTTCTTTGTAAGAGACCTGGCCAGAAACACACTTGCTTACACCTGAAATCAAAACAGATAAAAGAAAAAAAAACATTTTCCCATAAGCCCGAAAGTGCTTAAAAGGCAAAAATGTGTTTGGTGTCTGAGATTTGCTTCTTAATTTTCTCACAGGAGATCTGAGTTAACAGAAGTGAAGTCATGCTGTAAAAAATTGGAACAAACTGCGAATCATCTGCTTATGATTGAGCTCTATTACTGCACTTTAGGCTTAATAAGATCATTTTAAAAATATTTAAGCCTTTTCACATTATTTTTTAAAAGTTATAAGCTTATTCTTATGTACTTTGTACTTCCTTTTCATTTCCCGTTTAATGATTTTAAAGCTGCTTTTTACTTTTATTGATTTTCACTCTAAAGTGAAACCACTAAGCACAAGTATATAGAATTGCCTTTGTGTATGAAATGTGCTTATATAAATAAGCTTGTCTTGTCTTGCCTTGCTCATGTCACCCAAGTAGTTTTTGGGACACCAAACACAGATTGGCCAATTAAAAGCATTTGGGGTATCATTGATTTTTCACTGAACTATTCAATTGAATAACAGTCCATTATAGACCATTTCACAGATGTTGTATTTTGCTCTCTAACCTCTCACTCCAAAACCACAGAGCTGTAGATCACCTCATCATCTCTGACTGCCTGAGAGAGCTGGAAAATAGGACAGAGTTAGAAATAAAGGAGGATCTCTCACTCCTACCACCCTGAGTGCTCTTTCACCAGCTAAACTAAATGCTTAATAAGGGTGAGGTCAAAGCTACATTTTTCTCATAAACACTTTCAGCTTTCAACCAGCTAATGTCCACTCAACTTACTGTGAAGTGGTCAAAACAGTGAACTGCTACTGGTGAAAAAGGCTGTATTTTTACTTACAGTTTTCTTTTTGGTTGTTGTGGTTACGCTGCTGTAGATGACGTCATTTTCACGATCCAGTGCAGATGAAGACTGTGGACACAATATACTCAGTAACTTAATCTCTTAATGTTTCAGTAATCAAATACCGTTTGCATGCAGCAGTAGTTTAGGCAGTGCAACACATTTAATAAAAGCATGTGTCCACTCACCACAGAGACTATTTCTGCCCAATGAAGACGACATAAGTGGGGTATAATCTGACAGCTGAGAGGTACAAAGAAGAGGAACAACACCTAAACCACCCTCATCTCCACACTGATGGATCCTTGTCCATAGTCAGTGACCAGCACTGCTGAATTCTGGGATGTGGTAGTCTTCCACACTGTGAAGCATGTCCAGTCTTTAAATCTGCACCACTTCTTCTGTTTATTCTTATATCCAGCACTGTAGAGACACTGGACACTGACACTGCCCCCTTTCTGACCACTCACTCTGCTGTTTATCACCGACACAGCAGGATCTGAATAAAGAGGCAGAGAATGAGTCGTATAAATACATCCTCCATCATAAATAACATGTCTAAGTTACAGTGAACAAATTCTACTTCACACAGAGAGACGTCTTACCTGAACTGACCGTCAGGTACACATAATCACCGTCATCTGATCCGCCACTAATTTCCACAGCACACCAATAATATCCAGAGTCAGAGTCTTGGAGGCTCTTCAGTTCCACAGTAAACATATTCTGGGTTGGATGATCAGTGACTGATGTTCTTCCACTTGTGTTTGTATAGGCTACTATTTTACAGAGGAGCCAGTCCCGCCCTTTACACCAGTATTTACGGTTTGATTTGTATTTCTCATCATAAAAACATGGAATAGTGAGAGATTCTCCACGTCTTACAGCTAAATTCTTCAGTGTCTTCATGCTCTCAGAATCTGTCAGGAAGAAGTCAAATTGTACTACAGCATCAGTGCTACACTTAACATGGGATCTGCAAAGGTTCTTTAGCAAAATCAATGGCTATACATTTACTTTCCAATTTATCAGATCCATTTACAATATAGATGCAATGTAACAGTTACAGACTGTAGTCCATCTGTTTCTCTGCATAATTTGTTAACCCCCTTTCACCCGATACATCAATGGTTAGGATTCTCCCAGTGTGTGTGTGTGTGTGTGTGTGTGTGTGTTGCACAGAGTGGATTAGGCACAGCACAACATGTCAGTGTAACTGCTGGGCTAACAAGAGTCCACCAACCAAAAAATCCAACCAATAGTGTCATTGGGTCAGAAACTGACCACAGATGAAGGAATAGAGAATGGCTTACACAAACTGTACAGCAACAGATATGGACGATCAAGGCAGAGTGGACAGTAAGCGGTCAAAGTGTTTATAAACTCCAGTGGCACTGCTGTGTGCAGAGTCATGGCAGTGCTAAGAATGATCCAACACCCAAATAATACTGTGGTGGTCTTGTGGAGTTCCTGACCATTAGTGATCGGGAAAAAGAGCGGCCAACAAATTGTGAAGAGAAATCGAGTAAAATCTGTAATTCCAAAAAGTTTCATTTCAAAATGTTGCGAATCCTTTTGTAACAGTGTTGAATGTAATGATTTCTTGAAAAGAATAAAAGATGGTATATAATGAAAGATACAAGTTGATATTTCTCTAATGAAGATGGTATTAATCACAACACAGCACTGATGTTCCTTTTACGTGTAAAGCTCACTAACAATGTAAATCTTTTTAAAAAATCTTGAAAGATTTTGATTCTGTATTTTGGAACAAAACCCCTTTATTGTAGCACTACACAGTGCACCTATATGGTAAGTGGACCTGATAACGTTGGGCAACAAGTGCAGATACATGCTGTACACAGTAAAACTTGCATGAAAATAAATTGTATTTGAGTTGCATAATGTAAATGTCTTGGAATTCACTTCAAACAGTTGTAATCATTTCAACTTCATTAAACAAGTTTCATGAAACAGTCATTCAGAATGTTGATAAAGCATCACTCCATTGTAAACAGCATCATTTCAAATAACGGAGGGATTACTGGAGCTGTTCCATGATTAGACGAGCACTCTTCCTCCATAGTTTATGTGTCTCACTGCTGTGAACTGACATCATACGACTGGCAATAAAACACAGCCAGCTTCATCAAATGTGGGAGTCGAGCTGCTTTAGCAGTTGTAGTGGGAAATTTGATCAGCCATTTTTCAGACGCCCCCTAAACAAGCGGTAACGGTTGTGTGGTGAAGGAGAGACACCCTGTTTAATCAGAGTGAGCACAATGATCAAATCAATCCATCTGATCTAGATACAGGTTTGAATCGATGTCATCAAAATTGTGATCGTTACAGAGTAAACATTGATGGTCAGGTGTTGTGCCGAATTCCGACTGCCCGGCAGAGTCCGACTGTCCCTCGCGTGCACGCGCTTCAAATAAACGTGTGAACGTGACGGATTTCTGGTTCTTTCTGTGTGTAAATAAAACTGTATCTTCAATTTCCCTTCACAGCAAATAGGTGTTGTGTGTTGTTATTATAATAATTATTAATTTGATTAATAATATTAAACAATGAAGTTATGATTATGTGGACTTGGCTTGTTTTCATATTTATTAATTGTTCATTTGTAAAAAAAAAATGAACCCTAGCATTTGCCTATATCGCCTAATGGAAGGACCGGCCCTGAGTATGACGACATATTAAACACAGCTTTAAAGCTCTGGAGCAGTAAAGTTCACATCTGCTGACCTGACGATGCGGTCATTTTTCTAGTCATTGTCCAGCAGCCAGACTCTCATTGTTTTCATAGCAGGACACAGTAAGGAGACGCCTTTCAATACAGGGTGTGTGAATATTAATAGAAAGTAATTGGACAGTTAAAATGAAGAGAGAACATGAAATGGGCCTCCTTGTCTAAGACTGACCACGACTAAGTATAAATGAGTTAGAAGTGCTTATTAATAATAATATAGCTATTTATCCCATTATAGATCATCATTTAATGACAGAGAGAGAATGATCACCAAAACCAAATAACTTTAAGGAGCTGAATAAGAATTCATGTTGGTTTATAAAAGAGGTGTTCCAGTGTTCTCTGAGCCACGATGACCACTCAAATGGGCGTGGTTTGAAAGGTTATATGGTTAAAGTTTCTGGCATGTAAATATTGATGTGATGATTAGTTAAAAAACACTCGTCTGAAATAAATGTGGAGGAAAGAAAGTGATAAAAATGAAGACGACTTCAAAGGTTTTTATGGTTTTTACTCGTTTTTTATTTCATCTTTTATTTTCTTTTCTGTGATTTTCTTTTATTTTATTTTGGTTGTTAGTGTTTAATCTAGTGATGATAAACCATTAGTGAAAGGTCAATTATCCTCAGACATGCGTGTAGAAACATTCTGCTCTATAAAATGGAAAATGTTACAAGGTTTTAAACAAAAAATATTTTTATGTTTTTAAAATAAAATAGATTATATGACATTTTGGCTAAAATGGAAATGATTGCATGTTTTTTTACTGAAAATATAAAATGAAAAAAGCTCCATGACTTTTTCTACTAAAATATAAAAGGATCTTCTCAGTAAATGAATGTGTTTGTGTTCACACACTAGTAGTGATTAAAACACTGGTGTCATAATGTGTTTTGTACAGTTACACAAACTCACTCCTGAGTTACTACATAGCTTCACCTTCACTCTGAATCAGAGAGAAACAGGTTCAGCAGCGGCGTCCAGAGGTTTGTGCTCTCCAGCTTTTGATGAGTTTCTCACCACCTTTAGACGGGGTCCCGTCCCACATGGTCCTACCAATTAAAAGTGCAAGAAGAGCCACATATGTCCCTCCATCAAGATTCACAACACACCGTTACCTACCACACATACCTGTTATACCATTCTTATCTATTACATCATCACATAGCTGTCATACCATTCATACCTATTACATCACCACATAGCTGTCATACCATTCGTAACTATTACATCATCACATCACATACATACACTGTAACCACTTGCTGTAATTTTTACACTAAGATCTTTCAGCAAACCAACTGTTTTACTATTTTGCGTTGTAATACTGTAGAACGCCATGCATCGTGGGACACCACATGAATACAACTGTCAACTGTATATTTAGCAGTAAAAAATTTGCAAAAAACCAGCGGCTGTTTTCCACCGGAAAATAAGAAGAATCTTGGGAATTCAAGCAAACGAAACAAGCAGTCTTTGTGAGTAAAAACCTTTCTTTTCGAAATGCATGGAATGTTAGACTAAATGCTGAACATGTCATGTTAACATTAGTGCTTTCTATAAAGCTGCCCACCCTGGCTTGGCTGTGTTCATTTAGACCATCAAACTGGGATGCGCTTGTGGCAGAAACCTTCATACGAAAATGGTGATGTAAAAACGGATTCTAATGCACTTAAAATGTTGGTGTGTGTCTCGTGGTGTCACGTCTGTTAGCGTCTGTTATCGTTATCGGTTCAGGACGCTAGCGTTAGCTCACGTAGTTAGCTAGCTAATGCTACTTGGTGTTGTAGCCATATAACTGCCTGTGTTCGCCACTTAGCTCGCTATCTAGTTAGCTAATTTCAGTCTTAGTGAGACCAGACATACCGAGTCTCCCGCATATCAATAGTGTCTCCCTGATGCCCGGAAGTCAGATAAAATCTCCCGGAATCCAGAAGTAGTGGCCCAAGAGTGAACACAAACGCGCGCGCAGGCGACACAGACTTTTCCCCCCAATCGCGCGTGGGAAAGAGGGGGAGAGGGAGAGAGCGGCGCTCCCCTCGTGTGCATATTCATGAAGCGCATGCGAAACAGAGAGGGTTCCCAGAGTTGTTCCCAGAATATTGAGAGAGAATGCACTGCAGGAATTGGAAGCAAGCAACCCAGAAAGCAGATGCCAGAGGAAAACTACACTTGGAAGTCCTAGATTATGTCTGAACTGGAAGCAATGGTCCCACATTACAATTTACCAGTTGATGAGTCCTTTGGCAAACTGTCGAAGGTCCGATCTGTGAGCTCAGGGCAAGTAAGATTTGAAGATTTGTGGAGCTGTGCAAGTTTATGAAACTGCTACTGGTGTTTCCGAATTGTGATGTAGAAAGTTAGGTAGGCTAATGTCCAAACCTTTGCTGTAAAAAGAAGTTCTGTATGTTTGTGGAGTTTAAAGTAAAGTTATGTTTGTTGCATAAGATGTATTGTATTTTTTTTTTTTTTTTTTTTTTTTTGGGTGGGGGGTGTTGGGAGAAGTGTCTCCCTGAAATTAATTTTTGCAAGTTGGGATGTCTGTGAGACCATCAATGTCATATAAACATCTGAGGTTGATCAGTCCTAAATAGGAACGATTGTTGAAAACGATGTTATAAAATATCCTGTTGGCTGTTTTTATTCCTTGGTTGGTTTGACTGTGTGCCCTACAGGTAGCTAAATGGCTAGCTAGCTACCGAAAGTGGTAACTAGCTACTAGCTGTTGTCGACCCTAACCGTTGCTTCCACGTTGTAAGGTTTTCAGATGAGAGACACAAAAGATCTTTTTCATCAATTTATTTTTTTTGTTAAACTCGACCATTGAGGGTAACATTGTGTTTGAGATTGAGAAAATATAGCTAAGCTACCTAGCAACTAAGAATTCCTCTTTCAATTTCAGGCTAGCATTAGTTTAGACAGTAAAACAGGTTATTAGTTTGATAATGTTTGGAACCACTGCCGTAAGTCATCCATTTGGTGATAACTAGCTTTTAACTTATAACACCACAGATTGTATTTTTCCTGCATTTTTGCAATTTATGCAGTTTCTCAGGTTGTGTTCTTTTCTGCAGTTTAAGTATCTGGCATCACTGTGATGCGCTAACTTGATTTGTTGAGGTTTGAATATTCATTTTAGGTTTGAGCTTAAAGTAAATAATGTACATTTGCAAGTTGTGCAACAGTGAGTGTAGTACTCTTCTAGCCTTCACCCAGCACATGAAGTTGCATAGAAATGCACCAAACCAGACATTTACTTGTGGTATCCCAAATTGTTTACGTTCATTTAGAAAAATTCACTGCTTTTAAATCTCATTTGTATAGGGATCACAAGGAATATCAAAGATTTAGTAGACATTCCTGGTTTCGGTTAACAGATTCAAAATGAATTTGTCATACAGAAGGTTGTCAGTTTGAATGTGGGTATTTGAAAGATTTCATTTCTCACTTGAAGGGCCATTTACAACAGGGCAGACAAATTGGTTGTCCTTTCAGAGGATGTGTGGAAACATTTAAAGTAAAATCCATGTTTGCCTCTCATATATCTAAAGCACACAAAAACAGCTCAGTTGAACATCTTCAGGAAAACGTGCTGGTAAAACCAAGTGAAACTATTAGGCCTACTCAGTCTTGATCCATATCTGAGTGATGATGAACCTGAGCACTTTGAATCAAATGTTTTCCCTGGTGTGCTTAATGTGGATGAAGCTCTCTTCTTTAAGTACTTGATTTTATTTGAAACTTCAAACAAAGTCCTTGTTACCTGCGTCAGTAATTCAGGCAGTTATTGAAGGATTTCAAGAAATCCATGACCTTGGAAAATCTCATGTATTTGCAAAATAAATTAACTGAGAAATTGACATTACTTGGAAGTGATGACATTACCATCAAAAATGTAATCAAGGAACTTGAAAAAGAAGATCTTCTTAAGACTGGAAGTAGGTTTTTTACAAACAGATCAGCGCCAGAAGACAATGTTCAAAAACAGCGTCAACTATGTGGAACCAACGCCATTATATTTAGGCTTAAATGAATCTGGAAAAGAGTGTTTTGTCCAATATATTCCTTTAAAAGTAACCCTTACTGCCCTATTTGAGTCTGATTCAGTCAGGAAACAGTATGAGAGTGTGCATTCTCGTGTAACAAACCCTGATGTTCTGCAAGATATTTGGGATGGAAAGGCTGTATTGCAGAATGAATTGTTTCAGACTGAAGGAACATCTTTAGCCCTGATACTCTATCAAGACTCATTTGAGGTGGTAAACCCACTGGGTTCAGGGAAAAAGAAACACAAGGTGCTTGCTGTTTATTTACCTCTAGGTGATATCCCACCATGCTACAGATCAAATACTGATCACATGCAACTTGTGCTTTTGTGCAGAGAACAGGATTTTAAACATTTTGGACAAGAAGCAGTTTTTAGGCACTTGATGAAAGATCTTAAGGAGCTGGAGAATAGTGGTATTGTCCTGAAGGATGGCCGTGTTTTGAGGGGTGGTTTGTGTGCCATAGCTGGGGACAATCTGGGCTTTCACAGTATTGGAGTCTTTATGGAACATTTTAGTAAGAGGGCATATTTTTGCCGATTTTGTGACATTGACTGAGAAATGTTTCAGTCACATCCATTGTCAACTGGTACAACAAGAACCATCCAGTCCTATCAAGAGAATCTGCAGGATAGAGAAGTGATTGAAAAGGACAGTGCAGTTGGCATAAAGTTTGATTCAGTTTTCAACCAACTCAGATATTTTCATGTGTGTCAGCCTGGTTTACCTCCGTGTCTGGGTCATGATCTCTTTGAGGGTGTCATATAATTTGACTTAGCACTGTATATTAATCATTTAGTAACTCAGGGAAAGCATTTTACCTATGCAGAGTTAAACAGATGCATCAGTCAGTTTAAATATCTTGGTGCTGATGCTAATGACAAACCTCCTGGTAGTGAGAAGTTGTCTGGACATGCTGTGCAAAACTGGTGTCTTTTGAGAGTACTACCTCTCTTAATTGGGGACAGAATTGAAAAATCCAGAAGATAGTACAGTATGGCAGTTGGTTTTGCTTCTGCGACAAATAGTGGGTTACATATGTGCGCCTGTTATTACTCTGGATCAGGTGGCCTATTTTGACTTATTTTAAACAGTGTGCTCGAAAATTGCACAATTTTAAAAACCTATGTGCAACCCTAGCAGAGAGGCATCAGCTCCTCCAGGCATGCTTGAGTGCTGGCAGTATGTTTCCTCCTGTAATTCAGATTGACAAGGGAACTGAATTTTATTCCAGTGACTACAGTGACAAGATTAAAAAGGCAGCTTCTCCATTTGATTTTGTGTCCAGCAATACATTTGCTGTTAATGACATAACTGTGAAAGGTACAAAGTACAAAAGGGGGATGTATGTAGTCATTGGAAGGGATGAGGAAGGATTGCCAGTTGGAGAAATCAAGCTGATCTTGGTGCATTGTGATTCTTCAGTGACGTGGATGATGAGCATAGAGGGTCAGGTGGTCTTATCTCCACATCCCAATTTTGTGGCGGGCTTGGCAACATTGTTTGTGTCATTCTACAATTTCAACCTGAAATACCAAGAAGAGGTCTCATGCATGCTGGAATTTATCCAAAGGTAAATCATTCTGTTATTGTAGAATATACCCTGACTGGCCACTTTATTAACTACACCCAAGTACTCCATAGCATTTGCACTCTTTTTCCAATTAATCAGCTCCATATACCATATAGCAGCACTTTGTATTTCTACTGTTACAAACTATAGTCCACCTGTTGCTCTGCATTCTTTGTTAGCCTCTTTCATCCTGTTCTTCAATGGTCAAGACCCCCACAGAGCAGGTATTATTTGGGTGGTGGATCATTCTCAGTGCTGCAGTGACACTGTTGATGTGGTGACATGTTAGGTGCGCTGGATTGGACACTGTGTTCACTCACCCTTCCACACAGCAATACACGTGTCCACTGTGTGATGGCCCATCCTAGATGCCGCCGAGCCCAGAGAAGTTGACACTGCTTCTGGACATGGTTAACATAAGGCTTCTTTTTGCACAGTAAGGTTTTAAGTGGCGTTTGTGAATGTAACTCTGTATTGTAATGCTTGACAAAGGTTTGCTAAAGTAATCCCTTGCCTATGTGGTAATATCAGCTATTGTTGAATGGCGGTTCTTGTTGCAGTGCCGTCTGAGGGATCGGCAATCACGGGCGTTCAGCTAAAGCTTGCACCCTTGGCCTTTAAGCACTGAAATTCCTCCCAATTCCTTGAATTGTTTAATGATAATGTGCACTGTAGAGGGAGAAATACACATCTCTTTCAATCTTTCTTTGAGGTGCATTGTTTTTAAACATTTCAATCATTTTCTCACGCATTTGTTGATAAACTGGTGATCCTCTGGCCATCTTTGCCCCTCAAAAACCCTTTACTGGATGCTACTTTTGTACCAAACCATGATTATAATCACCTGTTTGAAATCACATCATTATTTAGCTTTTATACGATATTACTAGCCCTAAATTGCCCCGTCCCAACTTTTTTTGGAATGTGTTGCAGGCCTGAAATGCAGGAATGGAAAATTATTAATATCAGTATCTTGACTGTGTTATGCTGATTCTGTTAGAATGAAACTGGAAGTGATGCATTGGGTTGCATATTTTATTTTGATATTAAAAATGCTTAATTGAAGATAAGCTAATTGAACATGCTGTATTATTTGCACAGTGCATACTTTAAAATCATGTAACTTCATACAATTATGCCACTCTTCACAGCAGAGCTTTAAAGAAATTAGAAAACCTTAGCTAATTGTAAATTTTACAGTAATATATCAGTAAAATTTTACTGATATATTACTGTAAATATATCCTGGCACAGTTTTTTTGCATACAATGTTTTTCACACAACGTTTCCAAAGTATTCATAAACACATCATATGCTCTATTTACATCATCAACATACACTTCCTTCCAGTTTTGTTTTCTTAAATCGTCTTTCAATTTCTCCAAAGCTTTTTTTTGAAGTATTTATCATTTTTTTCTTTATTAAAACAGCTTTTTTAATGCACTGATTATTTTTACAAATTGTAAACACTGGCAAATGATCACTTATGTAAGTTATCAAAATCCCACTCAACACCTTCTTTTCTTATATTTGTAAAGATATTATCAATCACTGTATCACTGTGGGTTGTAATTCTTGTTGATTTGGTTATTAAAGAATAAAGACTTGTACATTGTATTAATAAACGTACTAATATTATTTGAATCGGTTTGACTTCCCAAATCAATGTTAAAATCTCCACCCAGAAAAACTGTTTTGTTACAATTACATTCCAAGGCCTCAGTGATTTTGTCTGTAAATAAGTCAATATTTGAACCTGGTGACCTGTACACACAACTAATTATTATATTTTTAGAATTTTCATTTAATATATCAACAGTCATCATTTCCATTCTGCCATCAACAGTTTTTGACATTTTGTCCCTAATTTTACACTTTAATGTAATATCAGTAAATAAAGCAACCCCACCTCTTTTATTGCTTCTATTCATATAATATGGTCTATATCCTTCTATTTTATAATTATTTATGTTTTGATCATTGAGCCAGGTCTCTGAGACTGCTATTATACTAAAATGTCTATTTATCTGTTCTAAATAGTCTGTTATTTTTAAAAAGTTTGAATTCATGCTTCTACTATTAAAATGAATAATAGAGAAACCTCCCTTTACCATTTTATTGTCATTGAATTGCTCCTCATTATAATATTGACAATCCTCAACCACTGGAAAAAAATCTGCATCAACCATAATATCTACATCATATATTTTAGACTGGAAATCTTTGTAAACATTTATTTATTTATTTATTTATTTTATTTTATTTATTTTCCCTTTTCTTTTTCCCTTTCCTTCCTTTTTTATATTTATCTAAACAGAGCATTTGTAAACCCATGTTTATTTCTGTTATTTTACTGTTATTGTTGTGCATCACTACTTATCAGCTTCTAACCTGTCTAATTGCTCTAAGGATCTAATCCATAGATCTTTGGCATTCTCAGGCGCATCTTTGGTTTTTATAAAAACTGTACAGTTCATTGTCCATGTTGCCTGGATTTTCTTCTGTTTTCTTAGTAATCTGGCTTTCTTGGCAATATCTGCATTCTTTTTAGTGAGATGTTCGTTAATATAAACACTTGTACCTTTCAGATTTCTTCCTTGCTTCAGCAAATCAATCTGATGTTTTCTATTATTGAACCGAATGATTATTGGTGCTACCGCAGACTTTCCTCTCTGATTTTTGATTGGTAGAGTATGACGAGCTTCAATGTTCTCCTTTTCAATTTCAATGTCTTCACTCTGCAGGAATGGAATTACCTGCTCCTCTGTTGTACTTTCATGTTCTGAATTGTTGTCATTCCTGCTCCTTCTCACAGCCTGTGAATAGCTCTGTGGTTTTATTTCTAATCCTGTTATCATGACATCATTTACTCGAGAATACTGCTCCAAGTCGGCTGCTCTGCTTCGTAGATCGCGGCCGGTGTAGGTCCCTTTCTGGCGGCCCAGTATCTTGACTGTGTTATGCTGATTCTGTTAGAATGAAACTGGAAGTGATGCATTTGGTTGCATATTAATATTAAAAATGCTTAATTGAAGATAAGCTAATTGAACATGCTGTATTATTTGCCCAGTGATACTGTAAAATCATGTAACTTCATACAATTGTCAAAACCCACTCTTCATAGCAGAGCTTTAAAGAAATTAGAAAACCTTAGCTAACTGTAATTTTTACAGTAATATCAGTAAAATTTTACAGTACTTTATTGGCAACTCGAGTTGCCAGGTATATACTGCAATAATTGGAATTACAGCTGATTATTGCAAAGACTAATTACAGTATTATAATCTATTTATTGCTGATCAAATTTGATGTAAAAAAGTGGTAATACCCTTTCATTTATTTACAGTAAATTACCATTATTATGATACAGTAATATTTTGGAATTTTTAAATTACTGTTATTTTACAGTCCTTTATTGGCAACTTTTTTGCCAGTAATTTACAAAAATTATTTACAGTGTACATGCTGTACATAGTAAAACTTGCATGCAGCTACAGTTGCTGGAAATCTACATGAAACTAAATTGTATTTGAGTTGCATAATGTAAGTGTCTCTGGATTCACTTCAAACTCAGCTGCAACAGTTGCAAGCATCTGAACTTCATTAAAGGGTTTTAATGAAACAGTCATTCAGAATGCTGATAAAGCATCACAGAACAGTTTCTGTCCCTGAGCTGTCAAACTGGTCACACCAGCAGCACCGACCTGAGCTTAACAACAACACTACAGTCAGGTACTGATCAGCCTGACCACCCAGCACACTACACACTGAGCTCCACCAGCTCAGAGGACTGTATGCTGTGTATACACAGTTCTCCCCCGTCTACTAATTATACTTTAAATTAAGTTTAGTTTGAGCATTTTGAAGCTGCAGTTCATCATTTATTTTAGAAAGAATGGAGAGCAGCCTTGTTGTTGGGTGAGTGGATCATAATTGAGAATATCATTGGTAGCAATCATAGAAAGATTTCTGTCTGAGAAATACAGCCTTCTGTACACAAAGCTTTATTTTTTCCTTTTTAGAACAAATTTGTTTATGTACTTTTTGAATATTTTGATTATGAGATTTTTTTCACAGTATTGTAGCTTTTGTGCAAAGTTGAAAAGTGCAGCTTCAAAGTAATGGCAGCTATACATTATAATTCATTTTTCTTTTTTTGTGTGATTTTCTAGGTGTTTTTTGGGGATTAACCCAACTACTGGCTCCAAGAACTCCACTGCAAAAGTTGTCAGCAAAACAACTGGAAAGGTAGTGGAGAAGAAGAAACACTCAATGAATGCCAACGTTTGCAAACTTTGAAGAAAATGAATGGATTTTGACTGGCGGTGAATGCAAGTGTAATGGGAATGTTGTGAGCACAGCAAAGTCCTTCATGCAGGGTTTATTGATGTAAGTTGACTTGTGTGGTGAGATCCATGAATGTGGAGTTTAACTTGTTTCTAAGGTCTAAATTTGCTTTCTAATAGTATAAGTGTTTTGGGAAAGTTGTTCCTGTAGCTCTGCTTTCAGTTTTGATACCGAATTCCAGTCAATTTTGAAAGTCTCCTCTCAGGTATATGCAGTGTTAAAGCCTTTTAACTGTCAACTATTTGCACTTTCAGTATTTTGACAGTGTTCTTATGCTAATTCTGTTAGTCCCAATGTTTATTGTTGTTGTTTCCAGAAAATGGTGGCTTTTTTCTCAGGTCTAGGCCAGTGATCATCAAAGCTGTTCCTAGATCTACTTTTCTGCAAAGTTCAGTACCTGCCTGTATCCACTGCCTGCCTATCCACTGGTTTGTTAGATGAGAGATTGAAATTTATCTCCAGGAACAAAGTTTGTGACTGCTGATCTGGACTGAGTTGAGTTGTTTAGATGTTGTGCATGGTGCTTTAATTTTAGAGTAAATTTTTTGGCTAAATACTAAATAAACTAAGAGTAGTCTGTTAAAAGTGTTGGTCTAGTCTGTCTTGTTACTGCTGAGAAATTTGTATTAATATCAGTATCTTGACTGTGTTATGCTGATTCTGTTTGAATGAAACTGGAAGTGATGCATTGGGTTGCATATTTTATTTTGATATTAAAAATGCTTAATTGAAGATAAGCTAATTGAACATGCTGTATTATTTGCAAAGTGCATACTGTAAAATCATGTAACTTCATACAATTATGCCACTCTTCACAGCAGAGCTTTAAAGAAATGAGAAAACCTTAGCTAATTGTAATTTTTACAATTTTTTACAATAAAATTATAAGATTTTACTGATATATTACAGTAAATATATCCTGGCACAGTTTTTTGTATACAATTTTTTTCATACAATGTTTCCATAGTATTAATAAACACATCATATGCTCTATTTACATCATCAACATACACTTCCTTCCAGTTTTGTTTTCTTAAATCGTCTTTCAATTTCTCCAAAGCTTTTTTTTAAAAATATTTTTCATTTTTTTCTTTATTAATACATCTTTTTTACCGCATTGATTATTTTTACAAATTGTAAACACTGGCAAATGATCACTTATGTAAGTTATCAAAATCCCACTCAACACCTTCTTTTCTTATATTTGTAAAGATATTATCAATCACTGTATCACTGTGGGTTGTAATTCTTGTTGGTTTGGTTATTAAAGGATAAAGACTTAAGCTATACATTGTATTAATAAACGTACTAATATTATTTGAATCGGTTTGACTTCCCAAATCAATGTTAAAATCTCCACCCAGAAAAACTGTTTTGTTACAATTACATTCCAAGGCCTCAGTGATTTTGTCTGTAAATAAGTCAATATTTGAACCTGGTGACCTGTACACACAACTAATTATTATATTTTTAGAATTTTCATTTAATATATCAACAGTAATCATTTCCATTATGCCTTCAACAGTTTTTGACATTTTGTCCCTAATTTTACACTTTAATGTAATATCAGTAAATAAAGCAACCCCACCTCTTTTATTGCTTCTATTCATATAATATGGTCTATATCCTTCTATTTTATAATTATTTATGTTTTGATCATTGAGCCAGGTCTCTGAGACTGCTATTATACTAAAATGTCTATTTATCTGTTCTAAATAGTCTGTTATTTTTAAAAAGTTTGAATTCATGCTTCTACTATTAAAATGAATAATAGAGAAACCTCCCTTTACCATTTTATTATCATTGAATTGCTCCTCATTATAATATTGACAATCCTCAACCACTGGAAAAAAATCTGCATCAACCATAATATCTACATCATATATTTTAGACTGGAAATCTTTGTAAACATTCGTTTATTTATTTATTTTATTTATTTTCCCTTTTCTTTTTCCCTTTCCTTCCTTTTTTATATTTATCTAAACAGAGCATTTGTAAACACATGTTTATTTCTGTTATTTTACCGTTATTGTTGTGCATCACTACTTATCAGCTTCTAACCTGTCTAATTGCTCTAAGGATCTAATCCATAGATCTTTGTCATTCTCAGGCGCATCTTTTGTTTTTATAAAAACTGTACAGTTCATTGTCCATGTTGCCTGCACTCTGCAGGAATGGAATTACCTGCTCCTCTGTTGTACTTTCATGTTCTGAATTGTTGTCATTCCTGCTCCTTCTCACAGCCTGTGAATAGCTCAGTGGTTTTATTTCTAATCCTGTTATCATGACATCATTTACTCGAGAATACTGCTCCAAGTCGGCTGCTCTGCTTCGTAGATCGCGGCCGGTGTAGGTCCCTCTCTGGCGGCCCAGTATCTTGACTGTGTTATGCTGATTCTGTTAGAATAAAACTGGAAGTGATGCATTTGGTTGCATATTAATATTAAAAATGCTTAATTGAAGATAAGCTAATTGAACATGCTGTATTATTTGCCCAGTGATACTGTAAAATCATGTAACTTCATACAATTGTCAAAACCCACTCTTCATAGCAGAGCTTTAAAGAAATTAGAAAACCTTAGCTAACTGTAATTTTTACAGTAATATCAGTAAAATTTTACAGTACTTTATTGGCAACTCGAGTTGCCAGGTATATACTGTAATAATTGGAATTACAGCTGATTATTGTAAAGACTAATTACAGTATTATAATCTATTTATTGCTGATCAAATTTGATGTAAAAAGTGGTAATACCCTGTCATTTATTTACAGTAAATTACCATTATTATGATACAGTAATATTTTGGAATTTTTAAATTACTGTTATTTTACAGTCCTTTATTGGCAACTTTTTTGCCAGTAATTTACAAAAATTATTTACAGTGTACATGCTGTACATAGTAAAACTTGCATGCAGCTACAGTTGCTGTAAATCTACATGAAACTAAATTGTATTTGAGTTGAATAATGTAAGTGTCTCTGGATTCACTTCAAACTCAGCTGCAACAGTTGCAAGCATCTGAACTTCATTAAAGGGTTTTAATGAAACAGTCATTCAGAATGCTGATAAAGCATCACAGAACAGTTTCTGTCCTGAGCTGTCAAACTGGTCACACCAGCAGCACCGACCTGAGCTTAACAACAACACTACAGTCAGGTACTGATCAGCCTGACCACCCAGCACACTACACACTGAGCTCCACCAGCTCAGAGGACTGTATGCTGTGTATACACAGTTCTCCCCCGTCTACTAATTATACTTTAAATTAAGTTTAGTTTGAGCATTTTGAAGCTGCAGTTCATCATTTATTTTAGAAAGAATGGAGAGCAGCCTTGTTGTTGGGTGAGTGGATCATAATTGAGAATATCATTGGTAGCAATCATAGAAAGATTTCTGTCTGAGAAATACAGCCTTCTGTACACAAAGCTTTATTTTTTCCTTTTTAGAACAAATTTGTTTATGTACTTTTTGAATATTTTGATTATGAGATTTTTTTCACAGTATTGTAGCTTTGTGCAAAGTTGAAAAGTGCAGCTTCAAAGTAATGGCAGCTATACTTTATAATTCATTTTTCTTTTTTTGTGTGATTTTCTAGGTGTTTTTTGGGGATTAACCCAACTACTGGCTCCAAGAACTCCACTGCAAAAGTTGTCAGCAAAACAACTGGAAAGGTAGTGGAGAAGAAGAAACACTCAATGAATGCCAACGTTTGCAAACTTTGAAGAAAATGAATGGATTTTGACTGGCGGTGAATGCAAGTGTAATGGGAATGTTGTGAGCACAGCAAAGTCCTTCATGCAGGGTTTATTGATGTAAGTTGACTTGTGTGGTGAGATCCATGAATGTGGAGTTTAACTTGTTTCTAAGGTCTAAATTTGATATGCTTTCTAATAGTATAAGTGTTTTGGGAAAGTTGTTCCTGTAGCTCTGCTTTCAGTTTTGATACCGAATTCCAGTCAATTTTGAAAGTCTCCTCTCAGGTATATGCAGTGTTAAAGCCTTTTAACTGTCAACTATTTGCACTTTCAGTATTTTGACAGTGTTCTTATGCTAATTCTGTTAGTCCCAATGTTTATTGTTGTTGGTTCCAGAAAATGGTGGCCTGTTTCTCAGGTCTAGGCCAGTGATCATCAATCCTGTTCCTAGATCTACTTTTCTGCAAAGTTCAGTACCTGCCTGTATCCACTGCCTGCCTATCCACTGGTTTGTTAGATGAGAGATTGAAATTTATCTCCAGGAACAAAGTTTGTGACTGCTGATCTGGACCGAGTTGAGTTGTTTAGATGTTGTGCATGGTGATTTAATTTTAGAGTAAATTTTTTGGCTAAATACTAAATAAACTAAGAGTAGTCTGTTAAAAGTGTTAGCCTAGTCTGTCTTGTTACTGCTGAGAAATTTGTATTAATATCAGTATCTTGACTGTGTTATGCTGATTCTGTTAGAATGAAACTGGAAGTGATGCATTGGTTTGCATATTTTATTTTGATATTAAAAATGCTTAGTTGAAGATAAGCTAATTGAACATGCTGTATTATTTGCAAAGTGCATACTGTAAAATCATGTAACTTCATACAATTATGCCACTCTTCACAGCAGAGCTTTAAAGAAATGAGAAAACCTTAGCTAATTGTAATTTTTACAATTTTTTACAATAAAATTGTAAAATTTTACTGATCTATTACTGTAAATATATCCTGGCACAGTTTTTTGTATACAATTTTTTTCATACAATGTTTCCATAGTATTAATAAACACATCATATGCTCTATTTACATCATCAACATACACTTCCTTCCAGTTTTGTTTTCTTAAATCGTCTTTCAATTTCTCCAAAGCTTTTTTTTGAAGTATTTATCATTTTTTTCTTTATTAAAACAGCTTTTTTACTGCACTGATTATTTTTACAAATTGTAAACACTGGCAAATGATCACTTATGTAAGTTATCAAAATCCCACTCAACACCTTCTTTTCTTATATTTGTAAAGATATTATCAATCACTGTATCACTGTGGGTTGTAATTCTTGTTGGTTTGGTTATTAAAGGATAAAGACTTGTACATTGTATTAATAAACGTACTAATATTATTTGAATCGGTTTGACTTCCCAAATCAATGTTAAAATCTCCACCCAGAAAAACTGTTTTGTTACAATTACATTCCAAGGCCTCAGTGATTTTGTCTGTAAATAAGTCAATATTTGAACCTGGTGACCTGTACACACAACTAATTATTATATTTTTAGAATTTTCATTTAATATATCAACAGTAATCATTTCCATTCTGCCATCAACAGTTTTTGACATTTTGTCCCTAATTTTACACTTTAATGTAATATCTGTAAATAAAGCAACCACACCTCTTTTATTGCTTCTATTCATATAATATGGTCTATATCCTTCTATTTTATAATTATTTTTGTTTTGATCATTGAGCCAGGTCTCTGAGACTGCTATTATACTAAAATGTCTATTTATCTGTTCTAAATAGTCTGTTATTTTTAAAAAGTTTGAATTCATGCTTCTACTATTAAAATGAATAATAGAGAAACCTCCCTTTACCATTTTATTGTCATTGAATTGCTCCTCATTATAATATTGACAATCCTCAACCACTGGAAAAAAATCTGCATCAACCATAATATCTACATCATATATTTTAGACTGGAAATCTTTGTAAACATTTGTTTATTTATTTATTTTATTTATTTTCCCATTTCTTTTTCCCTTAGCCTTCCTTTTTTATATTTATCTAAACAGAGCATTTGTAAACCCATGTTTATTTCTGTTATTTTACTGTTATTGTTGTGCATCACTACTTATCAGCTTCTAACCTGTCTAATTGCTCTAAGGATCTAATCCATAGATCTTTGGCATTCTCAGGCGCATCTTTGGTTTTTATAAAAACTGTACAGTTCATTGTCCATGTTGCCTGGATTTTGTTCTGTTTTCTTAGTAATCTGGCTTTCTTGGCAATATCTGCATTCTTTTTAGTGAGATGTTCGTTAATATAAACACTTGTACCTTTCAGATTTCTTCCTTGCTTCAGCGAATCAATCTGATGTTTTCTATTATTGAACCGAATGATTATTGGTGCTACCGCAGACTTTCCTCTCTGATTTTTGATTGGTAGAGTATGACGAGCTTCAATGTTCTCCTTTTCAATTTCAATGTCTTCACTCTGCAGGAATGGAATTACCTGCTCCTCTGTTGTACTTTCATGTTCTGAATTGTTGTCATTCCTGCTCCTTCTCACAGCCTGTGAATAGCTCAGTGGTTTTATTTCTAATCCTGTTATCATGACATCATTTACTCGAGAATACTGCTCCAAGTCGGCTGCTCTGCTTCGTAGATCGCGGCCGGTGTAGGTCCCTCTCTGGCGGCCCAGTATCTTGACTGTGTTATGCTGATTCTGTTAGAATAAAACTGGAAGTGATGCATTTGGTTGCATATTAATATTAAAAATGCTTAATTGAAGATAAGCTAATTGAACATGCTGTATTATTTGCCCAGTGATACTGTAAAATCATGTAACTTCATACAATTGTCAAAACCCACTCTTCATAGCAGAGCTTTAAAGAAATTAGAAAACCTTAGCTAACTGTAATTTTTACAGTAATATCAGTAAAATTTTACAGTACTTTATTGGCAACTCGAGTTGCCAGGTATATACTGTAATAATTGGAATTACAGCTGATTATTGTAAAGACTAATTACAGTATTATAATCTATTTATTGCTGATCAAATTCGATGTAAAAAGTGGTAATACCCTGTCATTTATTTACAGTAAATTACCATTATTATGATACAGTAATATTTTGGAATTTTTAAATTACTGTTATTTTACAGTCAAAACTTGCATGCAGTAAAACTTGCATGCAGCTACAGTTGCTGGAAATCTACATGAAACTAAATTGTATTTGAGTTGAATAATGTAAGTGTCTCTGGATTCACTTCAAACTCAGCTGCAACAGTTGCAAGCATCTGAACTTCATTAAAGGGTTTTAATGAAACAGTCATTCAGAATGCTGATAAAGCATCACAGGTGATGTCACGTGGGAAAATTATTTATATATTACCCACGTGACGTCACGTGGGAACATTGTTTACATATTTCCCACGTGACGTCACGTGGGAAAATTATTTACATATTTCCCACCTGACTTCACGTGGAAAAATTATGTATATATTACCCACGTGACGTCACGTGGGGAAATTGTTTACATATTTCCCACGTGACGTCACGTGGGAAAATTAGGTATATATTACCCACGTGACGTCACGTGGGAAAATTGTTTACATATTTCATGATGTCATCGCATAACTCTCTCATTCTGACATGTACCGGTTCTATCTTTACTCTCCAGAGTTAAAACTATGACCAAGTCTGAGCGCTGTGCAGGGGAAAGAACTGTAGCTGCGCAAGATTGATGTTTATTTAAGCCTCTTTCAGCAGCCCAGTACATTTAGAATGTAGCTCAACAAAAACCCCAAAAGTCCCTCCCCACTGCTCTCTAAACCAGCCGTATTAGTTAGGAAAACCGCAAGTCGTTCACCCTGTGTGACAGAGAAAGAACCTGACAGTGAAAAGAAGAGAGACATTTCTGAACTTTCTCCTAACAGCCGTTTCATTTTGGGAAGGAATGTAGGATGTGGGCATAAGAGCAGGAATTGTGGATAAATATATTTAAGTCATTTATAATTCATTTAGCTTTCATTATCAAACAGTTCTGTAATGATATTAAGGTTATTAAAAGTCATTCAGTGATGGTGCCTCTCCAGCTTTCTCACACTGCTCATAGAGAAGTGGGAGTTCAGGTTAAGCAGGTAGTCTGATTTCTCCAGCCTGGGTGCTGGTTACCTTTACTCTAGTAGCAGCACATTTACTTTAGTTGATCTGCCTCATTATCTGTCTCTCTGTGGAGACTAGACGTTTCAGATCTTTTCTCAAAGGTGGCAGTGCTAAGAAAGATCCAACAACCAAATAATACTGTGGTGGTCTTGTGGAGTTCCTGACCATCAGTGATCGGGATACAGATCGACCAACAAATTATGAAGAGAAATTGAGTAAAATCTGTAATTCCAAAAGTTTCATTTCAAAATGTTGTAAATTCATGTGTAACAGTGTTGAATGGAATGAGTTTTTGAAAAGAATAGAAGTTGGCATATTATGAAAAATACAAGTTGATATTTCTCTAATAAAGATGGTATTAATCACAACACAGCACTGATGTTCCTTTTATGTGTAAAGCTCACTAACAACGTAAATCTTTTTAAAAAATCTTGAAAATTTTGATTCTGTATTTTGGAACAAAAATTCCTAAATTGTAGGACTACAAACTGCACCTATATGGTAAGTGGACCTGATAACGTTGGACAAAAAGTGTAGATACATGCTGTACACAGTAAAACTTGCATGCAGCTACAGTTGCTGGAAATCTACATGAAACTAAATTGTATTTGAGTTGACTAATGTAAGTGTCTCTGAATTCACTTCAAACTCAGCTACAACAGTTGTACGCGTCTCAACTTCATTAAAGAAGTTTCATGAAACAGTCATTCAGAATGTTGATAAAGCATCACTCCATTATAGTAAACAGCATCATTTCAAATAACGGAGGGATTACTGGAGCTGTTCCATGATTAGACGAGCACTCTTCCTCCATAGTTTATGTGTCTCACTGCTGTGAACTGACATCATACGACTGGCAATAAAACACAGCCAGCTTCATCAAATGTGGGAGTCGAGCTGCTTTAGCAGTTGTAGTGGGAAATTTGATCAGCCATTTTTCAGACGCCCCCTAAACAAGCGGTAACGGTTGTGTGGTGAAGGAGAGACACAGACCCCTGTTTAATCAGAGTGAGCACAATGATCAAACCAATCCATCTGATCTACATACAGGTTTGAATCGATGTCGTCAAAATTGTGATCGTTACAGAGTAAACATTGATGGTCAGGTGTTGTGCCGAATTCCGACTGCCCGGCAGAGTCCGACTGTCCCTCGCGTGCACGCGCGTCAAATAAACGTGTGAACGTGACGGATTTCTGGTTCTTTCTGTGTGTAAATAAAGCTTTATCTTCAATTTCCCTTCACAGCAAACAACACAACAGCGTCTAAAGCCGAACAAAGACTCTCAACCTGATGGTTTAGTTTAATATTACCAAATAAAAACGATTGTTGCTACTTGAGAACTGTTGGGACTGAAAGCCTTTCAGTTCTAACGATAAGAATGACGACATATTAAACACAGCTTTAAAGCTCTGGAGCAGTAAAGTTCACATCTGCTGACCTGACGATGCGGTCATTTTTCTAGTCATTGTCCAGCAGCCAGACTCTCATTGTTTTCACAGCAGGACACATTAAGGAGACGCCTTTCAATACAGGGTGTGTGAATATTAATAGCAAGTAACTGGACAGTTAAAATGAAGAGAGAACATGAAATGGGCCTCCTTGTCTAAGACTGACCACGACTAAGTATAAATGAGTTAGAAGTGCTTATTAATAATAATATAGCTATTTATCCCATTATAGATCATCATTTAATGACAGAGAGAGAATGATCACCAAAACCAAATAACTTTAAGGAGCTGAATAAGAATTCATGCTGGTTTATGAAAGAGGTGTTCCAGTGTTCTCTGAGCCACGATGACCGCTCAAATGGGCGTGGTTTGAAAGGTTTTATGGTTAAAGTTTCTGGGGTGTAAATATATAAAGTGATGATTAGTTGTTTAGTTAAGAAAGTGATAAAAATGAAGACGACTTCAAAGGTTTTTATGGTTTTTACTCGTTTTTTATTTTATTTGACATCTTTTATTTTCTTTTCTGTGATTTTATTTTATTTTATTTTGTTTTGGTTGTTAGTGTTTAAGTGATGACAAACCGTTAGTGAAAGGTAGAAACATTCTGCTCTATAAAATGGAAAATGTTACAAGGTTTTAAACAAAAATTATTTTTATATTTTTAAAATAAAATAGATTATATGACATTTTTGCTAAAATGAAAATGATTGCATGTTTTTTTTTACTGAAAATATAAAATGAAAAAAGCTCCATGACTTTTTCTACTAAAATATAAAAGGATCTTCTCAGTAAATGAATGTGTGTGTGTTCACACACTAGCAGTGATTAAAACACTGGTGTCATAATGTGTTTTGTACAGTTACACAAACTCACTCCTGAGTTACTGCATAGCTTCACCTTCACTCTGAATCAGAGAGGAACAGGTTCAGCAGCAGCGTCCAGAGGTTTGTGCTCTCCAGCTTTTGATGAGTTTCTCACCACCAGGCTTGGAGTCTGTGCTGCTGATGGATTTGTGTCTTTCTCCTCCTCAGAAATAACAATGTGTTCTCTTTGTGGAGGAAACTCCTCTTAGTCCGACAACACGACGCACGTGACAATGTTTGAACAAATCGCGTGGGATATTTGACCATCATCTTCAAATGAAATGTATATAATCTCTGATGTTATTGAAATTATTTACATATTTCCTAGGTGACGTCACGTGGGAAAATTATTTATATATTACCCACGTGACGTCACGTGGGAACATTGTTTACATATTTCCCACGCGACGTCACGTGGGAACATTGTTTACATATTTCCCACGTGACGTCACGTGGGAAAATTAGGTATATATTACCCACGTGACGTCACGTGGGAAATTGTTTACATATTTCCCACGTGACGTCACGTGGGAAAATTAGGTATATATTACCCACGTGACATCACGTGGGAAAATTGTTTACATATTTCATGATGTCATCGCATAACGCTCTCATTCTGACATGTACCGGTTCTATCTTTACTCTCCCGAGTTAAAACTATGACCAAGTCTGAGCGCTGTGCAGGGGAAAGAACTGTAGCTGCGTAAGATTGATGTTTATTTAAGCCTCTTTCAGCAGCCCAGTACATTTAGAATGTAGCTCAACAAAAACCCCAAAAGTCCCTCCCCACTGCTCTCTAAACCAGCCGTATTAGTTAGGAAAACCGCAAGTCGTTCACCCTGTGTGACGGAGAAAGAACCTGACAGTGAAAAGATGAGAGACATTTCTGAACTTTCTCCTAACAGCCGTTTCATTTTGGGAAGGAATGTAGGATGTGGGCATAAGAGCAGGAATTGTGGATAAATATATTTAAGTCATTTATAATTCATTTAGCTTTCATTATCAAACAGTTCTGTAATGATATTATGGTTATTAAAAGTCATTCAGTGATGGTGCCTCTCCAGCTTTCTCACACTGCTCACAGAGAAGTGGGAGTTCAGGTTCAGCAGGTAGTCTGATTTCTCCAGCCTGGGTGCTGGTTACCTTTACTCTAGTAGCACCACATTTACTTTAGTTGATCTGCCTCATTATCTGTCTCTCTGTGGAGACTAGACGTTTCAGATCTTTTCTCAAAGGTGGCAGTGCTAAGAAAGATCCAACAACCAAATAATACTGTGGTGGTCTTGTGGAGTTCCTGACCATCAGTGATCGGGATACAGATCGACCAACAAATTATGAAGAGAAATCGAGTAAAATCTGTAATTCCAAAAGTTTCATTTCAAAATGTTGTAAATTCATGTGTAACAGTGTTGAATGGAATGAGTTTTTGAAAAGAATAGAAGTTGGCATATTATGAAAAATACAAGTTGATATTTCTCTAATAAAGATGGTATTAATCACAACACAGCACTGATGTTCCTTTTATGTGTAAAGCTCACTAACAACGTAAATCTTTTTAAAAAATCTTGAAAATTTTGATTCTGTATTTTGGAACAAAAATTCCTAAATTATAGGACCACAAACTGCACCTATATGGTAAGTGGACCTGATAACGTTGGACAAAAAGTGTAGATACATGCTGTACACAGTAAAACTTGCATGCAGCTACAGTTGCTGGAAATCTACATGAAACTAAATTGTATTTGAGTTGACTAATGTAAGTGTCTCTGAATTCACTTCAAACTCAGCTACAACAGTTGTACGCGTCTCAACTTCATTAAAGAAGTTTCATGAAACAGTCATTCAGAATGCTGATAAAGCATCACTCCATTATAGTAAACAGCATCATTTCAAATAACGGAGGGATTACTGGAGCTGTTCCATGATTAGACGAGCACTCTTCCTCCATAGTTTATGTGTCTCACTGCTGTGAACTGACATCATACGACTGGCAATAAAACACAGCCAGCTTCATCAAATGTGGGAGTCGAGCTGCTTTAGCAGTTGTAGTGGGAAATTTGATCAGCCATTTTTCAGACGCCCCCTAAACAAGCGGTAACGGTTGTGTGGTGAAGGAGAGACACAGACCCCTGTTTAATCAGAGTGAGCACAATGATCAAACCAATCCATCTGATCTACATACAGGTTTGAATCGATGTCGTCAAAATTGTGATCGTTACAGAGTAAACATTGATGGTCAGGTGTTGTGCCGAATTCCGACTGCCCGGCAGAGTCCGACTGTCCCTCGCGTGCACGCGCGTCAAATAAACGTGTGAACGTGACGGATTTCTGGTTCTTTCTGTGTGTAAATAAAGCTTTATCTTCAATTTCCCTTCACAGCAAACAACACAACAGCGTCTAAAGCCGAACAAAGACTCTCAACCTGATGGTTTAGTTTAATATTACCAAATAAAAACGATTGTTGCTACTTGAGAACTGTTGGGACTGAAAGCCTTTCAGTTCTAACGATAAGAATGACGACATATTAAACACAGCTTTAAAGCTCTGGAGCAGTAAAGTTCACATCTGCTGACCTGACGATGCGGTCATTTTTCTAGTCATTGTCCAGCAGCCAGACTCTCATTGTTTTCACAGCAGGACACATTAAGGAGACGCCTTTCAATACAGGGTGTGTGAATATTAATAGCAAGTAACTGGACAGTTAAAATGAAGAGAGAACATGAAATGGGCCTCCTTGTCTAAGACTGACCACGACTAAGTTTAAATGAGTTAGAAGTGCTTATTAATAATAATATAGCTATTTATCCCATTATAGATCATCATTTAATGACAGAGAGAGAATGATCACCAAAACCAAATAACTTTAAGGAGCTGAATAAGAATTCATGCTGGTTTATGAAAGAGGTGTTCCAGTGTTCTCTGAGCCACGATGACCGCTCAAATGGGCGTGGTTTGAAAGGTTTTATGGTTAAAGTTTCTGGGGTGTAAATATATAAAGTGATGATTAGTTGTTTAGTTAAGAAAGTGATAAAAATGAAGACGACTTCAAAGGTTTTTATGGTTTTTACTCGTTTTTTATTTTATTTGACATCTTTTATTTTCTTTTCTGTGATTTTATTTTATTTTATTTTGTTTTGGTTGTTAGTGTTTAAGTGATGACAAACCGTTAGTGAAAGGTAGAAACATTCTGCTCTATAAAATGGAAAATGTTACAAGGTTTTAAACAAAAATTATTTTTATATTTTTAAAATAAAATAGATTATATGACATTTTTGCTAAAATGAAAATGATTGCATGTTTTTTTTTACTGAAAATATAAAATGAAAAAAGCTCCATGACTTTTTCTACTAAAATATAAAAGGATCTTCTCAGTAAATGAATGTGTGTGTGTTCACACACTAGCAGTGATTAAAACACTGGTGTCATAATGTGTTTTGTACAGTTACACAAACTCACTCCTGAGTTACTGCATAGCTTCACCTTCACTCTGAATCAGAGAGGAACAGGTTCAGCAGCAGCGTCCAGAGGTTTGTGCTCTCCAGCTTTTGATGAGTTTCTCACCACCAGGCTTGGAGTCTGTGCTGCTGATGGATTTGTGTCTTTCTCCTCCTCAGAAATAACAATGTGTTCTCTTTGTGGAGGAAACTCCTCTTAGTCCGACAACACGACGCACGTGACAATGTTTGAACAAATCGCGTGGGATATTTGACCATCATCTTCAAATGAAATGTATATAATCTCTGATGTTATTGAAATTATTTACATATTTCCTAGGTGACGTCACGTGGGAAAATTATTTATATATTACCCACGTGACGTCACGTGGGAACATTGTTTACATATTTCCCACGCGACGTCACGTGGGAACATTGTTTACATATTTCCCACGTGACGTCACGTGGGAAAATTAGGTATATATTACCCACGTGACGTCACGTGGGAAATTGTTTACATATTTCCCACGTGACGTCACGTGGGAAAATTAGGTATATATTACCCACGTGACATCACGTGGGAAAATTGTTTACATATTTCATGATGTCATCGCATAACGCTCTCATTCTGACATGTACCGGTTCTATCTTTACTCTCCCGAGTTAAAACTATGACCAAGTCTGAGCGCTGTGCAGGGGAAAGAACTGTAGCTGCGTAAGATTGATGTTTATTTAAGCCTCTTTCAGCAGCCCAGTACATTTAGAATGTAGCTCAACAAAAACCCCAAAAGTCCCTCCCCACTGCTCTCTAAACCAGCCGTATTAGTTAGGAAAACCGCAAGTCGTTCACCCTGTGTGACGGAGAAAGAACCTGACAGTGAAAAGATGAGAGACATTTCTGAACTTTCTCCTAACAGCCGTTTCATTTTGGGAAGGAATGTAGGATGTGGGCATAAGAGCAGGAATTGTGGATAAATATATTTAAGTCATTTATAATTCATTTAGCTTTCATTATCAAACAGTTCTGTAATGATATTATGGTTATTAAAAGTCATTCAGTGATGGTGCCTCTCCAGCTTTCTCACACTGCTCACAGAGAAGTGGGAGTTCAGGTTCAGCAGGTAGTCTGATTTCTCCAGCCTGGGTGCTGGTTACCTTTACTCTAGTAGCACCACATTTACTTTAGTTGATCTGCCTCATTATCTGTCTCTCTGTGGAGACTAGACGTTTCAGATCTTTTCTCAAAGGTGGCAGTGCTAAGAAAGATCCAACAACCAAATAATACTGTGGTGGTCTTGTGGAGTTCCTGACCATCAGTGATCGGGATACAGATCGACCAACAAATTATGAAGAGAAATCGAGTAAAATCTGTAATTCCAAAAGTTTCATTTCAAAATGTTGTAAATTCATGTGTAACAGTGTTGAATGGAATGAGTTTTTGAAAAGAATAGAAGTTGGCATATTATGAAAAATACAAGTTGATATTTCTCTAATAAAGATGGTATTAATCACAACACAGCACTGATGTTCCTTTTATGTGTAAAGCTCACTAACAACGTAAATCTTTTTAAAAAATCTTGAAAATTTTGATTCTGTATTTTGGAACAAAAATTCCTAAATTGTAGGACTACAAACTGCACCTATATGGTAAGTGGACCTGATAACGTTGGACAAAAAGTGTAGATACATGCTGTACACAGTAAAACTTGCATGCAGCTACAGTTGCTGGAAATCTACATGAAACTAAATTGTATTTGAGTTGACTAATGTAAGTGTCTCTGAATTCACTTCAAACTCAGCTACAACAGTTGTACGCGTCTCAACTTCATTAAAGAAGTTTCATGAAACAGTCATTCAGAATGCTGATAAAGCATCACTCCATTATAGTAAACAGCATCATTTCAAATAACGGAGGGATTACTGGAGCTGTTCCATGATTAGACGAGCACTCTTCCTCCATAGTTTATGTGTCTCACTGCTGTGAACTGACATCATACGACTGGCAATAAAACACAGCCAGCTTCATCAAATGTGGGAGTCGAGCTGCTTTAGCAGTTGTAGTGGGAAATTTGATCAGCCATTTTTCAGACGCCCCCTAAACAAGCGGTAACGGTTGTGTGGTGAAGGAGAGACACAGACCCCTGTTTAATCAGAGTGAGCACAATGATCAAACCAATCCATCTGATCTACATACAGGTTTGAATCGATGTCGTCAAAATTGTGATCGTTACAGAGTAAACATTGATGGTCAGGTGTTGTGCCGAATTCCGACTGCCCGGCAGAGTCCGACTGTCCCTCGCGTGCACGCGCGTCAAATAAACGTGTGAACGTGACGGATTTCTGGTTCTTTCTGTGTGTAAATAAAGCTTTATCTTCAATTTCCCTTCACAGCAAACAACACAACAGCGTCTAAAGCCGAACAAAGACTCTCAACCTGATGGTTTAGTTTAATATTACCAAATAAAAACGATTGTTGCTACTTGAGAACTGTTGGGACTGAAAGCCTTTCAGTTCTAACGATAAGAATGACGACATATTAAACACAGCTTTAAAGCTCTGGAGCAGTAAAGTTCACATCTGCTGACCTGACGATGCGGTCATTTTTCTAGTCATTGTCCAGCAGCCAGACTCTCATTGTTTTCACAGCAGGACACATTAAGGAGACGCCTTTCAATACAGGGTGTGTGAATATTAATAGCAAGTAACTGGACAGTTAAAATGAAGAGAGAACATGAAATGGGCCTCCTTGTCTAAGACTGACCACGACTAAGTTTAAATGAGTTAGAAGTGCTTATTAATAATAATATAGCTATTTATCCCATTATAGATCATCATTTAATGACAGAGAGAGAATGATCACCAAAACCAAATAACTTTAAGGAGCTGAATAAGAATTCATGCTGGTTTATGAAAGAGGTGTTCCAGTGTTCTCTGAGCCACGATGACCGCTCAAATGGGCGTGGTTTGAAAGGTTTTATGGTTAAAGTTTCTGGGGTGTAAATATATAAAGTGATGATTAGTTGTTTAGTTAAGAAAGTGATAAAAATGAAGACGACTTCAAAGGTTTTTATGGTTTTTACTCGTTTTTTATTTTATTTGACATCTTTTATTTTCTTTTCTGTGATTTTATTTTATTTTATTTTGTTTTGGTTGTTAGTGTTTAAGTGATGACAAACCGTTAGTGAAAGGTAGAAACATTCTGCTCTATAAAATGGAAAATGTTACAAGGTTTTAAACAAAAATTATTTTTATATTTTTAAAATAAAATAGATTATATGACATTTTTGCTAAAATGAAAATGATTGCATGTTTTTTTTTACTGAAAATATAAAATGAAAAAAGCTCCATGACTTTTTCTACTAAAATATAAAAGGATCTTCTCAGTAAATGAATGTGTGTGTGTTCACACACTAGCAGTGATTAAAACACTGGTGTCATAATGTGTTTTGTACAGTTACACAAACTCACTCCTGAGTTACTGCATAGCTTCACCTTCACTCTGAATCAGAGAGGAACAGGTTCAGCAGCAGCGTCCAGAGGTTTGTGCTCTCCAGCTTTTGATGAGTTTCTCACCACCAGGCTTGGAGTCTGTGCTGCTGATGGATTTGTGTCTTTCTCCTCCTCAGAAATAACAATGTGTTCTCTTTGTGGAGGAAACTCCTCTTAGTCCGACAACACGACGCACGTGACAATGTTTGAACAAATCGCGTGAGATATTTGACCATCATCTTCAAATGAAATGTATATAATCTCTGATGTTATTGAAATTATTTACATATTTCCTAGGTGACGTCACGTGGGAAAATTATTTATATATTACCCACGTGACGTCACGTGGGAACATTGTTTACATATTTCCCACGCGACGTCACGTGGGAACATTGTTTACATATTTCCCACGTGACGTCACGTGGGAAAATTAGGTATATATTACCCACGTGACGTCACGTGGGAAAATTGTTTACATATTTCCCACGTGACGTCACGTGGGAAAATTAGGTATATATTACCCACGTGACATCACGTGGGAAAATTGTTTACATATTTCATGATGTCATCGCATAACGCTCTCATTCTGACATGTACCGGTTCTATCTTTACTCTCCCGAGTTAAAACTATGACCAAGTCTGAGCGCTGTGCAGGGGAAAGAACTGTAGCTGCGTAAGATTGATGTTTATTTAAGCCTCTTTCAGCAGCCCAGTACATTTAGAATGTAGCTCAACAAAAACCCCAAAAGTCCCTCCCCACTGCTCTCTAAACCAGCCGTATTAGTTAGGAAAACCGCAAGTCGTTCACCCTGTGTGACGGAGAAAGGACCTGACAGTGAAAAGAAGAGAGACATTTCTGAACTTTCTCCTAACAGCCGTTTCATTTTGGGAAGGAATGTAGGATGTGGGCATAAGAGCAGGAATTGTGGATAAATATATTTAAGTCATTTATAATTCATTTAGCGGGCGGCACGGTGGCATGGTGGGTAGCGCTGTCGCCTCACAGCGAGGAGGGCCTGGGTTCGATTCCCCGGCCGGGCGGCCAGGGTCCTCTCTGTGTGGAGTTTGCATGTTCTCCCCGTGTCTGCGTGGGTTTCCTCCGGGTTCTCCGGTTTCCTCCCACAGTCCAAAGACATGCAGTCAGGCCAATTGGACATGCTGAATTGCCCCTAGGTGTGAGTGTGTGAGTGACTGTCTGTGTCTGTCTGTCTGCCCTGCGATGGACTGGCGACCTGTCCAGGGTGTATCCTGCCTTTCGCCCGAAGACTGCTGGGATAGGCTCCAGCATCCCCCCGCGACCCTGACGGAGAAGCGGCTTAGAAAATGGATGGATGGATGGATGGATAATTCATTTAGCTTTCATTATCAAACAGTTCTGTAATGATATTAAGGTTATTAAAAGTCATTCAGTGATGGTGCCTCTCCAGCTTTCTCACACTGCTCACAGAGAAGTGGGAGTTCAGGTTCAGCAGGTAGTCTGATTTCTCCAGCCTGGGTGCTGGTTACCTTTACTCTAGTAGCACCACATTTACTTTAGTTGATCTGCCTCATTATCTGTCTCTCTGTGGAGACTAGACGTTTCAGATCTTTTCTCAAAGGTGGCAGTGCTAAGAAAGATCCAACAACCAAATAATACTGTGGTGGTCTTGTGGAGGTCCTGAACATCAGTGATCGGGATACAGATCGACCAACAAATGATGAAGAGAAATCGAGTAAAATCTGTAATTCCAAAAGTTTCATTTCAAAACGTTGTAAATTCATTTGTAACAGTGTTGAATGGAATGAGTTTTTGAAAAGAATAGAAGTTGGCATATTATGAAAAATACAAGTTGATATTTCTCTAATAAAGATGGTATTAATCACAACACAGCACTGATGTTCCTTTTATGTGTAAAGCTCACTAACAACGTAAATCTTTAAAAAAAATCTTGAAAATTTTGATTCTGTATTTTGGAACAAAAATTCCTAAATTATAGGACCACAAACTGCACCTATATGGTAAGTGGACCTGATAACGTTGGACAAAAAGTGTAGATACATGCTGTACACAGTAAAACTTGCATGCAGCTACAGTTGCTGGAAATCTACATGAAACTAAATTGTATTTGAGTTGACTAATGTAAGTGTCTCTGAATTCACTTCAAACTCAGCTGCAACAGTTGTAATCATCTGAACTTCATTAAAGAAGTTTCATGAAACAGTCATTCAGAATGTTGATAAAGCATCACTCCATTATAGTAAACAGCATCATTTCAAATAACGGAGGGATTACTGGAGCTGTTCCATGATTAGACGAGCACTCTTCCTCCATAGTTTATGTGTCTCACTGCTGTGAACTGACATCATACGACTGGCAATAAAACACAGCCAGCTTCATCAAATGTGGGAGTCGAGCTGCTTTAGCAGTTGTAGTGGGAAATTTGATCAGCCATTTTTCAGACGCCCCCTAAACAAGCGGTAACGGTTGTGTGGTGAAGGAGAGACACAGACCCCTGTTTAATCAGAGTGAGCACAATGATCAAACCAATCCATCTGATCTACATACAGGTTTGAATCGATGTCGTCAAAATTGTGATCGTTACAGAGTAAACATTGATGGTCAGGTGTTGTGCCGAATTCCGACTGCCCGGCAGAGTCCGACTGTCCCTCGCGTGCACGCGCGTCAAATAAACGTGTGAACGTGACGGATTTCTGGTTCTTTCTGTGTGTAAATAAAGTTTTATCTTCAATTTCCCTTCACAGCAAACAACACAACAGCGTCTAAAGCCGAACAAAGACTCTCATCCTGATGGTTTAGTTTAATATTACCAAATAAAAACGATTGTTGCTACTTGAGAACTTTTGGGACTGAAAGCCTTTCAGTTCTAACGATAAGAATGACGACATATTAAACACAGCTTTAAAGCTCTGGAGCAGTAAAGTTCACATCTGCTGACCTGACGATGCGGTCATTTTTCTAGTCATTGTCCAGCAGCCAGACTCTCATTGTTTTCACAGCAGGACACATTAAGGAGACGCCTTTCAATACAGGGTGTGTGAATATTAATAGCAAGTAACTGGACAGTTAAAATGAAGAGAGAACATGAAATGGGCCTCCTTGTCTAAGACTGACCACGACTAAGTTTAAATGAGTTAGAAGTGCTTATTAATAATAATATAGCTATTTATCCCATTATAGATCATCATTTAATGACAGAGAGAGAATGATCACCAAAACCAAATAACTTTAAGGAGCTGAATAAGAATTCATGCTGGTTTATGAAAGAGGTGTTCCAGTGTTCTCTGAGCCACGATGACCGCTCAAATGGGCGTGGTTTGAAAGGTTTTATGGTTAAAGTTTCTGGGGTGTAAATATATAAAGTGATGATTAGTTGTTTAGTTAAGAAAGTGATAAAAATGAAGACGACTTCAAAGGTTTTTATGGTTTTTACTCGTTTTTTATTTTATTTGACATCTTTTATTTTCTTTTCTGTGATTTTATTTTATTTTATTTTGTTTTGGTTGTTAGTGTTTAAGTGATGACAAACCGTTAGTGAAAGGTAGAAACATTCTGCTCTATAAAATGGAAAATGTTACAAGGTTTTAAACAAAAATTATTTTTATATTTTTAAAATAAAATAGATTATATGACATTTTTGCTAAAATGAAAATGATTGCATGTTTTTTTTTACTGAAAATATAAAATGAAAAAAGCTCCATGACTTTTTCTACTAAAATATAAAAGGATCTTCTCAGTAAATGAATGTGTGTGTGTTCACACACTAGCAGTGATTAAAACACTGGTGTCATAATGTGTTTTGTACAGTTACACAAACTCACTCCTGAGTTACTGCATAGCTTCACCTTCACTCTGAATCAGAGAGGAACAGGTTCAGCAGCAGCGTCCAGAGGTTTGTGCTCTCCAGCTTTTGATGAGTTTCTCACCACCAGGCTTGGAGTCTGTGCTGCTGATGGATTTGTGTCTTTCTCCTCCTCAGAAATAACAATGTGTTCTCTTTGTGGAGGAAACTCCTCTTAGTCCGACAACACGACGCACGTGACAATGTTTGAACAAATCGCGTGGGATATTTGACCATCATCTTCAAATGAAATGTATATAATCTCTGATGTTATTGAAATTATTTACATATTTCCTAGGTGACGTCACGTGGGAAAATTATTTATATATTACCCACGTGACGTCACGTGGGAACATTGTTTACATATTTCCCACGCGACGTCACGTGGGAACATTGTTTACATATTTCCCACGTGACGTCACGTGGGAAAATTAGGTATATATTACCCACGTGACGTCACGTGGGAAAATTGTTTACATATTTCATGATGTCATCGCATAACGCTCTCATTCTGACATGTACCGGTTCTATCTTTACTCTCCCGAGTTAAAACTATGACCAAGTCTGAGCGCTGTGCAGGGGAAAGAACTGTAGCTGCGTAAGATTGATGTTTATTTAAGCCTCTTTCAGCAGCCCAGTACATTTAGAATGTAGCTCAACAAAAACCCCAAAAGTCCCTCCCCACTGCTCTCTAAACCAGCCGTATTAGTTAGGAAAACCGCAAGTCGTTCACCCTGTGTGACGGAGAAAGAACCTGACAGTGAAAAGATGAGAGACATTTCTGAACTTTCTCCTAACAGCCGTTTCATTTTGGGAAGGAATGTAGGATGTGGGCATAAGAGCAGGAATTGTGGATAAATATATTTAAGTCATTTATAATTCATTTAGCTTTCATTATCAAACAGTTCTGTAATGATATTATGGTTATTAAAAGTCATTCAGTGATGGTGCCTCTCCAGCTTTCTCACACTGCTCACAGAGAAGTGGGAGTTCAGGTTCAGCAGGTAGTCTGATTTCTCCAGCCTGGGTGCTGGTTACCTTTACTCTAGTAGCAGCACATTTACTTTAGTTGATCTGCCTCATTATCTGTCTCTCTGTGGAGACTAGACGTTTCAGATCTTTTCTCAAAGGTGGCAGTGCTAAGAAAGATCCAACAACCAAATAATACTGTGGTGGTCTTGTGGAGGTCCTGAACATCAGCGATCGGGATACAGATCGGCCAACAAATGATGAAGAGAAATCGAGTAAAATCTGTAATTCCAAAAGTTTCATTTCAAAACGTTGTAAATTCATTTGTAACAGTGTTGAATGGAATGAGTTTTTGAAAAGAATAGAAGTTGGCATATTATGAAAAATACAAGTTGATATTTCTCTAATAAAGATGGTATTAATCACAACACAGCACTGATGTTCCTTTTATGTGTAAAGCTCACTAACAACGTAAATCTTTAAAAAAAATCTTGAAAATTTTGATTCTGTATTTTGGAACAAAAATTCCTAAATTATAGGACCACAAACTGCACCTATATGGTAAGTGGACCTGATAACGTTGGACAAAAAGTGTAGTTACATGCTGTACACAGTAAAACTTGCATGCAGCTACAGTTGCTGGAAATCTACATGAAACTAAATTGTATTTGAGTTGACTAATGTAAGTGTCTCTGAATTCACTTCAAACTCAGCTACAACAGTTGTACGCGTCTCAACTTCATTAAAGAAGTTTCATGAAACAGTCATTCAGAATGTTGATAAAGCATCACTCCATTATAGTAAACAGCATCATTTCAAATAACGGAGGGATTACTGGAGCTGTTCCATGATTAGACGAGCACTCTTCCTCCATAGTTTATGTGTCTCACTGCTGTGAACTGACATCATACGACTGGCAATAAAACACAGCCAGCTTCATCAAATGTGGGAGTCGAGCTGCTTTAGCAGTTGTAGTGGGAAATTTGATCAGCCATTTTTCAGACGCCCCCTAAACAAGCGGTAACGGTTGTGTGGTGAAGGAGAGACACAGACCCCTGTTTAATCAGAGTGAGCACAATGATCAAACCAATCCATCTGATCTACATACAGGTTTGAATCGATGTCGTCAAAATTGTGATCGTTACAGAGTAAACATTGATGGTCAGGTGTTGTGCCGAATTCCGACTGCCCGGCAGAGTCCGACTGTCCCTCGCGTGCACGCGCGTCAAATAAACGTGTGAACGTGACGGATTTCTGGTTCTTTCTGTGTGTAAATAAAGCTTTATCTTCAATTTCCCTTCACAGCAAACAACACAACAGCGTCTAAAGCCGAACAAAGACTCTCATCCTGATGGTTTAGTTTAATATTACCAAATAAAAACGATTGTTGCTACTTGAGAACTGTTGGGACTGAAAGCCTTTCAGTTCTAACGATAAGAATGACGACATATTAAACACAGCTTTAAAGCTCTGGAGCAGTAAAGTTCACATCTGCTGACCTGACGATGCGGTCATTTTTCTAGTCATTGTCCAGCAGCCAGACTCTCATTGTTTTCACAGCAGGACACATTAAGGAGACGCCTTTCAATACAGGGTGTGTGAATATTAATAGCAAGTAACTGGACAGTTAAAATGAAGAGAGAACATGAAATGGGCCTCCTTGTCTAAGACTGACCACGACTAAGTTTAAATGAGTTAGAAGTGCTTATTAATAATAATATAGCTATTTATCCCATTATAGATCATCATTTAATGACAGAGAGAGAATGATCACCAAAACCAAATAACTTTAAGGAGCTGAATAAGAATTCATGCTGGTTTATGAAAGAGGTGTTCCAGTGTTCTCTGAGCCACGATGACCGCTCAAATGGGCGTGGTTTGAAAGGTTTTATGGTTAAAGTTTCTGGGGTGTAAACATATAAAGTGATGATTAGTTACAAAAAACTCTCGTCTGAAATAAATGTGGAGGAAAGAAAGTGATAAAAATGAAGACGACTTCAAAGGTTTTTATGGTTTTTATTCCTTTTTTATTTAATCTTTTATTTTCTTTTCTGTGATTTTATTTTATTTTATTTTGGTTGTTAGTGTTTAATCTAGTGATGACAAACCGTTAGTGAAAGGTCAATTATCCTCAGACATGCGTGTAGAAACATTCTGCTCTATAAAATGGAAAATGTTACAAGGTTTTAAACAAAAATTATTTTTATATTTTTAAAATAAAATAATTATATGACATTTTTGTTAAAATGAAAATGATTGCATGTTTTTTTTACTGAAAATATAAAATTATAAAAGCTCCATGACTTTTTCTACTAAAATATAAAAGGATCTTCTCAGTAAATGAATGTGTTTGTGTTCACACACTAGCAGTGATTAAAACATCCATCCATCCATTTTCCAAGCCGCTTCTCCATCAGGGTCGCGGGGGGTGCTGGAGCCTATCCCAGCAGTCTTCGGGCGAAAGACACTGGTGTCATAATGTGTTTTGTACAGTCACACAAACTCACTCCTGAGTTACTGCATAGCTTCACCTTCACTCTGAATCAGAGAGGAACAGGTTCAGCAGCGGCGTCCAGAGGTTTGTGCTCTCCAGCTTTTGATGAGTTTCTCACCACCAGGCTTGGAGTCTGTGCTGCTGATGGATTTGTGTCTTTCTCCTCCTCAGAAATAACAATGTGTTCTCTTTGTGGAGGAAACTCCTCTTAGTCCGACCACACGACGCACGTGACAATGTTTGAACAAATCGCATGGGATATTTGACCATCATCTTCAAATGAAATGTATATAATCTCTGATGTTATTGAAATTATTTACATATTTCCTAGGTGACGTCACGTGGGAAAATTATTTATATATTACCCACGTGGGAACATTGTTTACATATTTCCCACGCGACGTCACGTGGGAAAATTGTTTACATATTTCCCACGTGACGTCACGTGGGAAAATTATTTACATATTTCACACGTGACGTCACGTGGGAAAATTAGGTATATGTTACCCACGTGACGTCACGTGGCAAAAATTATTTGCATATTTCCCACGTGACGTCACGTGGGAAAATTAGGTATATATTACCCACGTGACATCACGTGGGAAAATTGTTTACATATTTCATGATGTCATCGCATAACGCTCTCATTCTGACATGTACCGGTTCTATCTTTACTCTCCCGAGTTAAAACTATGACCAAGTCTGAGCGCTGTGCAGGGGAAAGAACTGTAGCTGCGTAAGATTGATGTTTATTTAAGCCTCTTTCAGCAGCCCAGTACATTTAGAATGTAGCTCAACAAAAACCCCAAAGGTCCCTCCCCACTGCTCTCTAAACCAGCCGTATTAGTTAGGAAAACCGCAAGTCGTTCACCCTGTGTGACGGAGAAAGAACGTGACAGTGAAAAGATGAGAGACATTTCTGAACTTTCTCCTAACAGCCGTTTCATTTTGGGAAGGAATGTAGGATGTGGGCATAAGAGCAGGAATTGTGGATAAATATATTTAAGTCATTTATAATTCATTTAGCTTTCATTATCAAACAGTTCTGTAATGATATTAAGGTTATTAAAAGTCATTCAGTGATGGTGCCTCTCCAGCTTTCTCACACTGCTCACAGAGAAGTGGGAGTTCAGGTTCAGCAGGTAGTCTGATTTCTCCAGCCTGGGTGCTGGTTACCTTTACTCTAGTAGCACCACATTTACTTTTTTTTTGATCTGCCTCATTATCTGTCTCTCTGTGGAGACTAGACGTTTCAGATCTTTTCTCAAAGGTGAGCTTTTCAACTCTTCAGTCTGCTGCTACTGCTACTGCTGCTCATCCCTCCTGTCTCCATTTGTCCTTCTTTGCTCTTTTTTAAAGGCACCCATGCTGCTGACACCAAATCCACACCAGCTGCCTGTTATTAAGGGCCTCCATTCACCTTCCCTGCTCCACAGCTTTGCTGCAGTGTTGTACTAGGCCACCTATATGCTATAAAACTCATTAAAACTTACTGACAGCTCTTTTACTCAGATAATGGAAAATTCTGTTAGAGTACACACACACACACACACACACACACACATACACATATACATATATATGTCATGTATGCTACACTGTAAAAAAAAAAAAAGTTCAGCAAACTTAAGAAGAATGTCAACTTATTACAAGTGATTTTTTGAGTAAATTGAACTTTTCACTCAAAAGTCTGCCCAACTCAAAATATAAAGTTAAATTACGAGTTCACTTAACTTAAAATATTTTGTCCATAGAATGAATTAGAGGACAAAGCAATGTTAGTTGGGAGAACAAAAGCTATCATAACTTGTAAAAATTAGTCCAGATGGTTAACTTAATATTTTAAGATAAAAGCAATAAAGTAATATAGTATATTTATCATAATAAAGAACACAATCCAACAAGATGAACATTAATAAAACATTTATTAAAAAGTATTAAAACATTTAGTAAAGACATTTTCTCCAAACTATTCTTTTAACGGAAAAATGGGGTAAAATGACAATGGAAACAAGAATGTGGACTGGCCAGAGTAACACCAAATTCACCTTTGGACTGAACTGTTCTTTAAACTACTGTTTAGTCATTTTCATATTGGGCCCAATTAAGCAAAATAAAAAGTAAAGAACATTAAATAAATTGCCATGTATTCAATTGCAAATGCCCAACAAATGCAGAACAAAAACTATAAAATCTGCTAGATAAAATTCAACATAACTCTTCCAGGATAATTGCAATGTTTGTGACTTCTGGCAGAGATGTCGCAGCAGCCACGTTATCTTTCATTACAGAAAGAATTCCAATCTGTATTGTTTCCAATCTGTAATCGTTGGTGTAGTGGTCCTCAGCATCTGTTTCCTGGGAGGGAGAGGGAGAGAGAGAGAGAGATCAAAATATTTTTATACATTCACAAAGCACTAAGCATATTGTCCATGTAGGTAAAGGCACTACTTACCAGACGTTTCTTCAGTAAGCTGGATGGATTTTCCTGCAGAAAAAGGGGCAACCCCTCAAGTACTGTTCTTTCCCGACTGGCAACAATATCAGTCACCTGAGCAAATACACATGGTTGACAATACTTGTAGCAACCAGCAGCTCTGGCTCAGTGTTTAGCAAGTGTATCAAGAACCATGTTCATTCCTGTTTGTAAACATATTTTTAAGGTAATATGAACAATATGCAAGTAGCCAACATGCAAGTAGCTACTCCAGATACAGACTACAGAAATACATATGAAATTAGGCAATAATCATTATAAGATGTTAAACTGCGACCACACAGGGATGAACTTGGCCAGCAACAAAGATATTTCATTGTTGCTGCACCATAGTAAGTAAACTCTAGATATTATGCATACATATCCCAGAATATCAGCATAAATACTCAAATCAACCCTTCTAGCATGAAGGACATTCAACACTCAATCACTGATATCACATTTTTTCTCCATTCTGATTGTTGATCTGAACATTATCTGAAGCTTCTGACCTGTATCTGCATGATTTTATGCCCTGCACTGCTGCCACATGAATGGTTGATTACATAACTGCATGAATGTGTAGTGTACCCAACGAAGTGCTTATTAAATTAAACTACATCATCAACTAAAGAAAAACATTCATCTAAATAATAGTAATTTTACTGACAGCAAAAACCTACTCTTAACATTTCTAATGTAAGGTAACGTAAAAAGATTAGACTGGGTAATTTTAGAGCATTTCTATTAGCCTATTTATGAAAGTCACACAGGAACAATACCTGTTCATCCAGGTTCTCCAAAAGTATCTTCATTTCCTGCCCAAATGCCTCCCTGTGCCTTCTATAGAGCTTAGGGTAGGGTGGAAGAGATCTGTATATTTGTCTAGAGATCCTTTAAATGTTCTCAGCAGATTAATGTTTGTGATTCGAAAGAACTCCCTGCAGATCTGCTTACAACAAAGTACAGAAAACAGACAATTTGATTAGTTTAAATTGCCACAATGGATCATTAGTGAAATAAAATACCACAATTCAAAAACACAATGATTTACCTCCTCCTCATAAAAAAGCGCAGGCCACCCCTCCCTGATCTCTTCAACAAGTGCTTCAACCTCTACAACCTCTTTGTGCCAAAGAGAGAATGTTGCTTCCATCTTCTGACATCTTCAAGTTTTGCATCTATCCTCTTTTTCTGAGTTTCTTCAACAATGGCAACTCTTTCATTTTCAAGAGATTCATCTGTCTGGCCTTCTGGGTGATCAGGTAAAAAGTTGACCTCTGCTCTTTTAGACTTCTTCATGTGTGCCTTCAGCCTTTCACCCTCACCTCTTTCTCTTTTCCGGTTGATATTCACTTCTGAGCATCCCGCAATTTTGCACGGTAGTTGCCAAGTTTAAATTTAATGCTCATCACCCAACCATCCCAACCTGAACCTGTGCCAGGTTCTTTAAGGCATGGATGTTTCTATATAAGAGCAGATGCAACTGACTCAATCTCACATGCATCAGGATAAGCTTTGATTTAAAAAATGGTCTGTGCAAGCTTGTCCAGTATCTCAGACTTCATGTCCCTGCGGACACCACATAACACCACTGGGCAACACTTTGCAAGTTTCTTGGGCAAACAGTTGTTGGACTTCGTGAACCTGATCTTCTTCTTCTTCTTCTTCTTCTTTCGGCTGTTCCCTTTAGGGGTCGCCACAGCGGATCATCTGCCTCCATCTTGCCCTATCTACTGCCTCCTCTACTTTTACACCAACCATCTCCATGTCCACCTTCACTACATCCATAAACCTTCCCTGAGGTCTACCTCTTCTCCTTCTACCCGGCAGCTCCATCTCCAACATTATTTGACCAATATATCCACTATTCCTCCTCAACACATGTCCAAACCATCTCAACCTGGCCTCTCTGACTTTATCTCCAAACTGCTCCACCTTCACTGTCCCTCTGAGCTGCTCATTTCTAATCTTGTCCATCCTTGTCACTCCCAATGAAAATCTCAGCATCTTCATCTCCGCCACCTCCAGCTCAGCCTCCTGTCTTTTAGACAGAGCCACAGACTCCAAACCATACATCATAGCAGGACTTTCACTCTTGCTGCTATCCATCTGTCACACATCAGCCCTGACACCCGTCTCCACCCACTCCATCCTGCCTATCCTGCCTGCACCCTCTTCCTCACCTCTTTTTTGCACTGTCCATTGTTCTGGATGGTTGATGACTCTTCACCTTTCCACCTGCCTCCCTCTCATTCACACACATGTATTCCATCTTGTCTTTACTGACCTTCATTCCTCTCCTCTCCAGTGCAAACCTCCACCTCTTCGGATTCTCTTCCACCTGCTCTCTACTCTCACCACAGATTATAATGTCATCTGCAAACATCATGGTCCATGGAGCCTCCTGCCTGACCTCATCTGTCAACCTGTCCATCACCATTGCAAACAAGAAGGGGCTCAAAGCTGATCCCTGATGTAACCCTACCTTCACCTTGAAACCATTTGTCACTCCAACTGCACACCTCACCACTGCCTTACTATCCTCATACATGTCCTGCACCACCCTAACATACTTTTCAGCTACACCTGACTTCCTCATACAGTACCACAGCTCCTGTCTTGGCACCCTATCATATGCCTTCTCTAGATCCACAAAGACACAATGTAGCTCCTTCTGCCCTTCTCTGTACTTCTCTACCAACACTCTCAACGCAAAAATTGCATCTGTGGTACTCTTTCTGGGCATGAAACCAAACTGCTGCTCACTGATCTGAACCTCTCGCCTTAGCCTTGCTTCAACAACTCTTTCCCATACCTTCATGGTGTGGCTCATCAACTTTATACCTCTGTAGTTACTGCAGCTCTGCACATCACAATGGTTCTTAAAAATGGGGACCAATACACTGCTTCTCCACTCATCAGGCATCCTCTCACTCTCCAGGATTTTGTTAAACAACCTGGTTAAAAAGTCCACTGCCTTCTCTCCTAAACATCTCCATACCTCCACAGGTATGTCATCTGGACCAACTGCCTTTCCATTCTTTATCCTTTTTAAAGCTGCCCTCACTTCCACCTTATTAATTCTCTGCACTTCCTGATCCACTATCTCTCCTCCCGTTGTCCTCCTCTCTCTCTCGTTTTCCTCATTCATTAGTTCTTCAAAGTACTCCTTCCATCTACTCAACACTCTCTCAACACTCACTAGTACATTTCCCTCTCTATCCTTTATCAGCCTAACCTGCTGTACATCCTTTCCAGCTCTATCTCTCTGTTTAGCCAAACGATACAAGTCCTTTACTTCTTCTTTACTGTCCAGCCTCTCATACAGCTCATCATAGGCCTGAGTCTTTGCCTTTGCCACCATTCTTTTCGCTATGTGACTAGCCTCACAGTACTCCTGCCTACTTCCTTCATCTCTCTGGTTATCCCACTTATTCTTAGCTGCCTTCTTCTTCTGAATACTCTCCTGGACTTCCTCATTCCACCACCAACTTTCCTTGTCTTCTTTCCTCTGACCAGACGAAACACCCAACACATTTTTGCCAGTTTCTCTCGCCACCTTAGCTGTAGTTTCCCAGTCCTCAGGTAGCTCCTCACTGCCCCCAAGGGCCTGTTGCAATTTTTCCCTGAACTGCCTGCAACCATCCTCCTCCTTCAGTTTCCACCATCTAATCTTTGGCTGTGTCTTCACTCTCTTCCTCTTCTTTGTTTCTAATCTCATTCTACAGACAACCACTCTATGCTGCCTTGCTACACTTTCCCCTGGTACCACTTTACAATCTCCAATCTCTTTTAGGTGGCATCTCCTGTAAGGATATAATCCACCTGTGTGCACCTCCCTCCACTCTTGTATGTCACCCTGTGTTCTTCCCTCTTCTGAAAATACATATTCACCACAGCCATTTCCATTCTCTTTGCAAAATCTACAACCATCTGACCTTCTGCATTTCTGTCTTTCACACCATACATACCCAGCACCTCTTCATCCCCTCTGTTCCCTTCACCAACATGTCCATTGAAGTCTGCACCAATCACTAATCTCTCCTCTCTAGGGACACCATCTACCACTTCATCCATCTTACTCCATAATTCCTCTTTCTCCTCTAACTGACAACCAATCTGTGGTGCATATGAACTGGCCACATTCAAAATTACACCATCAACCTCCAACTTCAGGCTCATGATCCTGTCTGACACTCTCTTTACATCCAGAACACTTTTCACAAGCTGTTCCTTTCGGATTATCCCTACTCCATTTCTCTTCCTCTCTACACCGTGATGGAACAGTTTGAATTCACCTCCAATGTTCCTGGCCTTGCTTCCTTTCCATCTGGTCTCCTGGACACACAGAATATCTACCTTCCTTCTCCCCATCATGTCTGCAAGCTCTCTGCCTTTACCAGTCATTGTCCCTATGTTCAGAGTCCCTACTCTAACCTCCACACTCCTGCCTTTCCTTCTCTCTCGCTGCCTTCTAACCCGCCTTCCTCCTCTCCTCTTTGATGGTCTTCGACCTACAGTAGTCCAATTTCCACCGGCACCCTGCTGGTCAACAGCACCGGAGGCGGTCGTTGTTAACCCGGGCCTCGACCGATCCGGTATGGCAATCATATTTGTAATCCGCATGATAGTTTTGGCAGAAGTTTTGCACCGGATGCCCTTCCGGACGCAACCCTCACCATTTATCTCGGCTTGGGACCGGCACCAGAAGTACACAAAGTACACCCGTAATGGCTGGTTTGCCACCTAGACAAAATAAATACAAAAAATACATTGAGCCTTTATTTTGTATGAATACAAGCCAGCTGACAGTTGCAGTTGTATTGCACCACACACTATGGGCCAGATTTACCAAACAAAATGGCTCAGCTGAGGCATCGATGGGTACGCAGAAGGCTTTGCACATGCACATGATGAGCTGTAGGTTTGAAGAACACCACAAGGTGGCAATGTTGTGATGTGCAGTGCAAGATCCTGTAGCATCATGAAGTTAAGTGCTGCTGCAGAATGTGTTGCCGTGTGACTGCTGATAGACATCAAGTTCAAATTTATCTTACACATGCTAGTACCTTTAGCTGAGCTGACATACAATATTTCCAGAAGTATTCACTCACCCATCCAAATCACTGAATTCAGGTATTTCAATCACTTCCATGGCCACAGGTATAAAACCAAGCACCTAGGCCTGCAGACTACTTCTACAAACATTAGTGAAAGAATGGGTCGCTTTCAGGAGCTGAATTTCAGTGAATTTCAGCATGGTACCGTAATAGAAGTCCAGTCATGAAATTTCCTCGCTACTAAATATTCCACAGTCAACTGTCAGTGGTATTATAACAAATGGAAGCAATGGAAACAATTGGGAACGACAGGAACTCAGCCATGATGTAGTAGGCCACATAAAATGACAGCGCGGGGTCAGTGCAGAGGTCACCAACTTTCTGCCGAGTCAATCGCTACAGACCTCCAAACTTCATGTGGCCTTCAGATTAGATCAAGAACAGTGCGAGAGAGCTTTGTGGAATGAGTTTCCAAGGCTGTGCAGCTGCATCCAACCCTTACATCACCAAGCGCAATGCAAAGTGTTGAACACCACTGGACTCTACAGCAGTGGAGATGTGCAATTTGCATGACTGCATTGTGCCAAGTGTAAAGGTTGGTGGAGAGGGGATTAAGGTATGGGGTTGTTCTTCAGGAGTTGGCCTTGGCCCCTTATTTCCAGTGAAAGGAACTCTTAATGCTTCAGCAGACCAAGAGATTTTGGACAATTTCATACTCACAACTTTGTGGGAACAGTTTGAGGATGCCCCCTTTCTGTTTCAACATGACTGCACACCAGTGCACAAAGCAAGGTCCATAAAGACATGGATGAGCAAGTTTGGTCTTGAAGAACTTGACTGGCCTGCACAGAGTCCTGACCTCAACCCAATAGAATAATAATAAATAATAAATTACATTTATACAGCGCCTTTCACAAATACAAGGTCACTTCACATAGCAAAAAAAAAAAAAAAACACTATACAGAGGAGGAGGAAGAAAAATGTGCATTTAACAGAAAAGTCTTTAAGTCAGATTTAAAAGAAGAAAGAGAAGAGCAGTCCCTGAGGGATTGAGGAAGAGAATTCCAGAGTTTGGGGGCCATGGCACTAAAGGACCTCCCTCCCAAGGTGGAAAGTCTGGTGCGTGGAACAGCAAGTAAGTTATTGCTAGAAGATCTGAGAGAGCGAGTGGGAGTGTAAGAGGTCAGCAGTTCTCTGAGGTAGGGGGGAGCAAGGTTATGTAAAGCTTTGAAAGTGAGAAGTAAGATTTAAAACTTTATACGGGACAGGACCGGTAGCCAGTGTAGATGGGAGAGAATGGGGGTGATATGAGCTGAACGCTTAGTGTGGGTGAGCACTCTAGCTGCAGAGTTCTGAATGTACTGTAACTTTCGGATAGACTTTACAGAGAGACCAACAAAGAGGGAGTTACAATAGTCAATGCAGGACATAACTGAAGGCATGAACCAGAGTTTCGGCATCTTTATCAGACAGGAACGTCTTTCATTACGTAATGAAAGAATGCAGTCTTGGTGAGGAATTTGATGTGCAGATCAAAATGAGTGAGACAGAGATATCATTCAAACCTAGGAGAGCAGAGTAAATCAAGAGTATGACCATGAGTGTGAGTTGGAAAATCAACATGCTGCATCAAGTTAAAACACTCTAAAGCTGAAAGGAACTCAGATTGTGAAAGAGCATTCAGTATCACATGTGATACTGAAGTCACCAAGCACAATTATGGCAGAGCAAAGAGATGAGATGATTGTGAGGAGTACATTAAGATTCAGACAAGAAGTTAGCAGCAGGTTTGGGAGGGCGATAAACTAACAGGAACAGTACAGGTGAGGAGGAAACAACCTTCAAGGCAATATATTCAAAGGTTGTAGTACTGAATAGGGAAAGTTCTCTGACCGTTAAACTGGAATGAGGAACCACAGCCAGACCACCTCCTCTTCCTTTCAGTCGGGGTTTGAGAGATAACTGTAGCCTGGGGGCGTTAGCATGTTTAAATGTAAGTAGTCACCAGGTTGTTGCCAGGTTTCCGAAAGAAAAAACATATCCACGTTTTTCTGGGTGATGAGGTCATTGATTAACGAGGCTTTATTGGTTATGGATCGTGCGTTAAGATGGGCGAGGTTAAAGCAGCGACGGCTGGGAAGAGAAGGTTCAACCAGATTTGAAAGTGGACGGAGATGGCCATGATTTACTCCACGGATGGCTTTAGTGTCACGCTGGCGAGCACGATTATATGTCCATATAGTCGGGATCCGCGCATTAGAGCCATCACGGCCATCACTAAACGAAGGTCCTCTTTTTGAGCGGTGGATGTAACGTGGACGTCGAGCAATCCCAAGTGTCCGGCAGAGATTATATGACGCGGAATCCAAGCGCGCATGGCAGGCGAGGTGTGTAAGTTCAGTTCGTGAGTATTTAAACATTGCCAGAGCGTAAAAACCAAAAATGAGCAGCACGACTCGAGGCCAAAAACAAAAACTCTGGACACCGGCCGTGGACATGACAGAGAAGAGTGAACATGCCAGAGCTCAGACCGCGCACGTTAGCAGGGAGTCCGCGGGTTTGTAAAAAGTATTAAAAAGTAATAAGCTTCATCTGACGAGGTATTAAATTTTCGAACCCTCATCCAACTGCCTAGACGTTTTTGAATTTGTGTTAAGTGCAGGCCTTTCTCCTAAAATTCCTTAAGTTAGATTTATTTTTATGTTGCTAGCAGTGATATGACGTGACGTGACCTGATGTTTGTTCGCGCACGCGCCAGTCACCTAAATACCCAGCTGGCTTGCCGCCAAACCTGTTAGCGAAACACTGTGGGAAAGTGCAAGTTTTCCGACGTCTGGCTTGACGACCCAAGATTTAAAGACTGGCTTAGGCCAGTGGTTAGCAACAACCGAGAGGCTTTTTGCCACGTTTGCAAGAAGACCATCAACATGCTCTGTGTGGGGTTGAATGCGGTAAAATCGCATATGGAGTCCGCTAACCACCAAAGGAGGATGCACAGGCGTGGGGAGCAGCTTCCAATTTCAATGTTCTGCGATACATCGCCGACATCAACCGCCACTGCTTTGCCGTCAACTGCTCTCCCTACCCGGACTACTGCTAGCAGTTTTCCAAACGATAGCATCGTCAACAGGTGCTCAGATGCCAGACAGCAGCAGATCCAATGCCCCGTCACCACTGCCGCTACGTTGTGAGCTGAGGTGCTGTGGTGTTTGGCCCTTGCAACGAAACACCACTCTTTCAGTTCTAACGAAGGCATTGGAGAGCCTTTTCGCAATATGTTTCCAGACTCCAGCAAGGATAAAACTGCTTACTTTATCAAATTTGGTATTGCGCCATGTTTCAAGAAGCAACTGGTGAAAACCATAAACAAAGCTGGGCCGTTCGTTCTAATGTTTGACAAGAGCCTCAACCAATCCTCAAAAAAAAAAAACAGATGGACATACATATTCGTTTTTTGGAGGATGGCTGTGTCTGGTCAAGATATTTTGGCTCAGAATTCCTGGGACATGCAACAGCTGATGACCTGCTGCAGGACATCAAAGTAAGTTTATTTTCTTATTAATCATTCCTGACTAGGCTTGGGCGATATGGAGAAAATGCCTTGTACCGCGGTTTGACAAAATACCGGCGATATATTTTATTTTTACATTTGTACATGTATATTTTATTTACCTGGTGGTTATTTGGGTAAACCGCAGCGTCTCCGAGAAAATGCAGCCTGATTCACGTGAGAGTCACACAGGATAGCATCTAAATGTAACGGGGAATTACTGCAAGAATAGGGAATTCGTAGGAATTTACACCATCTCCCCAATGCATTTCCAACCCTTATTTGAGTGGAGACTTTGGAGCTTTTAACTTTCTTTTAAGTTAATTGAAACCCAGAAAGAAAGAAGTCAGATAAGATAGTACTTTATTCATCCCGGTAGGGAAATTCAAGCGTCCCATAGAGCAGAGACAGATGTCCAGCCGTCTGATTGTAAGGTAACTAAAACGCTAGCGATCGCCATGGTAATGCTTTTAAATGGATAAATCGCCATCTCAATAAAATGTCACCTTGCTAGACAACATAACTACTGTCACTTAAAATGAACATTTCAATCTCACATTCGTTTGAAACAATATGCAAGTAGAAGTCCATACTAGCCATATTCCCATTGTTACTCAGGCAAAATCGGTTGATGTGCTAACGTTAGCAAGCTAGCTATCTTGGTTAAGTGTCAACTATCTGTCTCGTGTATAAATATGGGAGCCGTTGGCATCACACCCACGCAAAAAACATAGAATTATATTCATAGAATTATAGTTATATAATCTCACTGGTTATTTAGATATTTAATATTAGGACATCTAGCACTCCTATTCAGGAGACCGTAGCTGTATCCTGTTACAAAAAAGGCTGTGTTAGAGATGGCAATACGTCCATATTGCACTCTCACCTCAAAGTATGCCATTCTGCAACATAAGACCGTCATGGTAAACATAAATACCGGCAGTCAAGAGTACACTGCGCTATGAAAAAATGTATACCGCCCAAGCCTTGTCCTGACATATCCATCTCTGTCAACTCTGTTACCCAACACCTGGCTCATGTTTTACTAAAGGATAATTATTCTTGTAAGTATAGGCTAATGTTGTCTAAATGATCAATTTGAAGCATACATTACTGTTTGTCTGTATATGCAGTTTACTTCGACAATAAGTGTTTATTCATCCAATCTTTCTTCTGTGTGATGATTCTGTCGGTCGGAATGGATGGCCCCAATGTAAATTTTAAGTTCTTAGATCTCCTTCAAAAGGAGCATGCTGAGCTTCATGGAGGTGCTCAAGTGATAATGGTTGGGAGCTGTGGACTACATACCCTCCACAATGCCATGAAGGCAGGCTTTATAGCCTGGCAACTTGAAAAACTTCTGCGAGCGATGCATATTCTGTTCCACAATGTTCCTGCCCGGAGAGAGGACTTCACGAAGCACACCAGCTCCTCTTGCTTTCCCCTCTCCTTCTGCGGCCATAGATGGGTGGAGAATGTTCCATGCACATACTCACTCACCTTACTCTACAGAGATCTCTTTCTGGGCAGTTCTGTGATGACATTGTTATAATTAAAAATGTGGTATATCTTTGAAAAAAAATGTGTTATTTCTTTATTTACTTTTCACTTAAAGCCACTTCAGTAGCCGCTTTAAGTCATGCTGGTATTAAAAATATTTTGTAGGTATTAAAAAGGTATTAAATTCAACTTAAGAATCTCTGTATATACCCTGGTTAGCCAACCACACCCACTACACCACCAGCCAAGACTGTGAGAAGCACAAGCAGAAATGCTGCAGCTGACCACAGAACAAACTGGCAACAGCAACGAAGCAAGAGGGCACAAACACCCTCACCACAGGTGCGGTCACGGTGCACGAGAAGAGGAAGGTCTGTCTTAGGCATTATCACAAAGCACGATTCAGCTTGCTAGTAGAAAACAGAGAGAGAGTCCATCAATACTGGAGAGTTTCTGCGCCAAAAGTCCCACAAAAAGGAAAGAAAAACTTATGTTAATGGCAGACTCTGAGTGAGCATGAAGGAGACCAGTACTCGGGTTAGCAGTTTAGTAACTCACGGGTGATTTATTTTCCTCCAGAACAGGAAGTCTGTTACACATAACATAGTCCGTGCTACAACTCTCTGCTGTGCCTTACACTATTCCACTTTACAGAACACCTCCCCCCTTTTAGTAAGACCCCCCCCCTCATTCTTCACAATAACTCAACTTAGAACTCTGCTGAACTTTAACAGCTTAAAGGCATTCTAACCTTTCAATTACTCTTATTTACAGATAATTTCTTTTCTTTTATTTTCTGTTACAAGTCCAGCCTGTCGGGAGGACGTGACACGCGTCCCACTCTTGTCACGTATGGCACATCAGTCCCACATGTATGTTCTCGGTTGTCTGTGTTGTGACTGTGTTACCTGGATTAATAGGTGTGCTAAGTGTAACTGGTGGTGTTGGCTGTTGTGGCGGATCAACTATGCGAACATGTGTGCGGTTTCTTCTAACCTGACCTTCATCAGTGTCAATAATGTAAGATCTAGGTGTTGTTGCCTGTTGCACTACAGTCCCTGATTTCCTCTCCTTTGCCAGCCACACGTTTTGGCCAGCCTGAAGTGGTGGTAGATTTCGTGCCCTGTGTCTCAGGTTGTAGTTGCGCTGCTGTTTCTCCTTAGCTCGAGTCTCAGCCTTTCGGAGTCCTAGGATTTTTGGCCAGCGTGGACGAAGATTTGCAGGCAGCTGTGGTATGGTGGTGCGCAGCTGTCTCCCCATGAGGAGTTGTGCAGGGGAGTAACCACACTCCAGAGGTGTTGCTCGATAAGTCATCAACGCTTTCTGTTTCTCCTCTCCTCCTTTCCACAAGCCTTTCACAGTTGCTACTGCTCACTCAGCCTCTCCGTTCACCTGCGGATATCTCAGGCTGCTAGTGCAGTGTGTGAACCCATACTCTTCAGCAAAGTCCCTGAAAAGTTCGCAACTGTATTGTGGCCCGTTATCTGATATTACCATCTCGGGTATACCATGCCGGCTGAACACATCCTTCAACGCTGCTATAACTGTCCCAGCTGTGGCAACACTGAGGTGGGCTACTTCAATGTAGCGTGAAAAATAGTCCACTAGCAGGAGGTATGTCTTCTTCTCCCAGAAGAATAGATCTGTACCCACTCTTTGCCAAGGTCTATCTTGGACCGGTGTAGGAATCAGCGGCTCTCTGTGTTCTGCCCGGTGTTGTGAGCAGATACTACAATTGTCCACCAGCTGACTTATATGGACAGACAAGCCTGGCCACCAGACCGACTGTCTGGCTCTCGCTCTGCACTTGACTATCCCCTGGTGGCCACTATGAAGGTTCCGGAGAATGTCTTTTCTCATGCTTTGAGGAATCACAATTCTCTGACCTCTCAGTAGCAGCTCTCCTGCCATAGACAGGTTCTCTCTCTCTGGCCAGTATGGACCCAGATCTGGATAGAGTGCATGTCTTTCTGGCCACGCTGTTTGACAGTACTGGATTAGCTTTGCACAGATGGGGTCTGTTTTCTGCTTCTCTTGGATCACCTTCAGTCTTGCTTCTGTAGCAGGAAGGCTCTGGACAACTGCATCCAAGAACACTTTAACATCTGCCTCATTGTCTTTCTCCTCTCGTGTGAGAGTGTGCTTCACAGGAGCTCTCCACAGTGCATCTGCTGTTATCAAACACTTTCCCGGCACATGGACAATGTCATAAGTGAATTTTAACAGTCTCAGCCGAAATCTCAGCACTCTGGGTGGGAGCTCGTCTAGTGCCTTGGAGCTCAGTAGCAGCACTAGCGGCTTATGATCAGTCTCTATCTTGAACTGTAGACCCAGCAGGTAAGGTGACAGACGTTCACATGCCCACGTCACTGCCAAAGCCTCCTTTTCAATTTGGGCGTAGTGTTTCTCAGCCTCGGTGAGACCCCTAGAGATGAACACAGTCGGTCTCCACGTTCCATCTTCCTGCTGCTGACTCAAGACGCCACCTAAGCCAAAGGAAGATGCATCTGCTGATACACACGTTTCTGCCGTTGGTGAGTATTGCGCCAGCACACGTGGTGAACTCAATTCATTTTTCAACCTCTGGAATGCCGCTATCTGTGGCTTTTCCCAGCTCCACTCATTCTTCTCGCTGAGTAGCTCTTTAATTGGGCGTGTGTAGGATGCCAAGTTAGGTAAAAACTTCCCCAGGTAGTTGGCCATACCCATCACTCTCCTCACCCCTTCTACGTTTTGTGGTTCTGGCATCTCCATGATGGCTCTGATTTTGTCCGGATCTGGTGTCACCCTGTCTGCTGTGACTCTGTGGCCCACAAACATAATGCTGTTTTTTGCAAACTCGCATTTTTCGTTCAGAGTGAGTCCCTCTAGTAGTCGCTGTAGGACCTTGTGCAGTCTTGCATTGTGTTGCTGCATGTCCTCACCATACACGACAATGTCATCTGCATGACATACGGCACCTTCACAACCCTCCAGCATCTGTGACATCCGACGCTGGAAGTGCTCTGGGGCTGAGGAAATCCCGAAAGGAAGACGATTAAACGAATATCTTCCGAAGGGTGTAATAAACGTTGTGAGAAGTGAGCTCTCCTCAGACAATGGGATTTGCCAGAAACCAGATGTGGCATCCAGCTTCGTGAAAACTTTTGCCCCCGCCAACATGGCCAATGTATGGTCAGCTGCAGGAAGAATGTGTCTCTCTCGCCGCACCCACTTGTTCAGGTGTGTGAGGTCAACACAGAGTCTTAACTTTCCTGGCTGTGCTTTTGGTGCAACAACTAGTCCTGCGCACCATGGTGTAGGTTTCGTCACCTTCGAAATCACCCCCATGCTCTCCATGCGATTCAGTTCAGCTCTCACTTTGTCTCGCAAGGGCAGTGGTACTCGGCGTGGTGTTGACAGAGCGTATGGAACCGCCCCTGGCTCCAACTCTATTTTGTAGGGCTCCTTTAATTTCCCCAAGCCAGAAAACACTGTGGGGTACAGTGCCTTAAAATCTTCTTGCTGGCCCTGCACTGCATGGACACGCTTTATCAAGGCTAGAGCTTTTAATGCTGGTAGGCCCAGTAATGGTTTGGCTAGACCTCCAACAACATAAATGTCCTGTTCAGTCACTTTATTATCAAAGCTCAACTTGCCTTTAAACAGTCCTTTGACTTCTAGCTTGTGGTTTCCAGGACCACACAGCACTTTTCTGGACGACTGCAGTGTACCGTGACTTTTGGCAGAGTAGGAGCTGCTTGGAATTGCTGTGACAGTAGCTCCTGTATCCAGCTTGAACACAACTTTTCCACTGTTTAGTTGCACCATTTCGCACCACTCCTCCTCCCCGTCAGAGCACATTTCTCCCAGGAAAGCAAAATCCTCCTCACTGCTCTCTTGTGCTGCCTCTGTGATATTATGGACACGCCCACTTGACCTACATTTCTTGGCGAAGTGTCCTTTTTTATGGCATTTTCTACACTCAGCTTCACGAGCAGGACAGTCCTTCCAAAGGTGCTTTTTCGTGTATCCACACCTGCTGCATCCAAATGGCTGTGTGTCACTTTTCCCCTTTTCTGCTTTCGGCCGTTCACTGCTCTTCTTAAACACTGTTTCAACTCGCCCCGACTGCTGCTCTGTCCCCCGTAACACCGGCTGTTGCCTTTTCACTGCTGCACTCTGTCTCACTCTCGTCATAGCTTTCTCTAAAGTCAACTCACTGTCCAGCTGTAAACTTTCCGACAGCTTAGCATCTCTTATGCCGACTACTATTCGGTCTCTGATAAGCTGGTCTCTCGGAGGCCCGAACTCACAGTGCTCTGCCAGCGTGTGCACCGCTGTGATAAAAGATTCCACACTCTGACCTGGCTCTTGGCTCCTCCGATTGAAGCGTGCTCTTTCGAAAATCACATTCCTCTTGCTCACACAATGCACTGTGAACGCATTCGTGACTGCCTTATATGACTTTTTCTGTTCCTCTGTTCTGCCCTGCGATGGACTGGCGACCTGTCCAGGGTGTATCCTGCCTTCCGCCCGAAGACTGCTGGGATAGGCTCCAGCTCCCCCCGCGACCCTGACGGAGAAGCGGCTTGGAAAATGGATGGATGGATGTTCCTCTGTTAGCGGCAGCACGTTTAAAATGTCCTCGGCCTCATCACCGACAGCATACATGAAAGCATTCACTTGAAATTCGTCTGATTTCTTGTCCAATTCAGTCGCTATTCTATAGCGCTCATAGCGTTTTAGCCATCTCGGCCATTCATTAGCATTGGTAAAGTCGAACTTACCCGGTGGTGCTAACTGCGGTAGCGTCACTCCTCCGTCTCTGTTTGCATCCATTTTCCGCCGTTTATTTGCCTTTAGTTCGTCTTTACTTCTTCTTTGTTACTTCTTTTTACTTCTGACACCATGTTATGTTAATGGCAGACTGTGAGTGAGCATGAAGGAGACCAGTACTCGGGTTAGCATTTTAGTAAGTCACGGGTGATTTATTTTCCTCCAGAACAGGAAGTCTGTTACACATAACATAGTCCGTGCTACAACTCTCTGCTGTGCCTTACACTATTCCACTTTACAGAACAAAAACAAAACAAACTAAACACCGGCGAGTAGCGGCAGCCAAACGCGCACAGTACACTCAACCGGAACATGCGTCCAATGACCAAGCTGAACATCAGAACACTTTTGGGATGAATCAGAGCTTCAATCAGACTGCGACCCTTAACACACTCCTAATCCTTGTGGAAAGCCTTCCCAGAACAGTTGAAGCTGTTATAGCTGCAAAGGGTGGGCCGACATCATATGAAATGCTGTGGATTAAGAATGGGATCTCACTCAATTATATACGCATGTGAAGGCAGACGAGCGAATACTTTTGGAAATGTAGTGTAGCTTTAGCATTTGTCTGTTTATCTAAAAGACATGACCTACTGTGTCTTAATACGGCTTTAATTTAATGCCATAACAGCAAAATGCTGAGTGGTGTGTTACACACTGAGAAACTGAACAGTGCTTAGAGTCGCCAAGTGTCAGCACACATCAGTTCATTAAAGACAATAGATAAATAAATTTCGATTTTTTGGGTGCTGCACAGAAACTATTAGAGTGCCAGACTTCATCAATATGTGCGTTAGGGTGGCAGTGTTTAGGGAAGAGACCAAGCAAATTAACAACTCATGATGATTTTTATTTTATTTATTCATGTCCATAAGTTTTTATCTACTGCTTTTACTTTGCGCTGCACAAAAATACACAAATTGTACCAAACTAATGTTAAAAAAAAGAAAATCTCATTTGCTTTTAGAAAAGTGAATATAAGACTTTTGTGGGTGTATAAACAACACTTTGCTATTCTAGCTTTGTGTGTATTTGTGTATGTATGTGAAAAGTTCTCAACTGCTGAAGACTCTGAAGTGACGTACAGTACTGTGAGGAATAAAAAGGAGGAGGTAGGACTTTAGTCTTCACCTTCATCTGCATATTAACAGCATTTGATTACACATTAAGAGACTATGTGAACCTGAGTAAATGATGTCCACAGCCTTCATCTGTGCCAGCTCATGAAAATGATGTGATCTACTGCAAACTAACCACAACTACTGAAAACAAAATGGTAAGTGAGCTGCTAAAAATACCGCTATTAGCACCAGTAACACTTCACTGCTTTGACCACATCACAGTTCAGGTTGAGGAGGCTTTATTAGCTGTTTGCTGTAAGTATGAAGGGAAATGTCTCTCTTTGATGCAGGAACCTCAGCTTTATTAAGCATTTAGCTGGCGCAAGAGCACTCAGGGTGGCAGGAATAAGAGATCCTCAATCATTTCTAAAGCTCTCCTATTGTCCAGCTCTCTCCAGCAGTCAGAGGTGAAGGGGTGATCTACAGCTCTGTGGTTCACAAGTAAGAGGTGAGTCTCAGTTTGAGAATCAATATACAAAATCTGGGACATGGCATGTAAGCCTAGATTATTGATTTTTTTTTTTTACATTTTCCAGTCATCTACTACTTTTTCAGCCACCTACTGCCATCTCAAATTATTTCAAGAGAGAGAGAGTTAGCAAATGCATAAAACAACCTCCAGCCAAATGTAAAAGTTAATAGCAAATTATTTTGGTAATGTAGTGATTCATAATCCGAATAATCAATTATTCATTTTAGTAATTGACAGATTATTTGACTATCGAATTAGTCGTTTGTTGCAGCCCTACTATATATATATATATATATATATATATATATATATATATATATATAATTGCCAAAAGTATTCATTTATCTGCCACTTCACACACATATGAACTTGAGTGAGATCCTAGTCTTAATCCATAGGGTTTAATATGATGTCAGTCCACCCTTTGCAGCTACAACAGCTTCAACTCTTCTGAGAAGGCTTTCCACAAGGTTTAGGAGTGTGCTTATGGGAATTGTTGACCATTCTTCCAGAAGAGCATTTGTGAGGTCAGACGGTGATGTTGGATGAGAAGACCTGGCTTGCAGTCTCTGCTCTAATTCATCCCAAAGGTGTTCTATCAGGTTGAGGTCAGGACTCTGTGCAGAGTATATATACATATTGGCTGTGTGCGCAAATATAAAGACTTTGTTTAAGTTCAAGAAATGTGTTGAAAGTGGGTGGTCACAGGTGTGGAGCTACTGGCCACTTCCTGTCACAACCCTGCCCTCAAAGTCTAAACGTCAACTTGACTCATGAACAGTGTGAAACGCAAGCACAAAAAAAGAGTTCACTCAGCAAACAGAAGTGCTCTCATACTTGAAGGCTTCTCTGTGTGTTATCATCTCAGCTGCACACTCGCTAACTTGTTATTGTTGCAACTCTAGTATGAAATAAGGAGGATTACCAGAGCATTACGAACCAGAAATAAAAATAAAACTCAGGATCCCGACATTGTTGCTAATGATTTTAGTGGTAGAAATGTTCTACAGAGTTATCAGCTAATGTATACTAATTTGGGCAGTCGTGGGCTGGAGGTTAGGGAATTGGCCCTGTGACCGGAAGGTTGCCGGTTCAATCCCCAGGGCCGACAGCACATGACTGAGGTGTCCTTGAGCAAGACACCTAACCCCCAATTGCTCCCTGGGTGCCATGGATAGGGCTGCCCACCGCTCTGGGCAAGTGTGCTCACTGCCCCCTAGTGTGTGTGTCTATTCACTAGTGTGTATGTGGTGTTTCACTTCACGGATGGGTTAAATGTGGAGGTGGAATTTCCCCTTTGTGGGATTAAAAAAGTATCACTTAACTTACAGTTTGATGACTGTGAGTATTACTGTCTGTAGAGGGGAACATCTGTAAACTAATGTTCAAGGGGCTGATTGGCAGTGGGACTGTTTACAAAAAACTAAATGATTAACTGAACAATCTACTTTTCTAATTTTGACTCTTTATCAGAGTCAACTAGAAAGCCTTAAATAACAGTTTAATGCTCAGTTCACAAAGACATGTAAATGTGCACTAGTGAAGCACACACTGATCAGTCTCAGGACCTGAAACCTTTTTTTTTTTTTTTTTTTTTGCAGTATTACATTTATGTTGAGAAACGTTATTCTTGAATTGTTGCACTATTTGCCCACACAGTGTTTCACAGAATGGTGAAACCCTCCCCATCTGAACTTCTGAAAGACTGAACCGCTCTTGGATGCTCTTTTTATACCCAGTGATGTTACTGACCTGTTGTCAATTAAATTTCAGTTTGTTTTTTTTTTTTAGCATTACACAACTTTACCAGTTTTTTTGTTGCCCTGTCCCAACTTTTTTGGGATGTGTTGCTGCCATCAAATTCTAAATCGGCATACATTATAGTTTTTTTTTTTTTTTTTTTTTTTTTAAGTTTCTCAGTTTTAACATTTGATATGTTGTCTTTTCGAATAAATATTGGGCAAATATTTTGTTTTCACTTACATTTTGCATAGCATCCGATTGTTTTGCAAATGGGATTGTAAATTAGCACCCAGTATTAAAACAAGGTCTTTAACTGTGGCTTTTGGTTGCACTGAAAACCATTAAGGTCAAGGTTTAAATATGTTACCTTATTTTGAGTGGATTTAGAGCCCAACTGTCACTGCCTCTGGCTGATCTGACGTGTCTATCACCAGCATAAAAGTGAAAGGTAACGTTATGTTTATTCATTGTGTCTTTATTGTGTCTGCTGTAAAGAAACAGAGAACAGACAGCGTCCCAGGGTCCCACTCACTATTTAAATGTACTTTCATTAATTTTTGTCCATTTTACTATTTTAGACATCAAGCAGGTAGGAATTTTTCAAGCTTGTCCATTAACATATCGTTAACTGTATCTAAGTCTTTAGGGTTTAAAAAGGGACCACCAGCTGACCAGGCAAAGTATATAAACAGGAGTGGATATTTGTACTGAATCTGGGATGAGCTGTACTGGTGCAGTTGATGGAGGGGATGTGAACTGATTGTTTAGCCTGTTTGTGATTCTATTGGCTGAGTTTTAAGTGTGTTGTAGTGTTACTAGAGTTTTGTCAGAGAGAATAATAAATAGTGTAACATTAGTCAAAACTGGAGCTTATGTACAAACAGAACAAAGCAGTCAAAGCCTTTACCAAAACCTCCTGCCCCCTGCAACAGCTACTTTATCTCAGATACAAAAGCTACACAGTGTTAAGCGTCTTAATTCTGATCTCCTCCAGGATCTCAGCATTTGTGGAATCATTCATTTATGTGTAAGACAGAACTGCACTGACTCTCTGAACCACCCCCCCTCTTTTGAGGGCCTTGAAGCGAGTAGTTCTGTGGGTTAACTTCCCACAGTGGCACAGTTGGGGTTCACTCTTATTAAGCATTGTAAATTGACCCCTATGTCTCCTTTAATGTTCACTTGACTACATAAGTTTAGATGTGGTCTATTCATCTATGTGCATATCATTACATTTCATTCATATTTTAGGACATTATGTGTCATTTAACCCAGCTGGATTAGAGGCTACTCAGTATACTGTCACTTTTGGCATAACGATCATGGAGTTTCCAATAACCAGTCGCTCTAGACCTTTGGTCTTTTGTGGTCAATGCTGTGTCCAAAGGAACTCTGAGTCTAAGCTTTTAACCCTATGTGGAAAATTGGACAGCACTTTAGAAAATTACAGCTATCACCACCTGTAGTAAACAGAATGGCCTAAGCCCAGCATGTTTGAACATGTGTTTATTTTTCCTCCAAAGCCACAGGATCCACTGAATTGCAAGATTGTTGAGTAATCAAAGTTTACACAACGCTGCATACATGCTTTTAGCAACAACAACAATAACATTAATAATAATAATAGCATTTAATAGTCTTTAAAAATATTTACAACAATGCAGTAAAACAACAATAAAACCAATGACAGAACAAAAGTAATAGTAACAGTAATAAATCTTTACTTACATGGCATATAAATACCAGCACAATAATAGACCACAGGTGAAAACACACATACTCTATACACATTCTAGTCTAAACTAGCGTACTTTTAATTTGCATACTTTTAACTTTTAATTTAAAACCCATGTTCAGTAACACCAATAACATGATACAATAGTCTAATCTAGTATTTATGAAAGCATGAACTAATTTCTCAGCATCTTGAAGGTAATAACATGCAGAAGATTTTACTGAGATGGGACTGAAATGATAAACTAGCACCCAGTATTAAAACAAGGTCTTTAACTATGGCTTTTGGTTGCAGTGAAAAACCAATAAGGTCAAGGATGAAATCTGTAACCTTATTTTGAGTGGAGCCCAACAGCAACACTTCTGTTACACCAGCGCTCAGCAGGAGGAAGTTCGTGGTCAGCCAGGCTATAATGTCTTTAACATCATCTTCCATTGCATGTAATGTGTGACTGCATCTGGCTGATCTGACATGTCTAACTATCACCAGGATAAAAGTAAAAGGCAATGTTATGTTTACTCATTGTGTCTCTTTGGAGCTGTTAATAAACACAGAAGAGACAACGTCCCACTACAAAAAAAGACAGTGATAGTGCAAAACAGGTAAAGACAAACAAACTAACAAAAAACAAACACTCAAGTCTCAAGTTTAATTAAGCTGTACCTTTAACATCAGTATGTATTTACTGCCATCTGATTGGGGTCGAAATAGTCTTCTCAATATCACTTAATAATCTGATCATTATCAGATTATTCAAGTGGTCATGTAAACATCATGCTCTAATTTCTTGATTGGATTACAGTTTAGAAATCAGATTTAGAAGATTAAGCGGTTGCAAAGCAGAAATCCAGTTACTCCCTGACTCATGTAAGTTAAGTGATACTTTTTTATCCCACAACTGAGGAAATTCCACCTCCACATTTAACCCATCCGTGAAGTGAAACACCACAAACACACTAGTGAACACACACACTAGGGGGCAGTGAGCACACTTGCCCGGAGCGGTGGGCAGCCCTATCCACGGCGCCCGGGGAGCAATTGGGGGTTAGGTGTCTTGCTCATGGACACCTCAGTCATGGACTGTCGGCCCTGGGGATTGAACCGGCAACCTTCCGGTCACAGGGCCAGATCCCTAACCTCCAGCCCACAACTGCCTCAAATGTAGACCCAGAGTTTCCAATTTTTCTGATTACCCAACTGAATGTAAACATACTAAATGTGTTACTGAAAAAAATAATCTGCAGTTTTCAGATTATTAATTGCATATATTGACTCAATTTAATGATGTATAAAAATAACCTAATATTCAAATCAGTGAATTCTGTATCTCTGGTTGACGTAACATCCTTTATTTACCTGAGTTTTCTATGCAGAATTATGCAAAACAACAACCAATAAAAAGAAACCTAAAATGGTCAGCTTTTCTCTCCTGGATCATAGAACAGTTGCAAAGAGGTGAAGATTGATTTATTTCAAGTTAATTTCTAGTCTAATTTTACTAGTTTTTATTAGTGCTATTTTTTTTTTAGATGTTCACAGGTAGTTGGCTCTCTGACTCATTGTATCAGTCGTAATAAACAAATGAACCATGTTACTGCTGCCTAAAATAACCTACATCCAGTCATAAATGCAGAATACATCTAGATGTTCTGGCAATCCAAAGCTAAGCCCAGACCTAAAGTTTGATATCACTTTACATGCGAAGGAAAAAACATACTTTACTTTTAACGTAAGTCAATGGAACCAGACATTTTTCCAAGTCATTGTGGGCCATTTCTTTTGGTTCATTCTTCATGAAATTTACACACAATGTAAAAGACAACAGGTGTTTTTAAATTATGATAAAAACTGAAAAATGGAGATGCAAGGTTTTGTTCCATCAGCAGCGTTATACTACATGGATGTTGTCCCATTGTGACTCCCTCAGTAAAGATCTGAATGGTGTTTAGCTGAATATGGTAGTACTTGTTTCAAGTAATATTAGTAGTCATATTTCAGTATTATTGTTGTCAAACTATAGTTGTTTAAAGTGACTCATCAATTATTCTAGGTAGGATTGCATAGAAGCTTTGTAACATTACTAGTTCTTAGGATCCTCCAGAGGTGATGATTCTGATGACTGCAAACACACTGAAGAAGTATTCAAAGAGACTACAGTCAAAATTCTCTGAACACTGAACAGCAATATACAATGTCCTCCCACCAACCACCACACCACCTGGACAGTGAAACATCTGTATCTATTCATTATGTACTGAGAAACAAAGCAACAAATTATGGATGTGGCCACACTAAAGCTTTTCCACGTCCCAGAAGTGAAAGTGTGTAATTCACCAATTCAGACTTTATGAATCATCAAATCACATCGTTACATGATGGCAGCCAGTGCCAGCATCCAGTCACGCATATTAATATCCCATAACCACAGACAGGTTCATATGCCAGCCCAGATTCCAGGTGTAAAAACAGAAGGCCTGTTTTTTACTGCGCTTTTAGTACAACAACAGAACATTTATATCATGACACAAATGTTTATACCATGTTTATAGCAGATATTGAAATAAAAGATAGAAAAATATGTATAATTTCTTTCTCATGCTTGATGACCCAAGAGTAGTATTTGTTTCTCAGAAGTTTCACCAGTAACTGTAGTCACAGCTGTTGCTAACATAAGACGAGAAGAAATATATAGATGTTATTCGTACAACATAAAGCTTGATGGTCCGCAAGTATAAACAGCATTGTTGATACTTTCATCATTTCCACAGTCTTGCAGGCTGTTCAGTTCCACAGCAAACATGTTCTGGGTTGGATGATCACTGAGTGATGTTCTTCCTCTTTTGTTTGTATAGGCTACTGTTTCACAGGAGAGCTTCCCCCACCCTTTACACCAGTATTTACTGTTTGATTAGTATTCACTATCATTAAAGCATGGAATACGGTCAGATCCTCCAAGTTGTACAGCTAAATACTTCAGTGTCTTCACGCTTTCAGAATCTGCAGAAAAAATATGTCAAATTATACAACAGTATTAATTCTACTTAAGAACTGCTTAGCATTAGTACAAAAAGTCAAATCACTAAACAATCATGTAGGAGTGATAATAAAAAAAATAACAGATCATACATGTCAGTAAAAATGATCTAAAGTAGTGAAAAGGTGAATAAAAGTCACTGTACAGGTGTAATGCAGCGCTGATCTTCCCTGGGATACAGAGGAGTAACACAAAGAGAATTAAAGAACTCAGGAGTGAGTGAAAGCTCATTTCTTTAAGAGACTCCAGTGACAAATACTCTTCCTGCCTTTGAGTGAAGCAGCTTGACTGCAGTGCTCTTCCTGTTTTTAACTTTTTCTTGGCACTATGTCAATTTGAGAGTCCTGTTTTTTTTTTTTTAGATGTTCCTAGCCTTTTTTTTTCTCCAAGTATTTTGAGATGTTTTATTTCTCTCATTATAATTCTGTAAGAATTTAAGACAAAAAATCCAAATGTCTGGGCTCTGTGTTTGTGCACAAAGGTGTCATGGATTTCGGGCCTATAGACTGTAATGTTCACTGAACTGCTCAGTGTCATCACCTCAAATCTGTGAACATATAAAGGCATGATGAATTGCAGACTTCCACTTAAGGTGCTTTCTTATTTGATGTCGGCTCCATGTTTGGACATTTGTGCAAGTCTAGTTTGTACACTGTAGGATCTTTTTAGTGTGACTGTATTTTATTCATTATAATTTTTTTTCTGCTTAATTTATGTTATCATGGCTGTTTCCCTCTGAATGTGCAGTGAATCCAAAAGCAAAGTCTGCACCCCAAACAGTTTGCATAATGCCCCTTACATCATAGATGAAAAGCAGTTAGACAGACAGCACTAAATCTTGTAAATGTATAGATTAAGTCTGTAAATCTGAGGAATTTGGAGATTTAGATTAGGCAGAAGCTTGAAGCTTCAGGCTTTCAGCCTGTTGCTGGCTAGATTGTGAACTGCATCAGACATATTGACTTCCAGCTTAGTACAAAAAAAAGAGACAAGTTCTGTTTTGGCTGTAAAAGGTTACTCATGTATATCTCAGCCTCGATACTGTAAAGTACTGTGCAAAAGTCAGTGGCCACTTTTCATTTATTTAATTTCCAGCCAACATGGTCATTAAGTAAAAGTGATTATTTTTTCAGGAGAAAGAGACTAGATATAAAATATATGCTAACAAGAGTGACATCCCATTCTTAATCCACAGGGTTTAATGTGATGTCGGCCCACCCTTTGCAGCTATAACAGCTTCAACTTTTCTGGGAAGGATTTCCACAAGGTTTAGGAGAGTGTTTATGGGAATTTTTGACCATTCTTCCAGAAGCACATTTGGGAGGTTAGACACTGATGTTGGACGAGAAGGCCTGGCTTGTAGTCTCCACTCTTATTCATCCCAAAGGTGCTGTATCAGGTTGAGGTCATGACTCTTTGCAGGCCAGTCAAGTTCTTCCACACCAAACTCCCTCACCAACGTCTTCATGGACCTTGAACATCCGTTGACCCTGCTCGGTCATTTTACGTGGCCTACCACTTCGTGGCTGAGTTCCTGTCATTCCCAATTGCTTCCACTTTGTTATAATACCACTGACAGTTGACTGTGGAATATTTAGTAGCAAGGAAATTTCATGACTGGACTTGTTGCACAGGTGTCTTCCAATCATGGTACCATGCTGGAATTCACAGAGCTCCTGACAGTGACCCATTCTTTCATGAATGTTTGTAGAAGCAGTCTGCAGGCCTAGGTGCTTGGATATATACACCTGTGGCCATGGAAGTGACTGGAACACCTGAATTCAGTGATTTGGATGGGCGAGTGAATACTTTTGACAATACAGTGTAGCCCAGTGCATTGCTAAACATGGTAAACACTTCACAGACAGAGGATACATTAAAGAAGCATTTTGTGCAGTGGGTGATTTGTTTGATGGTTTACCGGACAAGGATCATTTCATAGCTGGGATTAAAGAAATGCCTGTTTAGGCGTGAACTGTTCAGCGCTGTATCACTGGTACATGAGGGAACAGCAAGTGACTGGACTGAAAGACTGTGCTGTATTTAGTGTCACAATTGATGAAAGTGTGGACATCAACTCTTTGTCCTGTTTGGCAGCTATGGGCAGATATTGTGATTCTTCTGGAGTATGATAGGAACCGTGCTGTTTGAAACCCATCTACGGCACTGCAACAGGTGAACACTAGGCTAAAACCTTTTAAAACATTTTGAAAGTCTTTGATTTAAAAAAAAAAAGATTTGTCAAAATAATCTTGGACAAAAATGGACACCAACTGCATAACACACCAGGAAAATCTCTGTGCTGAGATGTCAATTTCTGATCTTAACACTGTGATGGCAATGGCTGCTCTGCCTTGACTCACAGGCAAGAGGAAATGGAATGTGCCTAAAGAGACATCCCAGTTCACTCCAGTGTCAACTGGCTGAGAAATGAAAATGTGCTTCAGAGTTTTGTGGACTGCTTTGAAGCAATTCAACTCTGTCTTGTTGAGAAGGACCAGCATTACCCACAGCTTGAGCACATCCGGTCGTCTGAACTTGTGGCTTTGACACACATTACATCACACCTGAATGAACTCAGTGTCTACATACAGGGAGCTGGACAAACGGTCATGAGTCTGTTTGAGACGTAGAAAGCATTCATCTGCAAACTTACAGTTTATGTGGAAGATAGAGAAAATCGCTATTTCAATCCCTTAAGATAGAGGCAACTGATTGACTTCCAGAGCCTGTCTCTGTGGACAATTTTTGTGAGCTATGCATATCACTTGAAACATCCAAAGTAAATGCATGATCCCTTTTCATGTATTGGACATCACTTTCAGAGGAATTTGTTTGTTTTAGGATGACTGCATTGGCAATGCTGAAAGTCCATCCTCAGTCCTTCATGAAGCAGGCTTACTGCAGACCACTCTGAGGCCTGTGTTCAGGTCAAAGCCATTTCATATGCACCTGTATCAGCTGCGCAGCTAACAGGCACTGACGATGGTTGCGGGAGAGGGCAGAAAGGCGGTGCCTGCAGAATTGGAACATCAGCCGCACGAGAAGGCAAGAGAGCTCGTTGCTCCACAGCCCCAAACTCCACAGCTCAGCCATGAGGATTGAACGTAAGGTAAAGTAAAATGGCCTTGCTGCTGGACCGGAGGTGGTGCTCAGGAGGCGGGGCTTGGGACTCATGCATCGTCCACCACTCCCTCATGGTTCTCCTTCTCTTCCCACTATTCTGATTTAACGCTATACACTGTCCATCAGTGTAATAAACCATTAAAAGGCCTCTATTCCAGCATATAACGAGGTAAAATGTGGGGGGCGGGGGGCGTTTGGGGGGGGGGCATTTTCAGAAATTGCTCCTACTGCACCCTGTGGTAAACAAAGATGGCCCAATATTTTTGTCCTGCATACATTTTCCTTTGATTGTCATTGGATCAGCTGACAGCATGTTAAGTAGCTGAAATATGAATATTGCTACATTTATGCTACAAGCAATCTATTGCTTGTGCATGCTGAAATGATGTCACATGAAAGTCTAATATTGTACATCATCTCTAAAACAAAAAAGTTATTTCCAACTGTTGTTCAAGTGGCAGCTTTAAGTCCTTTCATAAAAGCCGTAAAGATTTCTGCATGTTTTGGAGCAGATCTCTTAGTATTAATTTCAAATACCAGAGTTGATTTAAAAATCCATTCCACCAGCACATTGGTCACTAAAGGGCCTAAAAAGAAAAAGGCTCCACTCATTTTCAAGTATTCAAGTATTATCAAGTATTGCTGCACAGCTGTGTTATCTGTGCCAAATCACAAACAGAGAAGACCAATGCACACTGAAGTGATAGTTAGGCCTCTTTTACACACAGACTTCTGTGTGACAAGTGTGAAGCAGCAATGTGACGACTGCAGCTTACACACATTAGCCATTCACACATACAGTGGAGTGGTACAGCAGGCCTGAACTGGAAAGTCTCACCACTTGCAATCTGCACTTGTAAGTTCTACAGATGTTCTTTTTCTGATAAATCAGTTTCTTTACTTGAGTAATAAAAATCTTCTTTGTTACAGAGCATGCTGCATTTGTTTACCCTCAGCAGTTTTTTTATGTGTGATGACGCAAACATTTCAAGCCTGTAGATCTATACAGAAAATGAGTATGTGGCAAGAAATGTCTGTCTCTTACTGTGTTTGATAATGACCATGAGTTTTTTTCATGCGTTTTGTATTATACTAGATGTTCGCATTGTTCACACCATGCAGAGGCAGTATGTGTGAAATGTTAAGCTGGCTTTATATGATGAAACAGTTACATAAAGCAACTCAGAACAATAGAAGTTGCATGTAACACGTTCAGTTGCTCTGTTAGTTAGCCAAATTAGCAGCTTGTATTTTTTGGTACAGTGTATCATTCTTGCTATATAAAGTCGTCCAGATGGTGTTATTTACATGTTTCAAGCATTTTGTAACCTTTGTATATCGCTCATGTGGATGCCAACCAAATTTGAGCCATTTCTAGAATTAGCTGGTATAAAGAGAGGAGAAAATGAGTTATCTAACATAGATAACTGCAGAGTAAGAAAAAATGAACAGTAGCACAAGCAGCTGAATTTGAAAGGCTGTTTCATGAAACCTCTTCCAAGAACTTGAGACACTTGTAACTGTTGCGACTGAGTTTCAGGTTCAAATTGCAAGATACTTTATGGAATTTGTGTGCAATTTAGTTTCATTAAGGTTTCAAGTGAATAAAGTTGCAAGGAAGTTTCACTGTAAAGCTGACCTTAGAGCTAAGTGGTTCACGTCATGACGTGGAGCCGCTTTACTCAGAGGCAGGAAGCGTATTTGTCTCTGGAGTCTCTTGTAGAAACATGCACTTTTACTCACTCCTGAGTTCTTTAATTCTCTCTGTGTTACTCCTCTGTATCTCAGGTAAGATCAATGCTGCATCATTCCTTTGCACTGAATTTGTGTTCTTTACACTTTCACTGCTTTAAATGCTTTTACTCTTCCACGTCAGGGTGGGAACTGACATCTTTGATGTGACCTGCTTTTTAATGTTTTGTCTCTAGTTTACTATGTTTCATAAAAAGTGTCTTTACTTAGTAGTGAACATTTTTAAGGACACCAATAGTTGTGAAGTTGGTTCTGGGTTCACGCTTAGCAAGAAAGGTTCTAATCATTTTTAAAACATTTTAATAACTGACCATCATTGTGAGAGCAACTGTTTAGCAAGTGGTGTAGACACATTTAAGTATTCACAATGTTCTTTAAATTGTCTTGGTTCTATATCCTTCACTGGCCACTTTATTAGGTATATATCTACACTCGTTGTCCAACCTTACAGGTCCACTTACCTTATAGGTTGCACTTTGTAGTCCTAGAGCTGATGTCCTACAATTGATTCCAACTACTATGCAGTGCAACGAATGATGCACCACCCAAATATTTCCTGCTTTGTGAGAGTCCTGACTGTTGAAGAACAGGCTGAAAGCGATTTAACAAATTATACAGAGAAACAGATGGACTACAGTCTATAATTGTTTAAGTGGACCTAATTGTGTAAGTGGACCTAAAAAACTGGGAATCAAGTGTAGAACCTTTGCAGAACCTTTGTTAAGAGTGTAGGACTGAGGCTGTGGTATATTTTGGCTTCTGTTCTGCAGATTCTGAGAGCCTGAAGACACTGAAGAATTTAGCTGTAAAACGCGGAGGATCTCTCATTATTCCATGTTTTTATGATGAGAAATACAGATCAAACCGTAAATACTGGTGTAAAGGGCGGGACTGGCTCCTCTGTAAAATAGTAGCCTATACAAACACAAGTGGAAGAACATCAGTCACTGATCATCCAACCCAGAATATGTTTACTGTGGAACTAAACAGCCTCCAAGACTCTGACTCTGGATATTATTGGTGTGCTGTGGAAATTAGTGACGGATCAGATGACGGTGATTATGTGTACCTGACGGTCAGTTCAGGTAAGACGTCTCTCTGTGTGAAGTAGAATCTGTTCACTATAACTTAGACGTGTTATTAATGATGGAGGATGTATTTATATGACTCATTCTCTGCCTCTTTATTCAGATCCTGCTGTGTCAGTGATAAACAGCAGAGATAGTGGTCAGGAAGGGGGCAGCGTCAGTGTCCAGTGTCTCATCAGTGCTGAATATCAGAATGAACAGAAGAAGTGGTGCAGATTTAAAGACAAGAGGTGTTTCATAGGGGGGAGGACTAACACATCCCAGAATTCAGCAGTGCTGGTCAGTGATGATGAAAAAGGATCTGTCAGTGTGGAAATGAGTGGTCTGCAGAAGAGTGATGCTGGCTGGTACTGGTTCAGTGCAGGAGATGTGGGGGTTACTGTTCACCTCACTGTCACTGAAGGACCTTCAAGTAAGATCACATGTATCAGAAATACTGTTCATATCTGCTGATCATCAAGCTGTAATGTTGTTCCACTCACACCACTTTGTTCCTTCTCTCTTCTTCTCTTATGTTAGAAACAGCTGTGACTACAACTTTAAGCAGTCAGGAAACTCAGGAAAGTATGACCACTCCAGGTACGGTCACTCCTGTGCCTCTCGTTGTTACACAGGGCTCGAGCGCTGTTGGCAGCGGCCAATTTCTCTCTCTCTCTCTCTCTCTCTCTCTCTCACTCTCTCTCTCTCTCTCTCTCTCTCTCTCTCTATATATATATATATATATATATATATATATATATATATGAGAGAGAGAGAGAGAGAGAGAGAGAGAGAGAGAGAGACTTGTTGTCAGATCAAGTAAGATCACATGTATCAGAAATACTGTTCATACCTGCTGATCATCAAGCTGTAATGTTGTTCCACTCACACCAATTTATATCTTATTTTCAACAGCAACAACAGCTGTGACTACAGTTTCTGCCACTGAGAAAACCAGCATCAATGAAACCACTTCAGGTCTGATCACAAATAGAGCCTTACAATTAATCAAATCAAGAAACAAGAAGAATAAATATGTTTATTTTGTCCTGCTAGGTTCTGAAACTATGACCAAAAATCCAGAGACAATAACAGCAGAGTTGTAAGTAGTGACGCTTTACTTTGTGTATGTGTTAAATATGTGTTAGATATGGTGTCCGTTCACTGCTGCAAGTCACCCTGTAAAACAATAATTCAAAAGTCAGAGGAGTCCGGCTGAATTTGGCATGAGTTTTTCAAACCACAACTCTATTTATTAAAGTCACACACAGAGGCTCAACGAGAAGATCCAGCTTCATGTTTAGGTCTCACATGCAAAATCAATATTATATTAATGAGAATAGTAAAATAAGTAAAATTTATTTATACAGCACTTTTCATAGACACAAGCCACAAAGTGCTTTACAAAACATAACACAATATAAAATATACAACATGACAGTACAAAAAATTTAAAACAAAAACAGGACTGGCAGTACCTTAGCTGCCTTGACCATTATCCAAATGCTTGCTTAAAAATGTCGGTCTTTAGTTGCTTTTTGAAAGACTCCACACAATCAATTGATCTTAAAAAAGGGGGCAGTGTATTCCACAATTTAGGAGCGACAACCTGAAATGCTCAATCTCCACGAGTCTTTAATCGAGACCGTGGAACAGTAAATTTAAATTACTCGACCTAAGAGAACGTGCTGATACCTATGGATGAAGCAGATCAAGCACATACATAGGACCATGCGATACTCTGACCATGCAATACTCTGACCATGCAATACTAAATAAGTGTAAGGATTTTAAACTGAATCCTATATTCAACAGGAAGCCAGTGTAATGAAACTAACAGAGGGGTAATGTGAGACCATCTATTTGACTTGGTCAGTAAACTTGCTGCAGCATTCAGAATCACCTGCAATCGGTCACGAGCAGACATACTAAGAGAAGAAAAAAGAGCATTAGTAATCAATACGAGATGAGATAAATGCCAGTGTAAGCATCTCTAGCTCTGCCCTTGAAACTACAGACCTCAATTTACTGATATTCCTTAAGCAGGAAAAACAAGATCTTGTCAGGTGTTTAACATGTGTGTCAAACAACAACGACTGATCAAAAATGACACCAAGATTACACAGGCTGGAGTGGACAATCAAGACTTCAGTCTTATCAGCATTCAGCTATAGAAAGTTATTTGATGTCCATTCTCTGATAGCTTTAAGACAGTCCATGAGCTTACATAGACTATGCACCTCACTAGGTTTAAATGAGAAATAAAGCTGAATATCATCAGCAAATAAATTATAAGCAATATTAAAACTATTAATAATCTGCTCCAAAGCCAACATATACAAAGAAAACAATGGCCCCAAGACCGAACCCTGCGGAACCCCACAGAATAATGGAGTTGACTCAGACACAAAATCTGCAATAGTCACAGTGAAGCTTCTCTCAGTGAGATGCAATTTAAACCAATCTAGTGCTGTGCCAGATATGCCCACCCAGTCGCTTAACCTGTTTATCAGAATTTGATGGTCAACAGTCTCAAACGCAGAGCTAAGGTCAGGTAAGACTACCACTGAGCAATTACCTGCATCAGTCGACAGTAACAAATCATTAGAGCGGTCATTGATGTTGTATTTCTCTAAAGCAGCAGTGAGTTGATTGGCCACCACCTTCTCTAAAATTTTAGCCATAAAAGGAAGTTTGGATATACGCCTGTAATTCTTTAGCACAGCTGGGTCTAAATTTGTTTTCTTTATTAAAGGCTGAACAGTAGCATGTTTAAAATGAGATGGAACACAGCCATTAGTCAATGAAGATTTAATAATAGCTAGAACTGCAGGGCCAATACTTGGTAAAAATAAAAATGAAGGTATCACATCCAGAGCACTAATGGATGGCTTTAATTTCTTAATCACATCCAGCATATCCACTAAGCTGATAGGCTGGAAGGAATCCAAACAGGCAAAAGAAGGTGGGAGACTAATGTTAAATGCACATCTCAGGCTTAATAGTGGTTCTAATGGCCATGACCTTATCCACAAAAAATGGAAGAAACTTATTACAATCGTTGAGAGAAAAGCATGGCAATATTGCAGGTGGTGGAGAAACAATATTACTAATAGTATTAAATAAAATCTTAGAATTTCTTTTAGAAGATAAAATTAAGTTGGCAAAGTAAGCAGGTCTAGCTTCCTTTAATAAAGCAATAAAAGAAAAACAGAGATCTTTAAGATACAGGCAATGAATTTCTAACCCAGTAGCTTTGCATAATCTCTGACCTACGACACTTCTGTCTTAGAGAATGAACGTCATCAGTCATCCACAGAGCTTTATTGTTGATAGCCCTAGACCTGACCTTTAACGGTGCCACTTTATCCAGTAACATAGAACAATTCTCATTAAAAGACTCCGTTAAAACTCAGCCTCATTACAATTTAAATGAACATTACAACAGAATTTTGCAGAAAACTGGTCAAACCAATTTCTGAGTGATAAAATGAGTAAGTGATGTTCTTTTAGGACAGAGAGGGTCAGTATTACCAAAAAGATTAAAGAAAATACATTTATGATCACTTATCAGAAGATCTTCACAGCAGACGTGATCAATATCTAACCCCAGAGAAAAAACTAGGTCCAGAGTTTGTCCACCTGCATGAGTAGCACCTGTAACAAACTGCTTAAAATGAAAAGATTCAATAATATTAAGAAGATATATAAGATAATATTTCAGATGCAGACCCACCACAACACCGTGAGTACTGGGATCTGACGGGGCAGCACTGGCACCACACAGCGCTGAACTCACCCACCTCCATGCCAGAACAGCTCAGCGTTCGACACGTGGTAGCTGGAATACAATGCTGGGAATTTAAGGCGCACACTTGTTTCCAGAACCGTCGGGATCTTCATAGTAGTAGATAGTATATAATTCACTCACTTTCTTGGAAGAAATGTTCTTTATCAAGTTTTGATTCATTTTTTAACTACTCTTTCAATGCACTCTCAATCATCTCATTCTTCAGCTTGTGGAAAGGGAAGCACAACCAACATTACAGAATGTTCTTCCATGTGTTGTGTGCAATTACACAAAATCTCTAAATCTTACTGAAAGTTGCTTTAAGTTAAACATACGTTGCCATGCAAAAAAAAAGATTAAGCCCAAATCACTAATGGTTTTTACTCATGGTTTTGGCATGATCATAGTCCTAATATTTGGTCTCACAGCAAACACAAGCTAGTTAGAGGGCAGGATACACCCTGGACAGGCCACCAGTCAATCACAGGGCATCATGTAAACTCTTAAAATACACAGACACTTTAAAAGGCCACTTATCCTTTGGGGTTGCGGGGGTTTTTGGAGCCTATACCAGCCTTCATTTGAAACATTCTGGTCAGGCCGCCAGTCCATCTCAGGGCATCATGTAAACTCTTGAAATACAGGGAGATTCACTTGAAAGAGGCCCCAAATATTCTGTTGTAACTCCCATTAGAATGAAGCAATCTGAACCAAAAAATGTTATATACCTTTAATTATGTGCAATATATTGCATTACATGCGTTGCTGGTAGTGATCTTTGTTTTCTGGAAGACACATGAAGAGGTACGTCGGTCTGCACCTGGAAGTAGTAAAAGAAGGTTAAACAACGCAATGGTTGTCCAGCACCTGCCTCACTGCATCACCACAGGGACATCCTGGCTTGTTCAAAGCTCCATACTGAGGAGCACATTGCATGTTGTTTCTTTCAGACTACTTCATCCTAGCAAGTTCTTACACAACATTTGGGGCCTCTCACAAGTGAATCTCCTTGTAGATACTGAAAATATAAAGTGATAAACATCTAAAAATGTATTACATAAGGTATCATAAGTATCATATCACCAAAGTATCATAAGCTTGATTCAGTTTAGATCCTTTTCTGTTCTTCGTGCTCTTTTTACTCCTTTGTCAGACAGATATTATTCACAACCTGCAGCATTTAGAAGTGTTACCAGAAGATAACAAAGCAGTTTAAATGTCTGCAGTGTTGGAGTGACCTTAAACTGTGCAATATCTACAGCTCCTGTGTTTCCTCACCACCTTTTGTCTAAACTTGGCCCTGGTAAATTTGAGCCCACTAGAGACTGTTTTCTACCACTTGTTGCAAGTGACAATGTGTTGAGGTCTTTAAAAAGTTTTGAAATGTTGAAAGTTTTGACTATAATTTTTTAAATTGTGCAGCAACCCTGGATTAGTGTGTACAGCACTAGTACAGCACAAGTTATTTGGTATCAAAATCCAAATAATAATGCCAAAACACTGAAATGGGTTATGTATACTGCTTTTTATTTGGCTCTTGAGTAAAAGGAGCAGTTTGTGCAGTTGTTTTTTGCTTAGCGCCCAATCAAAAGGTCTGCTTCATGGAGTCACATCTTACCTAACACTTCAGTAGCATTGTGTGGTACCCTCCATTGCAGTGGTCTCCAACTTGGGTCCTGGAGAGCTACATTCCTGCGGCGTCTAGTTCCAACCACAATCAACCACAGCGGCTCCAGCTAATTAACTTCTTCAGACGTTCCTGATAGGCTGGATTAGTGTAATATTCTTTGAATAATATGTATGTATCATACAAGCTATGTGTGTACAGTTTAACTCTGTGTCAGTAAAGGGTTCAACTTTAAAGTAGCTGAGTTCACTAATTAGAATGGCTGTCTGACATTTCTGGGCATATGTTCCATTCTGCAAGACATTTAAATAGCGCAGTCTGGTAAATGGTGCTGGTCGGTAAAAATAGCTGGACTTTCACACCTCAGTGTGGCATGTTTTTGTATTTTGCTTTATGAAGTAGAAGAACTGCCCCTCCTGCAGTAACAGCTTCAGAGTAGGTAGACGACACAAGCAACAGTGGGAAGATTAGTAGGTGAAAAGCAGATGATTTGAACTTAGATTATAAATGCATTACTGAAAGATAATTCAAAATACATGAAACAAGATGTGTCTCTCTTTAGTTTAGTTAGTACAGCAAATATAAGCAATGCTGACTTACACATACACCATATGTCCAAAAGTTTGTAGACACCTGCTCATCCAGCATTTCTTCTGAAATTGGGGGTATTAGTAGAGTTTGTCCCATTTATTACAGTCTACTCTTCTGCAAAAGCTTTACACTAGATGTTGGAACATTGATATGAGAATTTGTGACTCAAGTGAAGGAAAGCAACAGAAGTAATTCACACATGATCTGAAATGCTGATGAACTAAACTATTTGAATTGTGTACATTAGATAATAAAATGTATGTTATTTGACAGCATGTGTACATGTACATGTACTTTAGGTTAAACGTAAAGTTTTCAGTGAAATTATTCATTGCAGAAATGTAAATACCAGGCTCATCTGGATTGTACTGGCTGTAGGCCTGGGGCTTCTGCTGATTTTGACCATCATTATAACCTGTATGTTGGCAAAAAAATGCAGTAAGTAATGATTATCTTACATTTTCTCACAGATTTTTTTAGCATGCTTTTAAAATGTTGCTATTGTAAAGGACAGGATTTAAAATGAATAACAGAATGTTACTGTTGTGCTATCTTGTGTATTATGAATATTGTGTTATTACATAAGTATAAGTAGGCCACTAATTCTTTAATATCTCCCCCTAACAGATGGAAATCAAACAGAGAGCAGAGGGAGGGTCAGTAACTCTGCAGTTTACACAGTCAGTATTGAGGTTCTGGTGCATTTTTGCTGTTGGTGCAGTAGTTAGTGTTGTGCCTCTTTTGCATCAGACTTGTTTGTTTTTAGAAAATGAATATAATACTTTTATGTGCCCTTTTTGGTCATCTAGTTTTGACTTTGTGTAAAATCACATTTGTGTGTGTGAAACAGACACTTATGACTGAAGCCCAGTGATGTACAGTGCTGTGAATCATAGTAAGAAAAAAGTTAAGGCTTTATTTTTCACACACATCTGTATACCAGGGGTGTAGACATGGGTAGGCCTATATTGATCACTATATTGATTAAGTCTCCCAATCAAATGCTGAAACGATATTTATGATGTTGCATTTTTTGTGGTAATTATATATTTATTTTTATCCATATTCAAAGTTGAATTTTTTGTTTCACAAACACTACAATGGGCTTTGGCATCAAAGGTAAAACATAAATGGTCCATAAACATTTTCACGCCTGCTATGGCAGTAATTAGCCTATTATGATTAGGTTTAGGTGTTGTTCCTCTTCTTTGTACATATCAGCTGTCAGATTATACCCCACTTATGTCGTCTTCATTGGGCAGAAATAGTGTCTGTGGTGAGTGGACACATGCTTTTATTAAATGTGTTGCACTGCCTAAACTACTGCTGCATGCAAACGGTATTTGATTACTGAAACATTAAGAGATTAAGTTACTGAGTATATTGTGTCCAGTCTTCATCTGCATTGGATCATGAAAATGACGTCATCTACAGCAGTGTAACCACAACAACCAAAAAGAAAACTGTAAGTAAAAATACAGCCTTTTTCACCAGTAGCAGTTCACTGTTTTGATCACTTCACAGTAAGTTGAGTGGACATTAGCTGGTTGAAAGCTACACTATATTTCCAAAAGTATTCGGTTGTCTGCCTTCACACGCATATGAAATTGAGTGAGATCCCATTCTTAATCCATAGGGTTTAATATGATGTCGGCCGACCCTTTGCAGCTATAACAGATTCAACTCTTCTGGGAAGGTTTTCCACAGGGTTAAGGAGTGTGTTTATAGGAATTTTTGACCATTCTACCAGAAGCCCATTTGTGGGGTCAGACACTGCTGTTGGATGAGAAGGCCTGGCTCGCAATCTCCATTCTAATTCATCCCAAAGGTGTTCTATCAGGTTGAGGTCAGGACTCTGTGTAGGCCAGTCAAGGTCTTCCACACCAAATTCGCTCATCCACATCTTTATGGACCTTGCTTTTTGCACTGGTGCACAGTCATGACAAAAGAGGAAAGGACTATCTTCAAACTGTTCCCACAAAGTTGGGAGCATGAATTTGTCCAAAATCTCTTGGTCTGCTGAAGCATTAAGAGTTTTTTTAACTGGAACTAAGGGGCGGAGCCCAACTCCTGAAAAACAACCCCACACTATAAATCCCCCTTCACTGAACCTTACACTTGGCACAATGCAGTCAGACATGAACTATTCTCCCGGCAACCAGTAAACCCAGACTCGTCCATCGGATTGCTAGATGGAGAAGCGTGATTCATCACTCCAGAGAACACGTCTCCACTGCTCTAGACTCCAGTGGCGGCGCTTTACTCCACTGCTTTCAGCGCTTTTGCTGCTTTTGCAGCGTTTGGTGATGTAAGGCTTGGATGCAGCTGTTCGACCTTGGAAACTCATTCCATGAAGTGTTTATGCTGTTCTTGAGCTAATCTGAAGTCCACATGAAGTATGGAGGTCTCTAGCGATTGACTCTGTAGAAAGTTGGTGACCTCTGAGCACTATGCGCCTCAGCATCTGCTGACCCAGCTCTGTAATTTTATGTGGCCTACCATTTCATGGCTGAGTTGCTGTCGTTCCCAAACGCTTCCACTTTGTTATAATACCACTGACAGTTAACTTGGAATATTTAGTTGAGAGGAAATTTCAAGACTGGACTGCACAGGTGGGATCCTATCATGGTACCACGCTGGAACTCACTGAACTCCTGAGAACGACCCATTCTTTCACAAATGTTTGTAGAAGCAGTCTGCATGCCTAAGTGCTTGGTTTTATACACCTGTGATTGGAACACCTGAAATCAATGATTTGGATGGGTGAATGAATACTTTTGAAAATATAGCGTATAAGTATTTATATAGTTTACAATATAACTTTGACCTCAACCTTATTAAGCATTTAGTTTAGCTGATGAAAGATCACTCAAGGTGGTAGGAGCGAGAGATCCTCCTTTATTTCTAACCCTGTCCTATTTTCCAGCTCTCTCAGGCAGTCAGAGATGATGAGGTGATCTACAGCTCTGTGGTTTTGGAATAAGAGGTGAGAGAGTCTCAGAGTGAGGGTCAACAGCTGTGAAATGGTCTATAATGGACTGTTATTCAATTGAATAGTTCACTGAAAAATCAATGATACCCCAAATGTTGTTGATTGGCCAATCAGTGTTTGGTGTCCCAAAAACTACTTGGGTGACATGAGCAAGGCAAGACAAGACAAGCTTATTTATATAAGCACATTTCATACACAAAGGCAATTCAATATACTTATTGCTTAGTGCTTAAGAGAAATCATTAAAAATACAAAGTTGCTTAAAATCATTAAATGGGGAATTAAAAGGAAGTACAAAGTACATAAAAATAAGAATATAACTTTTAACAAAGTTAATATGAAAAGGCTTAAATGTTTTTGAAATGATCTTATTAAGGCTAATGTGCAGTAAAAATAGATGTTTAGAGCTCAATCATGAGCAGATGAAAAGAGGAATATTTTAAATATGCAGTTAAAAATCATTAAACTTGAAAATTAAGAAGCAAACCTCAGACACCAAACACATTTTTGCCTTTAAGCACTTTTGGGGTCAGGTGAAAATTGTGTACATTTGATTTGTTTTTTTTTTCTTTTGTGTGTTTTGATTTCAGGTGTAAGCGAGTGTGTTTCTGGCCAGGTCTCTTACAATGAAGATACTGCAATTCAAGACATCTTACAACCCCAATTCCAATGAAATTGGGACGTTGTGTAAAACAAAAATAAAAACAGAATATGATGATTTGCAGATCCTTTTCAACCTGTATTCAGTTGAGTACACTAAAAAGACAAGATATTTAATGTTCAAACAGATACACTTTATTGCTTTTTGCAAATACTCACTCCTTTTGAATTTGATACCTGTAACATGTTTCAAAGAAGTTGGGACAGGGGCATGTTTACCACTGTTACCACAACAACACTCAATAAGCGTTTGGGAACTGAGGACACTAAGTGTTGAAGCTTTGTAGATGGAATTCTTTCCCATTCTTGCTTGATGTACAACTTCAGTTGCTCAACAGTCCAGGGTCTCTGTTGTCGTATTTTGAGCTTCATAATGTGCCACACATTTTCATTGTGAGACAGGTCTGGACTGCAGGCAGGCCAGTCTAGTACCTGCACTCTTTTACTACTAAGCCACGCTGTTGTAACACGTGCAGAATGTGGCTTGGCATTGTCTTGCTGAAATAAGCAGGGACGTCCCTGAAAAAGACGTTGCTTGGATGGCAGCATATGTTGCTCCAAAACCTGTATGTACCTTTCAGCATTAATGGTGCCTTCACAGATGTGCAAGTTACCCATGCCATGGTTACTAACACACCCCCACACCATCAGAGATGCTGGCTTTTGAACTTTGCACTGATAACAATCCGGACAGTCCTTTTCCTTTTTGGCCCGGAGGACACAACGTCCATGATTTCCAAAAACAATTTGAAATGTGGACTCGTCAGACCACAGGACACTTTTCCACTTTGCGTCAGTCCATCTCAGATGAGCTCGGGGCCAGAGAAGCCGGCGGTGTTTCTAGGTGTTGTTGATATGTGGCTTTCGCTTTGCATGGCAGAGTTTTAACTTGCACTTGTAGATGGAGCGACAAACTGTGTTCACTAACAGTGGTTTTCTGAAGTGTTCCTGAGCCCATGTGGTAATATCCATTACAGGATGATGTCGGTTTTTAATGCAGTGCCGCCTGAGGGATCGAAGGTCACAGGCATTCAGTGTTGGTTTTCTGCCTTGCCGCTTACTTGCAGAGATTTCTCCAGATTCTCTGAATCTTTTGATGATATTATGGACTGTAGATGATTAAATCCCTAAATTCCTTCAATTGCACATTGAGAAACGTTGTTCATAAACTGTTGGACTATTTGCTCATGCAGTTGTTCACAAAGTGGTGAACCTCGCCCCATCCTTGCTTGTGAACAACTGAGCCTTTCAGGGATGCTCCCTTCATACCCAATCATGACACTCACCTCTTTCCAATTAACCTGTTCACCTGTGGAATATTCCAAACAGGTGTTTTTTTAGCATTCCTCAACTTTCTGAGTCTTTTGTTGCCCCTGTCCCAACTTCTTTGGAATGTGTTGCAGACATCAAATTTAAAATGAGTGAATATTTGTAAAAAAACAATAAAGTTTATCAGTTTGAACATTAAATATCTTCTCTTTGTAGTGTATTCAATTGAATATAGGTTGAAAAGGATTTGCAAATCATTGTGTTCTGTTTTTATTTATGTTTTACACAATGTTCCAACTTTATTGGAATTGGGGTTGTACAATGAATTTGTACTATATATCATATAATTATGATGAAAATGGTTTCGTTCTAAGACTTGAGCTTAAGGTTTTACTTCCTGTTGATTCACACTTTCTATCTGTAAAAAGCCTTTCAGAATTACCTGCAGCTACACTGCTTATACAAATGTAAAGTTAAAGGAATGGATTGCTGAAAAATCAACTTAACACTTTTTTTCACCTCAGATGTCGTCGACGAAACAAGTTTTGTGTCCTAATACTGCTTCTTTAGTTTAGCTCAGGAGCTATAAGGTTAATATTGCTAACAAACACTAAAAGTCAATAGTCACCCAAATCTTTTCCATAAATACATCCTTAACATGTCTCTCAACCCATTCAAACCACATCTAGGTCTTCATTAAAGTTCAGACTTGATGATGTGGTTTAGGACACAGAATGACTGTAGCTGAATGCTGTAGACCTCCACTTTAAAGGTGTTGTGCGGAATTCTGAATAACCTACAAAGTCCAGCTCCTCTTTGTACACCGGACGCTACGTTAGTCATTCTGTTTCCATTGTTAAACTTAATCTTCAGGTCAAAAACTCAAGATTGACACTCATTTATATAAAATCACTACTGTCTTTTAATGTTTGTTAGCAATGTTAGCCGCATAGATCCAGTGCTAAATGAAAGAAGCAAAATTTGGGCAACAAATATGTCTTGGCTCATTGCTCTTTTTTTCTGTCATAAGTGTTTTGTTGAGATATTTGTTATGACATTACATGTTTGGAGTGAATATATGATTAACAGATTTCTCAGTAGCCTATAAAGCATTTAAAAAGCTGATGTGTTGTATGTAAAATTTGTTCTGATTAAAATCCAGCTGTTTATTTTACCTTAGAAATTAAATATGAAGTTTAAATAATTACAATTTCACTTCATTGCGCAGATTTTCAATCTTAGGTTATAAAGTCTACAAGAATGTTTCACATTTACTTCTAGTTCACATTGAACATCAGATGTGAATTAAAATTAAAAAAAAATTAAATTTAGAAATATGGATTAAATGTTAAAACAACTGAAATGCTTGAGGATTTCAAGCATCACCAGACTTATTACACACTTACTCATTCACTTCTACAATCAGTAAGTATTTTCATGTTGCCTGAGTGAAAGGGTTAACTTTCCTTTGGCCTGTCTCTTCCCCGGTGACTAACATGTATTAATAAAATCAGACACTGCTGAGGGTGCAAGGGTGTCTGCCCTTTGTGCATACTTACAGGCTGTTAATAACTATTGTTCCTCTTTTATTCTGCAAACCACTTGCACTTTTGACTTACTGGTTTTTGATGTTGAACTGAGCACATCCAGGGATGGAGAAAAACAACTCCATGTATGGACCAGCAGGTTACGACATATGTTAGAATGTGGTCGGGCCCTTCCTGGCTGCCTGCGTGCACGTGGGACGGGCTCTCTGTGTTTATAAAGAGGGGACTGCCCCTTCTTCTGTGTGCTTTGTGAATAAAACTCTCATCTCTCTACGAGAGTGTTGTTCATTATTGCATCGAGAGCTCTCTCTGTCTTGGGACTTAGTAGGATTGCCGAGCAGGTTTATCGCTTCATTCTCTGGTTTCTGAGGGAGAGCATTGTTCTAGGAGACCCTTCCTAACAGTCTTGGTGACCCCGACGTGATATCCTCACCTGGTAAGTCCGTTTCCTTCCTTTGGACCTCTGCCTGGTTGACGATATCGCGCTCCTTTTTGGCTCAGCTAACCTACCCAGCCCTGTCTGGTGGGCGGGAGTATGAGATGAAGCAGGATTTTTGCCCCTGTAACGAGGGTACAAACCTAGGCGCCTAGTGGTTTTATGCTCACAATCCCTCTGACTCCCAAGATTTGTGTTGTTTGTATTTGTATTGTGTTTGTTGATATGGGTACGTCGTTTCCCAAACCAGAGCCGGATGAGAAACCTGCTGATTGGATGAGGCGATGTAATCTGGCCTACTATGTTGACCCGTTTCTCTCTAACCTAGCGGGATGGACTGAGAGTAATCCTCAGATTCCGCCATACCCTAGGAATGGGACTTTTGACGCAGGGTATTTGAGTTCTGCTCATAGAATGATTTATGAAGGTATTGGGGATCCGCAATGGGACCTCCCCTACATGAAAGAGGGTTATACGTCGTGGTATGAAATGAAACAGGTGTGGGATGATTTTAAAAAGATTTTTACTCCAAAAAGCGTGCTGAAAACAATTCCGAAGCCTATTAAGGCCAAAAGGCAAGGCCCTAAATTGTCCCTGCCCTCAAACCAGGCATCATGTTGTAGTATGAACACCGTATCCCCTACTAGCCCAATGGCTCCTCTGGTAACAAATAATCCCGTCTTGCCACCCCCTTATCAGCCTCCGCCGCCTGCCGCTCCGGGGTTATACCCAGATCTTACTGCTCTTAAAGCTGATCTTAAGGCTTCTGATTCAGCTGCAAAGCCCAAGGCCAGACCAAACACCTCAGACCCGTCCCTGTCTCTGGCTGTAGTTAAAGTCCCCAAGCCCGATGATGATGATTCGGACTTGGATGGGGAAAGAGACCCGGACTACGACCCTGGAACACGCCCCGATCCCCCACCGGGTCCGTGGACCCCGGGATCAGAACGGAGTTCCCTGGCTGTTGCCATGGCTTGGCAGTCCGGGCCGGAAGGGGTCGAGGTGAAACCGCCTGATGTTACAACCTTAACCAATATTGTGAAATTGCTGCCGGACATTAACGTTGAACCTGTCCGATGGGTGTCTACTCTCATCAAACTAGTTAGATGTCAACAATTGGGCGGGCCCGATTTTCGTTTAATCCTTAGTCTCACCATGGGTCAGCAGTATGATGAGTCTGACTTATTGGAGAACGTTCCTATGCTCTCGCCTAAGAATGATCACCCAGAAAATAGACGCGAGAAGGTTACTGAATATCATTTGCGCTCTAAAAAGGACAAGGAGGCCAGCGCCACCGGCGCTGATGATAAATCCCAAAAGCGAACGACGTATTCACTCACCACTCGCTATATATGGTCAGAACCTGATGCTATGGACAGGCTCCAGGCTTTGTTGACTAGATATCTGTCCACTCGCAAACAGCGTAGGCAGGATTTGTCTCAAGTAACCTCATGTAAGCAGGAGAAGGGTGAGCCAATTGTTAAGTTTTGGGAAAGGTTTAAGAATGTTTGGATTTTCCAGGGTGGATGGATGTGAATGAGAAAGACCCGAATGTTTTGCTCATTAATACGTTCATGAGTAACTGTCGTGCTGATTGTCAGCAGATGCTGAAAATGCAGCTGACTGATCGGAGTAACTTGAGAATACAGGATGTAGGGAAGAAGCTTCGTATGATGGAATCAGATGGGTTGTTTGATATGGCCCCTAACACAGTTCTGTTGCAGTATCAGGGAAATCCAGGTTCAGGTCAGGTCAGATCTAACCGCAGGCCGGACAGACCAGCCCCTGATAGAAAACCAGGGAACTGTCATTACTGTGGCAGGGAGGGTCATTGGCAGCCAGAGTGTAGAAAACGTGCGAGGGACTTGAAGGCAATGGCGAAGGGCCCTCCTCGTCCTCATGGCCCTTTTCCTCCACCTCCCCCAGTATAGGGCTGCCCACAGAGTCTGGTCCCGAGTGAAGCTTATCTTAGCACTAATTTTTCCTCTTTCCAGAACCACGATCTTCCCGTTATTTCGCTTAACGTGTCGGGCGTAGACTTTAGTTTTCTCATAGATACTGGTGCCACTCTTTCTTCGCTCGGACCTAAGTATGAGGGCCCTTTGTCATCTAGAACCACTAGCTCTGTGGGTATAACTGGTCAGCCCTTTGTATCCCATTACACTCCCCCACTATCAGTTCTTTGCGACGACCTCCGTTTTTCCCATGCGTTTGTTTTTATGCCGGACTGCCCGTTTAATCTCATGGGCCGTGACCTCATGAGCCGCCTTGGCATTACTCTGACTTTCAGCGGCTCTCGCATGTCTGTTTCCACTGGCTCTCCCTCTAGAGATTTGCAGATTGCTAACAAATCATATAAGTCTTTTTCACCTGCTTTCTTTTCTCTCTCTCCCTCTGACAGCTCAACCATCCCGAAGCCTCTCAGCTCCATTCCTCGCACGGTCTGGGCCACCCATAAGGATGACGTAGGGTGTGTAGATTGTAAACCCTATGAGGCCACTCTTAAACATTCTACACCGGTGTATGTGAAACAATACCCACTGCCTGAACACAAACTGCGTGGTATCGACTCCATTCTCACTACATTGCTGTCTCTGGGCGTGGTGGTCCCGTGTCAAAGCGCCTACAATACCCCAATGAATCCGGCTCCTAAGCCGGACGGGTCTTGGCGTTTCACACAGGATTTGCGACGCTTAAATGATGCAGTAGTGCCGATAGCCCCTATTGTTTCTGACGTGACATCAATTCTGTCATCGGTTCCTTGCCATCATGCATTTTTCACCGTGATTGACGTTAGTTCCGCTTTTTTCAGTATTCCGGTTGAGCCTGACACACAGCCCATTTTTGCGTTCACGCACCGTCAGTGCCAATATACGTGGACTCGTTTGCCGCAAGGTTTTTGCGACTCGCCTGCCGCTTTCGCTGCGTCGCTTAGGGACCTCCTTTCAGACCTCTCCCTCCCTGGGGGCACTGTGCTCCTGCAGTACGCGGATGACCTCCTGATTTCGGCCCCAGACGAATGCACCTGTGTTGATGCCTCCAAGCTGGTTCTCACACGGCTGGCTGACTTAGGCTTCAAGGTTTCACTGAAAAAGTTGCAGTTCTGCCTCCCGCGTGTGCAGTACCTAGGCCATGAACTCTCTCAAGGTCAACGCCTGCTCTCTGCTGACCGGGTCTCTTGCATCACAGGCCTTCCTAAACCTGCCACCAAACAGGCCATGATGTCCTTCCTGGGTCTCATCAATTACTGCAGACAGTGGATTCCCGACTGCTCCACCCACGATAAGACCCTGAGGGCCTCCTTCTCCCATGAACAGCCCATGTCTTCCTCCCTGACTTGGACTGATGCCATGAACACTGCCTATGTGGCGCTGCTTACTGCCCTTCGTTCAGCACCTGCCTTGGGCCTTCCTAACTACAACCTGCCATTCCATCTCTGGGTGTCGGAGTCTGGGGGTGCCGCGGCTGCTGTGCTTGCCCAGTCCCACGGGGGGGGGGTGCGCCCTTGCGCATACTATTCGAAAACACTTGACGTTGCGGCTAGAGGTCTCCCGTCTTGTCTCAGAGCGGTCGCGGCTTGTGCCCTCATGATTCAAGATGCAGAGAAAATCGTTTTAGGTCATGCCCTCACCTTGCATACTTCACATCAGGTGTGTCAGATTCTTAACAATTGTTCCACACAGCATTTATCGGCCCAGCGCCGTGCAGGTTATGAGAACATTCTTCTCGCCACAGAAAATCTTTCTATCCGTCCTCACTCTGCCCTTGATTCTGTGTCCTCTGCTCTCATGCGCCTGCTTTCCTTGTCTGACTCACACACTTCTTCCTCTTTTGACTTGCATGACTGCACTTCTCGCCTGGCCGCTGAAACTTCTATTCGCCCGGACGTCCTGTCCACCCCCCTTTCTAGTGGTCTTTCCTTCTATGTGGATGGCTCTTGCTCTAAGCCTTCTGACGGCACTTTCCTTTGTGGTTACGCTGTCTGCTCCCCTCCCTCTGCTGTTGTGGAGTCCTTCTCTCTGCCTTTCTCCTCTGCTCAGGCGGCCGAATTGTATGCTATCACGCGCGCCTGTATTCTCTCTCAGGATCAGGACGTTACTATTTACACTGATAGTCGCTTTCGGTGTCGTACACGATTTTGGAGGTATATGGTCTCAACGTGGTTTTGTTACGTCTGATAATAAGCCCATATCTCATGCCTCGCTTATCGAGGACCTCATTCGCGCTAGTTTCCTGCCTTCTCGTCTTGCTGTGGTCAAGGTCCGTGCTCATCAGCGTGGCTCCGATCCTGACTCTGTCGGGAATAACGCTGCTGACTCTGCCGCCAGGCGTGGCGCGCTCCATGGGCCCCCTTGCCCGTTTCTTGACTCCTCCTCTTTCTCCTGTGCTGCTCTTACTATTGATTGCCTCCCTGGCCTAGATCTGGTTGATATCCAGTCTTCTGCCTCGCCTTCGGATGTGCAGCATTGGCTCTCGTGTGGTTATGACTCTGCTGTTGTGCCGTTCCGTGACGGTAAGGGCCGTTTGTGTCTCCCCTCCCATTGTGTTCCTTTTCTCGTTCCCGATTTTCATGGTATTTCTCATCGGGAGCGGAGAGGGGTGAAGCATGACATGTCAGATTTGTTTTGCATTCATAATTTGAATTCGGCTATAGACCGCATTCTAGACCGATGCCTAGTTTGTGCACAGAACAATCCAAAGCCTAAAGGCCCTCACCAGGTTCTTCCCAAACCTGAGACGCCGTTCCAGGAATGGCAAATAGATTTCACACACATGACAACTGTAGGGCCCCACAAGTATCTACTGGTAATGATTGATAAATTCTCCAGATGGACTGAGGCCTTCCCGTGTAATAAGGAGAACGCGAACACGGTAGTGACGAAACTATGTCAGGAAATCATACCACGATATGGCGTCCCTCTAGGAATTGACTCCGACAAAGGTACACCTTTCACTTCAAAGGTCACACAAGCGCTTGCTAAACAGCTAAGCATAGACTGGGCTTTTCACATTCCCTATCACCCCCAATCCTCCGGAATGGAAAAAAGGGTGAATCGCACTATAAAGGGGCGGCTGAGAAAAGCCATGCAGACTCAAAACACAACCAACTGGGTGAAAGTCCTACCTGTGGTCTTAGCTGAACTGCGCATGACGCGAACAGACACCTTAGGTGGCTTATCGCCATACGAGATTGTCATGGGACGACCATTTCCTGTTCCATGGCGACAAGTAACGGCTCTGGGGGGACTGGCAGACCTTGAGGTACGTCGCAGTGAGTACACAGCGGGCCTGTTGTCAGTCTTGAATGAGTACTGGGAGAGGGTCAATCAAAACATCACTGACCCTCCCAAGACCCCCACGCATCTGTATAAGCCTGGGGACCAAATCATGGTTAAAAAGTTCGAACGAAAGGGTTTTTCTGACCCTCCTTTTTCAGAGCCCACAACTGTACTCGCTGTTACGCGTACTGGTGTCTTAACTGACCTTTTTCCACAGTGGATCCACGACTCCCGTTGTGTTAAAGCTCCTGAATTATAACCCACTCTGCCTATTATTAATCTCTCTTTTGTGTTGCAGAAGCATGATGCTGCTGATAATGCTCTTTCTCTGCTCGGAAGGTATCTCGCCATGATAGCTCCTATTGTATGTGTGCTGTTGCTACTGTTGTGTATGGGGCCGTGTCTTTTCAGGTGCCTCATGGATCGAGTGTACGCTCTGGCCTCCTCACTCATCCCCCACCGGTCCGACTACGTCTTTATGGCACAGACCGTGCGACAGCCCGTCTACGCGTCATTGGAACCATCTTATGATGATGCTGTTTCTGTGTAGGAGCCTTTTTCTCTGTTCTCTCTGATGTGCGTATTGCTTATAACCCGTCTTCAACGAGTTATAAAAGAGGGGAATGAAAGGGTTAACTTTCCTTTGGCCTGTCTCTTCCCCGGTGACTAACATGTATTAATAAAATCAGACACTGCTGAGGGTGCAAGGGTGTCTGCCCTTTGTGCATACTTACAGGCTGTTAATAACTATTGTTCCTCTTTTATTCTGCAAACCACTTGCACTTTTGACTTACTGGTTTTTGATGTTGAACTGAGCACATACAGGGATGGAGAAAAACAACTCCATGTATGGACATGCAGGTTACGACATATGTTAGAATGTGGTCGGGCCCTTCCTGGCTGCCTGTGTGCACGTGGGACGGGCTCTCTGTGTTTATAAAGAGTGGACTGCCCCTTCTTCTGTGTGCTTTGTGAATAAAACTCTCATCTCTCTACGAGAGTGTTGTTCATTATTGCATCGAGAGCTCTCTCTGTCTTGGGACTTAGTAGGATTGCCGAGCAGGTTTATCGCTTCATTCTCTGGTTTCTGAGGGAGAGCACTGTTCTAGGAGACCCTTCCTAACACTGAGGAAACATTTTTACAGTGTGTGAGCTCAAAAGTCACCAGTCCTTCTGTCACTTATACTGAAGTAGCTGATAATCAATGAGAGTTTGTGCATCTCATGATGGTTTTACTAGTGAATTCACTTTTCTACCACTGGGGGTTTCTGCATATGCATTATAGTTCTGCATGTAAGTTGTAAATCATGCGCATACCATGAGTAACCATGAGAAACCGTGAGTATGTGAGGTTTACATACAAAACTGAGCGCACACACACACGAGAAATGAGCCTCCTGAAACGTACACTAATCTTTATTATAGCTCCACATTAGTGCATCACTTCCATTTTACATACAAAACTTGAACATTTCTGAAGAAATTATTTCTGTCTGATTGAAGTTTACAGTTTCCCAACAAGAATGACAAACAAAAGTGAGGATCATAGTTCTGCGTATGTCACTTAAAGAGCAGTGGGTCACTTCAAAGGTGATGCAAATATGCTCCTGTTCCAATTTCATATTTGGAAAGAATACATACACAAAAAACAATGAATCTCAGCGTTCACAATTTAAAACATCAAATATTGAGTTTTGGTACTGTTTGTAATTTAATACAGTTCAACAGAATTTGCTAATCACTGCTCTGTTTTATTGCCATTTCACATACGGTCCCAACAAGTTCTGGAATTAGGTTTATATATTAAATTTGGGATGAGAGGAACCGTTGCAGTTAATAGAGAATAGTGGTGACGTGAACTGATTGCTGGGTTTAAGTGAGACTCCACTGGCTGAGATTTTAGTGTGTAGTCTGGGTTGGAGTTTCTTCACAGAGACCAATAAAAGCAGAAACAGCAGTCAAAACAGGAGCTCATGAAGCAAGAAGATGAAGAAATACATTCTAAACTGACATTGCTGATGAACCTGTTGCCCACAACAGAAGCTCAGATGCAAAAGCTGCAGTGTTGTAGCTTCTTAATTATCGACACCTCCAGGATCTCAGCGTTTGTGGAATCATTCAGTTGTGTGAAAGACAGAACTGCTGTGACTCTCTGAAACACAAAACAAAGCAGGAATAAATCACCACCTGTATAAATTCACAAACTGAGGAATCAGACTGTCAGTTTTTATCTTGTGGTGATGATGACAGATTCTATAATGTGTTGTAACTGCGTCACTGGGGGGTTCAGACAGCAAGAGGAGTTACACTCATAAGACTGGGAGTGAGAAAATAGCAGAAAAGGCCGAAGCAGAAGCTACAATAGTGTGCTCTTTGCTGGCAGGTGGTGGCGACAGACTGATCCCTTACAAATGCATCCCTTATAGTCTGTGATGCTTTCATTTCTGCATGTAAATTATTATAACATTCAGTCTATCTGCAGAGAATAAGCAGGGCCTGTCAGTCAGTAACAGTCAGCAATAAATGAAGGGTTTTTTTCTCCCAAAAGCATCATAGACCACTTAAAAATTTGATTTCTTGTTATATCATGTTGTATCTTAACTTTTATGATGTGGTAGCATTTTTTCTAAATGCAATATTGTGATAATTTTAGAATCTTTGATAAAAGTTAGAGAAGTATTGTGATGTATTTTAACAGCACGAGTCTGCTTAGTATTGATGTGGCAATTAATATGTAAAAAATGCACCATAAGTACTGACCAATAGTGACTCATTCTCTTCAGTATTTTTAATATGGTTTTCTACTCACTTGGGTTTCTCAGTGCCAGAACATGTAGTTTCCTCTGTAGAGAAAGGAATAAAGAAATGAAAAGTTAATAGATTCTGAAAGCAATCAGTCACGCCATATGAAATAGTAATAATAATAATAATAATAAAAAATGTAATATATAAATTTAATACTCTTCTGTCTGTGTGTATACATACATACAAAATTGCTGTTGGAATTAAACCTCATATCTCCATTTGTCATTGTTCAGTTTGACATGATTTCAAAGTAGAACACTGAACTAACAGAAATGACCTTAAATTACTTGGAAAAACATCTGGTTCCATTGTCTTACATTAAAAGTACAGTACGTTTTTTACTTCTCCTATAAACTTACCATTTTGGAGATAGATGGATAGATCGATAGATCGCTGCCTGAATTCTACATTGCTCATGACAGGCATCATGAGGACAGCGCTCGAGCCCCGTGTACCAACGAGGGGCACAAGAGTGACCGTAAATGGAGTGGTCATACTTTCCTGAGTTTCCTGACTGTTTCTACTCTTGTAGTCACAGCTGTTGCTAACATAACTTTAAGCAAAGTGGTGCAAGTTAAACAACATTACAGCTTGATGATCAGCAGATATGAACAGTATTTCTGATACATGGGATCTTACTTGAAGGTCTTTCAGTGACAGTGAGGTGAACAGTAACCCCCACATCTCCTGCACTGAACCAGTACCAGCCAGCATCACTCTTCTGCAGACCCCTCATCTCCACACTGACAGATCCTTTTCCATAGTCAATTACCAGCACTGCTGAATTCTGGGATGTGTTAGTCCTCCCCCCTAAGAAACACTTATCTTTAAATCTGCACCAATTCCTCTTTTCTTTCTTATATTCAGCACTGTAGAAACACTGGACAATGACGCTTCCCCCTTCCTGACCACTCACTCTGCTGTTCATCACCGACACAGCAGGATCTGAATAAAGAGGCAGAGAATGAGTCGTATAAATACATCCTCCATCATAAATAACACGTCTAAGTTACAGTGAACAGATTCTAATTCACACAGAGAGACGTCTTACCTGAACTGACTGTCAGATATAAATAATCCTTGTCATCTGATCCACCAGTAATTTCCACAGCACACCAATAATATCCAGAGTCAGAGTCTTGGAGGCTCTTCAGTTCCACAGTAAACATATTCTGGGTTGGATGATCAGTAACTAATGTTCTTCCACTTGTGTTTGTATAGGCTACTATTTTACAGAGGAGCCAGTCCTGCCCTTTACACCAGTATTTATGCTTTGATTTGTATTTCTCATCATAAAAGCATGGAATAGTGAGAGATCCTCCACGTCTTACAGTTAAATTTTTCAGTGTCTCCTTGCTCTCAGAATCTGCAGAACAGAAGCCAATTAATTCAGCATTACTGTAGAACTACTTCAGAGGAAAGATAGGAGGAAGGAGAAGATTATTATGTGATACAACTACAGATGGGAGTTGCAACACTGTACACTGAAATGGGCTGATGGGGTTGTGCTTGTTGCTTGTGAAGTATTTCCGTTGCATACATGAAAAATGGGCTTCTAGCTGCTTTTGTTACATAATAAAAAAAATATGTGAGTGAATGATCTATGATCATCATATCTTCATCAGTATATGCATCTGAGATCTAAACATTGAGCCAGACCTTCTTTTTTCAGTCTGCACATGTTAATACATGAGGATGTGTGGTCTAAAAAACCTCTGTTAACCCAAACCAACCTCTGACTTGTAAAGTATTATTTCAGGCTTTACTGGGCGAATCCTTCTGGTTCTCTCCTTTTAGCTAAGCGGTCATAGTCAGATCTGCCAAGCGACCAATGGGCAAATCCAGGGTCACGGTCAACGAGCCAACATGGATAGATCGGGGACCAGACATGACAAACCAGAACCAAACACCAGTACAACCAACAACAGAGAGATTCAAACAGCAAACAAAGACCAGCAAGGACAAGGGGCAAACAGGGCTTAAATACACATGAAAAACGAGGGACAGGTGGAGACACTCAAGGGCGGAGTCATGAAACGAGGGGGCTAAACCAAAACACGAACACATGGACAGGACTGGGAGGGGCCAATCATGACAGTACCCACAGCTTCCCAAATACCGAGGCGCGCCAAACAGAACAGAACAGACACAAGGGACCAAAAACAAGGACAGAGCCAAACTAGACAAGGACAGGAGCCGGGACAGGACATGGGATAGGCACAGAAGAACGTGGAACAGGAACCATGGGCACAGAAGCAGAAACGAAAATGGGCACAGAAGCAGAGACAGAAACACTAGTGGAAGCCAAAGGCACAGAAACCAGAGACAACACCAGACACAGGAACAGACAAAACACGAACAGAACGAGGATGAAAAATGGAGGGAGAACAAGGAGGCACAACACAAAAAGACGCCGAACAAGAGACGAATGGAGGTACAACAGGATGAGGGAAACAAGCACGCAAGACGGACCACACAAAAGACGGGAACAGGAACCAAAACAGACACGGGCACAGAAATGGAGCTGGAGACAGAAACCAGGACAGAAACAAAAAGAAACAGGAACAACAGGAACGGGAACAGAAACAACAGACAGGAACAAAACCACACCAGGGACTGAGTAGGGCAAAAACAAAGGAACAGAAACAGCAGATATGGGAGGAATGGGAGGTCCACAGGAACAGCAGACACAAGCAAGGGCAGGAACAAAGGAGCTGTAATGTTTGCAGGGGCAGGCCCGCTACAACCTTCGGGGGGGCAGGCGGGCGCCATACGAAGTCCTGGCGGCGGGTCCGGAGGCGTGGCGACTGGCGTGATTTGTTGTCTCCGGCTTGGCGGTGTTGGGACATGTCGAACTCAGGCTGCATAGAAACAGCCGGAGTTTAGTCCCAATGAAACAACCACATACCGGAGTCTTGCTTACTCGCTACGTCCTTTGGTGGCTGGTCTTTCTGTAACGGGGAGCGAGGAGGCAGACGCACATGCTGAGATAAGTGACTTTTATCATGGGCAAATCCATGGCCACGGTCAAAACCGTCCAGGGTCAATGAGATCAGGGACTTGATATAAACAACATCAGTACAACCAACAACATAGACAGAGATTCAAACAACAGCAAACAAAGACCAGCAAGGACAAGGGGCATAAACAGGGCTTAAATACACATGGAATACGAAGGACAGGTGGAAAACAGGTGGAGACAATCAGGGGCGGAGTCAAGAAAGGAGGGGGCTAAACCAAAACACAAACACATGGACAGGACTGGGAGGGGCCAATTGCGACATGAATCACTAAATCAATAAACACTTACATTTTTAAATACAAAAATAAATGATAACTGCAGTGTCTTAAGAAGGTACAGAAGTTTAAGTTTAAGTTCAAGTGATACTTTTTAATCCCACAAATGGGGAAATTCCTCCTCCGCATTTAACCCATCCGTGAAGTGAAACATCACATACACACTAGTGAAGATACACACACACACACTAGGGGGCAGTAAGCACTTGCCCGGAGCGGTGGGCAGCTCTATCCACAGCGCCAATAACAAGTGTTTTTCTATTGGTTTTATCTGTTATTCTAGGCAACACATTTATAACAGGCAATTTCCTGTAACATTTAAAGTGATATGAAACTAAAAAAGAACTCCAACAGGTGAGAATCATCATCTGCGTCAATGAAAATTTATTTTTAAAAATTACTTCCTGAATTCAATTCTCTGCTACAGAATCGTGGCTCCCTCAAACTGCACTCCACCAGAAAGAGGTGTAAAAATGCCCAGCAGGAGGTGATTTGATCAAATACAAGCTTTTAAGCAATTTACTCAAACTCCTCCCTCCATTATTAACCTGTTATTTTCATTAAAAATGCATCGCAAAGTGAAGAAAATGGGTCCATTACGTTGGGCTAATGATAGAAACAAGAAAAATACAGCTCTGATCTTACCTGAGATACAGAGGAGCAACACAAAGAGAATTAAAGAACTCATGACTGAGTAAAAGTACGTGTTTCTGTAAGAGGCTCCAGTGAAAAATACTCTTCCTGCCTCTGAGTGAAGCAGCTTGACTGCAGTGCAGTTCCTGTTGTTTTTTTCTACACTACACCCACCCCCTCACCCCCACTCCTGCCCCCCACTCTCTACCTCTACATTCTCTTGCTGTTATTGACTGTGTAATAAGGCAGAGTCCCACTTTAATGGATGGTGGATGAATGGATGGATAGATGGGTGGATGGATACTTGGTTGGTTGGATGCTTGGATGGATGGATGGATGGATGGATGGATGGATGGATGGATGGATGGACACTTGATAGGTTGGATGCTTAGATGGATGGATGGATGGATGGAGGGATGGATGGACACTTGGTTGGTTGGATGCTTAGATGGATGGATGGATGGATGGAGGGATGGATGGACACTTGGTTGGTTGGATGCTTAGTTGGATGGATGGATGGATGGATGGATGGATGGATGGATGGATGGATGGATGGATGGACAGATGGATGTATGAATGGATAGATGGATGCTTGGTTGGTTGGATGGATGGATGGATGCTTGGTTGGTTGGATGGATGGATGCTTGATTGGTTGGATGCTTGGATGGATGGATGGATGGATGGATGGATGGATGGATGGATGGATGGATGGATGAATGGATGGATAGATGGATGGATGGATGCTTGGTTGGTTGGTTGGATGGATGGATGGATGAATGGATGGATGGATAACACTTTGAGCTCTACTCTACCCCCACCCCCTCACCCTCCACTCCCGCCCCCCACTCTCTACCTTGACCGTCTCTTGCTGTTATTGACTGTGTAATAAGGCAGAGTCCCACTTTAATGGATGAATAGATGGATGGATGGATACTTGGTTGGTTGGATGCTTGGTTGGTTGGTTGGATGGATGGATGGATGGATGGATGGATGGATGGATGGATGGATGGATGATGGATGGATGGATAATACTTTGAGCTGCCACTGGTATGAAAAGTGCTCTATAAAAGAAGAGATTATTGATAAATTAAAGTATATTTTTGCTTTTGGGATATGCTACTTTACATTAGAACAGAAATAGATGCAGGCTCAATATCAATCATATTTATCAAGAATTCCAAGGGATGCCAATAATTGTGACATATTTGTCATTAAGAAAAATGTTTAGTCTCTCTCTCTCTCTCTCTCTCTCTCTCTCTCTCTCTCTCTCTCTCTCTCTCTCTCTCTCTCGCTCTCTCTCTGTCTCTCATAGATGTTTTGCTCACCCTTCTTTATCAGGATGCCAGTATGTACAGAAACAAGCTTGTGAACACTTTAGTCACTATGGGTGTGCTCTGCCTCTTGCTGGACTGAGTGTGAACTGCATTAGTCCTGATCACTTAACCCGTCAGTTCAGTACAGAGAAGACGAATTCTGTTGCTGTTAAAATGTCACAGATTACTCACGTACACTTTGATTTACCAGCATCTTTACTGAAACAGCTGGTCTACAGAATTTATCTTCATTACCTCTCTAGTGAATCGTGAACAGTGTTAGGAGAGCTCATCTATTACAGATCACTCATCACATCTCTCAAACTCAAATAGGATTACTTTACTTATTACAACCTGGAAAAAGTAATTACACTATTTATTACTTTATTTATTAATTATATTATAACTGTATGATATGTTTAAGTATAGTATTAACTTGAATGAAATGTGGCTCCAAGACTGAACATTAGCTTTCGTTAGGATAATTAAAGTAGCTAATAAGTTAGCAAACAAGTAAGGATAGCTAGCTAGATAGCAACCACATAGCTGGCAGTGGAAAAGAGGCCTACCGCCCCGCGCCACTGTGGATGCATTAGGCTAATGTAGCTAGTACAGGCTAAGTGAGCTAGTGTTAGCTAGCTAGCTACATTACTTAGCTAGCTATTGAAGCCGTAATTCGCCCGTTTGTGTCGTGTAAGTTAATATGCATGCAGAAACCACTCGTCTTAACCCAGGTCAAAAAGGACATTTTATAGATACTGTATGTCAAATAATAACAGAATCCACTTGAGTCTGTTTGAAACCATCATTAAGTCAGTGGGGTTGACAACATCGAATTCTCTGTGCCACCTTAAAAAGAACTGCTGAACTATTTAACCCTCCTGTCCTCTTCACCTCCTGCCCCTTACTTTAGTGTTCCCGGTCAAAATTGACCGGTCTGTTTTAACTGCTCTTAAATTAGCACAAAAACCATTTTTCACCACCATATTTTTATTCAACATTCTTTAGCTGTGAACAATGTCTCAAAGTAGTGTTTAACCTGAATTTATAGATTTCATTTCTGTCTGATGGATGAATATAGTCTGGATACCCATTCATTTCCTATGGCGGTCACTTTTGACCGGGAACATCTCAGGTGTAACAATTGATTAATTAATTACTCAAAATTCAAAGAAAGAGGTGATCATCACTTTTATATGTGCAAGTGCAGTGTGGAGGATATCATAAGGCCTTGAGGCAATCAGATGAAAAACACAATATTTATGAGTGTTTTAAGCTGTAAATTGGTCAGATCTTTTTTTGTGCTAATTTGAGAGCAGTTAAAACAGACTGGTCAATTTTGACCAGGAACACTAGAGTAAAGGAAGAGGACAGGATCTATAAAATGTCCTTTTTGACCTGGGTTAAGACGATTTGTTTCTGCATGCATATTAACTTACACGACACAAATGGGCGAATTACGGCTTCAACAGCTAGATAAGTAATGTAGCTAGCTAGCTAACACTAGCTCACTTAGCCTGCACTAGCTACATTAGCCTAATGCACTACATTAGCCTAACGCGTCCACGCCGGGGCAGGACGGTAGCGCGCACCGCACTGTACAGCGCCGGTGTGGGTGCGTTAGGCTAATGAGGCTAACTGTTAGCTTGCCTCTTTTCCACTGCCGGTTATATGCTTGCTATCTAACTAGCTAGCTAGCTAAGGTCTTAACTGAGTGGACTCGTTAGTCCGGCTGTGGTTTATTTTTCCACTTGCTTTGTTGCTACTCAGAATCAGGACGTTTACGACGTTTCGTAATAATTCTTTGACAGTTCTGTCCTTTACTCATACACTACAAGACTAATATAAGAAACGTCTGCATATATTTAGCACTATGCTAACACTGCTATACCTTATTAGCTACATTGGCCTTTAGTAGAAATGAGACCATTAACACAAATTAAAACTTTGTTAAAGGGACTTATTTGAAAATAACACTTTACGTAGCCTGTTTATACAAGATGTCATATTTTGTCGAGAGCTGGGTGTATAGTCAAATATAAGTGTTATTCTGCTTATAATATTGAAACATTTGATTTTAACCTCAAGCATTACTTCGACCCTTTAAGTATACAATGTTGAGAAATGTCGTGAAAATAAATGAATTTATCTGCAACATGACTGACTACTAAAAATTTACTCCATACCTTGGGCAGTTGTACCTAAACAACTAGCAAAACCCCTTAGCAAACGCTACTAACTTGAAGTGCGCATGCGTTAATTAAACTAGTTAGTACAGTGGACAAGAAACGTAAAATTGTAAGTTACATCAACAATGGAAAAAAGTTAGGAATACATTGGAGCTGAATTTATTGAAATTACTTAAGATGATATATGAACAACCCCGACTTTTTTTTTTTTAGTTCAAATTACATTCTTACTTTAGTTTCGAGAACTAAAGACAAGTTGGATCTTTTACAGTGTACTTTCACCACAAATGAGACCTCTAGATCCAAACCATTACATTTAGCAGCAAATTTAGCAGCATCAACAAAAATATAATTGATTTGAACAATTTCAAATAATTGCAACACCATCATGGTGAACAAAACAAAAATGTGGTAAATGTACGCAAACCTGCACTTTAACATGGAGACACCATTCAACCATGCAACCTTTCCTGTGAAATGAACTCATGAAAATGATGGGTATTTAAGAGAAAACGTTCAACTTATCCTTGCTTGTTTGCTAACTTATTAGCTACTTTAATTATCCTAACGAAAGCCAATGTTCAGTCCTGGAGCCACATTTCTAAGTTAATACTATACTTAAACATATCATACAGTTATAGTGTAATTAATAAATAAAGCAATAAATAGCGTGATTACTTTTTCCAGGTTGTAGTAAGTAAAGTAATCCTATTTGAGTTTGAGAGATGTGATGAGTGATCTGTAATAGATGAGCTCTCCTAACACTGTTCACGATTCACTAGAGAGGTAATGAAGATAAATTCTGTAGACCAGCTGTTTCAGTAAAGATGCTGGTAAATCAAAGTGTACGTGAGTAACCTGTGACATTTTAACAGCAACAGAATTCGTCTTCTCTGTACTTAACTGAGGGGTTAAGTGATCAGGACTAATGCAGTTCACAATCAGTCCAGCAGGAGGCAGAGCACACCCATAGTGACTATTTAAAGTGTTCACAAGCTTGTTTCTTTACAGTCTACAGAATTACTGGCATCCTGATAAAGAAGGGTGAGCAAAACATCTATAAGAGAGACAGAGAGAGAGAGAGAGAGAGAGAGAGAGAGAGAGAGAGACAGAGAGAGAGAGAGAGAGAGAGAGAGAGAGACTAAACATTTTTCTTAATGAGAAATAATTACCTTGGAATTCTTGTTAAATTTGAATAAATTTGAGCCTGCATCTATTTCTGTTCTAATGTAAAGTAGCATATCCCAAAAGCAAAGATATACTTTAATTTATTAATAATCTCTTTTTTTATAGAGCACTTTTCATACCAGGGGCAGCTCAAAGTGTTATCCATCCATCCATTCATCCATCCATCCATCCAACCAACCAACCAAGCATCCATCCATCCATCTATCCATCCATCCATCCATCCATCCATCCATCCAAGCATCCAACCAATCAAGCATCCATCCATCCAACCAACCAAGCATCCATCTATCCATTCATACATCCATCTGTCCATCCATCCATCCATCCATCCATCCATCCATCCATCCATCCATCCATCCATCCAACTAAGCATCCAACCAACCAAGTGTCCATCCATCCCTCCATCCATCCATCCATCCATCTAAGCATCCAACCTATCAAGTGTCCATCCATCCATCCATCCATCCATCCATCCATCCATCCATCCAAGCATCCAACCAACCAAGTATCCATCCACCCATCTATCCATCCATTCATCCACCATCCATTAAAGTGGGACTCTGCCTTATTACACAGTCAATAACAGCAAGAGAATGTAGAGGTAGAGAGTGGGGGGCAGGAGTGGGGGTGAGGGGGTGGGTGTAGTGTAGAAAAAAACAACAGGAACTGCACTGCAGTCAAGCTGCTTCACTCAGAGGCAGGAAGAGTATTTTTCACTGGAGCCTCTTACAGAAACACGTACTTTTACTCAGTCATGAGTTCTTTAATTCTCTTTGTGTTGCTCCTCTGTATCTCAGGTAAGATCAGAGCTGTATTTTTCTTGTTTCTATCATTAGCCCAACGTAATGGACCCATTTTCTTCACTTTGCGATGCATTTTTAATGAAAATAACAGGTTAATAATGGAGGGAGGAGTTTGAGTAAATTGCTTAAAAGCTTGTATTTGATCAAATCACCTCCTGCTGGGCATTTTTACACCTCTTTCTGGTAGAGTGCAGTTTGAGGGAGCCACGATTCTGTAGCAGAGAATTGAATTCAGGAAGTAATTTTTAAAAATAAATTTTCATTGACGCAGATGATGATTCTCACCTGTTGGAGTTCTTTTTTAGTTTCATATCACTTTAAATGTTACAGGAAATTGCCTGTTATAAATGTGTTGCCTAGAATAACAGATAAAACCAATAGAAAAACACTTATTATTGGTGCTGTGGATTGGGCTGCCCACCGCTCCGGGCAAGTGCTTACTGCCCCCTAGTGTGTGTGTGTGTATCTTCACTAGTGTGTATGTGATGTTTCACTTCACAGATGGGTTAAATGCGGAGGAGGAATTTCCCCATTTGTGGGATTAAAAAGTATCACTTGAACTTAAACTTCTGTACCTTCTTTATAATAATAATAATAATAATAATAGATTTAGAATTTAAAGCTACACTATGTAAGAATTTTGTTAAATTTGAGAGATGTAGCCTTACTGAGTAAAGAGATAAAAACTTGCTAATACAAAGTTTGTGTGCTGCTGTGATTTGCCCAGTAAAGCCTGAAATAATATTTTACAAGTCAGAGATGTTGGTTTGGGTTAACAGAGGTTTTTTAGACTACACATCCTCATGTATTAACATGTGCAGACTGAAAAAAGATGGTCCGGCTCAGTGTTTAGATATCAGATGCATATACTGATGAAGATTTGATTATCATAGTAAATAATTTACTCACATATTATTATTATTATTATTGTTATTATTATTATTATTATTATTATTATTATTATTATTATTATTATGCAACAAAAGCAGCTAGTAGCCCATTTTTCATGTATGCAACGGAAATACTTCACAAGCAACAAGCACAACCCTATCAGCCCATTTCAGTGTACAGTGTTGCGACTCCCATCTGTAGTTGTATCACATAATAATCTTCTCCTTCCTCCTATCTTTCCTCTGAAGTAGTTCTACAGTAATGCTGAATTAATTGGCTTCTGTTCTGCAGATTCTGAGAGCCTGAAGACACTGAAGAATTTAGCTGTAAGACATGGAGGATCTCTCACTATTCCATGTTTTTATGATGAGAAATACAAATCAAACCTTAAATACTGGTGTAAAGGGCAGGAATGGCTCCTCTGTAAAATAGTAGCCTATACAAACACAAGTGGAAGAACATCAGTTACTGATCATCCAACCCAGAATATGTTTACTGTGGAACTAAACAGCCTCCAAGACTCTGACTCTGGATATTATTGGTGTGCTGTGGAAATTAGTGACAGATCAGATGACGGTGATTATGTGTACCTGACGGTCAGTTCAGGTAAGACGTCTCTCTGTGTGAAGTAGAATCTGTTCACTGTAACTTAGACGTGTTATTTATGATGGAGGATGTATTTATACGACTCATTCACTGCCTCTTTATTCAGATCCTGAAGTGTCAGTGATAAACAGCAGAGTGAGTGGTCAGGAAGGGGGCAGTGTCAGTGCCCAGTGTCTCTACAGTGCTGAATATAAGAATAAACAGAAGAAGTGGTGCAGATTTAAAGACTGGACATGCTTCACAGTGTGGAAGACTACCACATCCCAGAATTCTGCAGTGCTGGTCACTGACTTTGGAAAAGGATCTGTCAGTGTGGAGATGAGTGGTCTGCAGAAGAGTGATGCTGGCTGGTACTGGTTCAGTGCAGGAGATGTGGGAGTTACTGTTCACCTCACTGTCACTGAAAGACCTTCAAGTAAGATCCCATGTATCAGAAATACTGTTCATACCTGCTGATCATCAAGCTGTAATGTTGTTTAACTCACCACTTTGTTTTTTCTCTCTTCTTCTCTCATGTTAGCAACAGCTGTGACTACAAATTTAAGCAGTCAGGAAACTGAGGATAGTATGACCACTCCAGGTACGGTCACTCTTGTGCCTCTCGTTGTTACACAGGGCTCGAGCGCTGTTGGCAGCAGCCAATTTCTCTCTCTCTCTCTCTCTCTCTCATATATATATATATATACATATACGAGAGAGAGAGAGAGAGATAGAGAGAGAGAGAGAGAGAGAGAGAGAGAGAGACAGAGACTTGTTGTCAGATCAAAACTTCATATTTCCAAAATGGTGGGTTTACAGGAGAAGGAAAAAACATACTGTACTTTTAATTTAAGACAATGGAACCAGATGTTTTCCAAGTAATTTTAGATCATTTCTGTTGGTTCAATCTTCATGAAATTTACACACAATATATAGGACCACAAGTACAAGTTGAAATCATGTCAAAAACAGAAAAATGACAAAAATGGAAATATGTGTATATGTATATATATATATATATATATATATATATATATATATATATATACACAGACAGATGTGATAAGAATGTTATATTTATATATATTACATGTATTATTATTATTATTATTATTATTACTACTATTTCATATGGCGTGACTGACAGCTTTCAGAAACTATTAACTTTTCATTTCTTTATTCCTTTCTCTACAGAGGAAACTACATGTTCTGGCACTGAGAAACCCAAGTGAGTAGAAAACCATATTAAAAATACTGAAGAGAATGAGTCACTATTGGTCAGTACTTATGGTGCATTTTTTACATATTAATTGCCACATCAATACTAAGCAGACTCGTACTGTTAAAATACATCACAATATTTATCTAACTTTTATCAAAGATTCTAAAATTATCACAATAGTGCATTTAGAAAAAAATGCTACCACATCATAAAAGTTAAGATACAACATGATATAACAAGAAATCAAATTTTTAACAGTGAGCTATGACGCGTTTGGAAAACCCTTCATTTATTGCTGACTGTTACTGACTGACAGGCCCTGCTTATTCTCTGCAGATGGACTGAATGCTATAATAATTTACATGCAGAAATGAAAGCATCACAGACTATAAGGGATGCATTTGTAAGGGATCAGTCTGTCGCCACCACCTGCCAGCAAAGAGCACACTATTGTAGCTTCTGCTTCGGCCTTTTCTGCTATTTTCTCACTCCCAGTCTTATGAGTGTAACTCCTCTTGCTGTCTGAACCCCCCAGTGACGCAGTGATAACACATTATAGAATCTGTCATCATCACCACAAGATATAAACTGACAGTCTGATTCCTCAGTTTGTGGTGGTGATTTATTCCTGCTTTGTTTTGTGTTTCAGAGAGTCACACCAGTTCTGTCTTTCACACAACTGAATGATTCCACAAACGCTGAGATCCTGGAGGTGTGAATAATTAAGAAGCTACAACACTGCAGCTTTTGCCTCTGAGCTTCTGTTGTGGGCAACAGGTTCATCAGCAATGTCAGTTTAGAACGTATTTCTTCATCTTCATCTGACTAGTGTTTCTGCTTTTATTGGTCTCTGTGAACAAACTCCAACCCAGACTACACACTAAAATCTCAGCCAGTAGAGTCTCACTTAAACCCAGCAATCAGTTCACGTCACCACTATTCTCTATTAACTGCAACGGTTCCTCTCATCCCAAATTTAATATATAAACCTAATTCCAGAACTTGTTGGGACCGTATGTGAAATGGCAATAAAACAGAGCAGTGATTAGCAAATTCTGTTGAAGTGTATTAAATTACAAACCGTAGCAAAACACAATATCTGATGTTTTTCATTGTTTTTTGTGTATATAATCTTTCCAAATATGAAGTTGGAACAGGAGCATATTTGTCATTGTTGCACCACCTTTGAAGTGACCCACTGCTCTTTAAGTGACATACGCAGAACTATGATCCTCACTTTTGTTTGTCATTCTTGTTGGGAAACTGTAAACTTCAATCAGACAGAAATAATTTCTTCAGAAATGTTCAAGTTTTGTATGTAAAATGGAAGTGATGCACTAATGTGGAGCTATAATAAAGATTAGTGAACGTTTCAGGAGGCTCATTTCTCATGTGTGTGTGTGTGTGCGCTCAGTTTTGTATGTAAACCTCACATACTCACGGTTTCTCATGGTTACTCATGGTATGCGCATGATTTACAACTTACATGCAGAACTATAATGCATATGCAGAAACCCCCAGTGGTAGAAAAGTGAATTCACTAGTAAAACCATCATGAGATGCACAAACTCTCATTGATTATCAGCTACTTTAGTATAAGTGACAGAAGGACTGGTGACTTTTGAGCTCACACACTGTAAAAATGTTTCTTCAGTCAACATGAAAATACTTACTGATTGTAGAAGTGAGTGAGTAAGTGTGTAATAAGTCTGGTGATGCTTGAGGATTTCAAACATTTCAGTTGTTTTAACATTTAATCCATATTTCCAAATTTCATTTTTTTATTTTAATTCACATCTGATGTTCAATGTAAACTTGAAAAATGTTTTAGACCTAGAAGTAAATGTGAAACATCCTTGTAGACTTTATAACCTAAGATTGAAAATCTGCGCAATGAAGTGAAATTGTAATTATTTAAACTTCATATTTAATTTCTAAGGTAAAATAAACAGCTGGATTCTAATCAATCAGAACAAATTTTACATACAACACATTGGCTTTTTAAATGCTTTATAGGCTACTGAGAAATGTGTTAATCATATATTCACTCCAAACATGTAATGTCATAACAAATATCTAAACAAAACACTTATGACAGAAAAAAGAGCAATGAGCCAAGACATATTTATTGCCCAAATTTTGCTTCTTTCATTTAGCACTGGATCTATGCGGCTAACATTGCTAACAAACACTAAAAGACAGTAGTTTTATATATTTTATATAAATGAGTGTCAATCTTGAGTTTTTGACCTGAAGATTAAGTTTAACAATTGAAACAGAATGACTAACGTAGCGTCCGGTGTACAAAGAGGAGCTGGACTTTGTAGGTTATTCAGAATCCAGCACAACACCTGTAAAGTGGAGGTCTACAGCATTCAGCTACAGTCATTCTGTGTCCTAAACCACATCATCAAGTCTTTACAACTTTAATGAAGACCTAGATGTGGTTTGAAGGGTTTGAGAGACATGTTATGGATGTATTTATGGAAAAGATTTGGGTGACCTATTGACTTTTAGTGTTTGGTTGGGATAGTGTAGCGGTTAACACCTCTGCCTTCTACACTGTAGACTGGGGTTCAATCCCCACCTGGGCAAACACCCTACACTATACCAATAAGAGTCCTTGGGCAAGACTCCTAACACCGCCTTGGCCTATCTGTGTAAAATGATCAAATTGTAAGTCGCTCTGCATAAGAGCGTCAGCCAAATGATGTAAATGTTTGTTAGCAATATTAACCTTGTAGCTCCTGAGCTAAACTAAAGAAACAGTATTTGGACACAAAACTTGTCTTGTCTATGACATTTTTCAGCAATCCATTCCTTTAACTTTACATTTGTATAAGCAGTGTAGCTGCAGGTAATTCTAAAGGGCTTTTTACAGATAGAAAGTGTGAATCAAGAGGAAGTAAAAACCTTAAGCTAAAGTCTTAGAACAAAACCATTTTCATCATAATTATATGAGATATAGTACAAATTCATTGTAAGAGGTCTTGCATTGCAGTATCTTCATTGTAAGAGAGCTGGCCAGAAACCCCCTCCTTACACCTGAAATCAGAACACACAAAAGAAAAAAACAAATCAAATGTACACAATTTTCACCTGACCCCAAAAGTGCTTAAAGACAAAAATGTGTTTGGTGTCTGAGGTTTGCTTCTTAATTTTCAAGTTTAATGATTTTTAACTGCATTTTAAAACATTCCTCTTTTCATCTGCTCATGATTGAGCTCTAAACATCTATTTTACTGCACATTAGCCTTAATAAGATCATTTCAAAAACATTTAAGCCTTTTCATATTAACTTTGTTAAAAGTTATATTCTTATTTTTATGTACTTTGTACTTCCTTTTAATTCCCCATTTAATGATTTTAAGCAACTTTGTATTTTTAATGATTTCTCTTAAGCACTAAGCAATAAGTATATTGAATTGCCTTTGTGTATGAAATGTGCTTATATAAATAAGCTTGTCTTGTCTTGCCTTGCTCATGTCACCCAAGTAGTTTTTGGGACACCAAACACTGATTGGCCAATCAACAACATTTGGGGTATCATTGATTTTTCAGTGAACTATTCAATTGAATAACAGTCCATTATAGACCATTTCACAGCTGTTGACCCTCACTCTGAGACTCTCTCACCTCTTATTCCAAAACCACAGAGCTGTAGATCACCTCATCATCTCTGACTGCCTGAGAGAGCTGGAAAATAGGACAGGGTTAGAAATAAAGGAGGATCTCTCGCTCCTACCACCTTGAGTGATCTTTCATCAGCTAAACTTAATGCTTAATAAGGTTGAGATCAAAGTTATATTGTTTCTCATAAACACTTATACACTATATTTCCAAAAGTATTCATTCAAATCATTGATTTCAGGTGTTCCAATCACAGGTGTATAAAACCAAGTACCTAGGCATGCAGACTGCTTCTACAAACATTTGTGAAAGAATGGGTCGCTCTCTGGAGCTCAGTGAATTCCAGCATGGTACCATGATAGGATCCCAGCTGTGCTGTCCAGTCGTGAAATTTCCTCTCAACTAAATATTCCAAGTTAACTGTCAGTGGTATTATAACAAAGTAGAAGCAACTGGGAATGACAGCAACTCGGCCACGAAGTGGTAGGCCACATAAAATGACAGGGTCAGCAGATGCTGAGGTGCATAGTGCGCAGAGGTCACCAACTTTCTACAGAGTCAATCGCTAGAGACCTCCATACTTTATTTGGCCTTCAGATTAGCACAAGAACAGGATAAACAGCTTCATGGAATGAGTTTCCAAGGTCGAGCAGCTGCATCCCAGCCTTACATCACCAAGCGCAATGCAAAGCGCTGAAAGCAGTAGAGTAAAGCGTCGCCACTGGACTCTACAGCAGTGGAGACGTGTTCTTTGGAGTGATGAATCACGCTTCTCCATCTGGCAATCCGATGGACGAGTCTGGGTTTACTGGTTGCCGGGAGAATAGTTCATGTCTGACTGCATTGTGCCAAGTGTAAGGTTCAGTGGAGGAGGATGTATAGTGTGGAGTTGTTTTTCAGGAGTTGGGATCAGCCCCTTAGTTCCAGTTAAAGGAACTCCTAATGCTTCAGCAGACCAAGAGATTTTGGACAATTTCATGCTACCAACTTTGTGGGAACAGTTTGAAGATAGTCCTTTCCTCTTTTGTCATGACTGTGCACCAGTGCACAAAGCAAGGTCCATTAAATCGTGGATGAGCGAGTTTGGTGTGGAAGACCTTGACTGGCCTACACAGAGTCCTGACCTCAACCTGATAGAACACCTTTGGGATGAATTAGAATGGATATTGCGAGCCAGGCCTTCTCATCCAACAGCAGTGTCTGACCTCACAAATGGGCTTCTGGTGGAATGGTCAAAAATTCCTATAAACACACTCCTTAACCCTGTGGAAAACCTTACCAGAAGAGTTGAAGCTGTTATAGCTGCAAAGGGTCGGCCGACATCATATTAAACCCTATGGATTAAGAATGGGATCTCACTCAATTTCATATGCGTGTGAAGGCAGACGACCGAATACTTTTGGAAATATAGTGTAGCTTTCAACCAGCTAATGTCCACTCAACTTACTGTGAAGTGATCAAAACAGTGAACTGCTACTGGTGAAAAAGGCTGTATTTTTACTTACAGTTTTCTTTTTGGTTGTTGTGGTTACGCTGCTGTAGATGACGTCATTTTCATGATCCAATGCAGATGAAGACTGTGGACACAATATACTCAGTAACTTAATCTCTTAATGTTTCAGTAATCAAATACCGTTTGCATGCAGCAGTAGTTTAGGCAGTGCAACACATTTAATAAAAGCATGTGTCCACTCACCACAGAGACTATTTCTGCCCAATGAAGACGACATAAGTGGGGTATCAGGGGCGTTGCCTGGGTATATAAAGATCCGGGGCTCTGCCCAATGAATTTTATATATATATATATATATATATATATATATATATATATATATATATATATATATATATATATATATATATATTTTTTTTTTTTTTTTACAATACATACCCTGATATATAATGTTTAACACTATAATATGGAGTTATATTTTTTTATTCAACAGATTTAAAATTTAACAAAGGGTGCACAAATTGTGGGTTTGATCTGTGTGTTTTGATTCGGAGACGTGTGTTTTTAACCAGCTATCAGATAGCTCCACAAACAATGTCATCACAGTTTACATAGTTAACTACCGTTACCTTTCTCCTTGAAAAAACGCCGTATATCCATTTTCTTTCACCGTCAGCTACCGGCAACCTGCTGCCAAAAATGGCTAGAGCACATGTGCGGGGGTGGGCTCTCCTCCGCGCCCGCAAAACCAGCAAGCTGATTGGCTGTTTCTCCTGAAAGGCGGAACTTTATCCTTGAACCGGTACTATGATTGGCGTTAAGAGATTTCCTATTCTCACAGCAGCATTGGCCTCCTCATTAATAGTACAGCTGAGCGAAAAGTTTCGGGGCTACTGGATAATCATTCGGGGCTGAAGCCCCGGAAGCCCACCCCAGGCGACGCCCCTGTGGGGTATAATCTGACAGCTGATATGTACAAAGAAGAGGAACAACACCTAAACCTAATCATCATAGGCTAATTACTGCCATAGCAGGTGTGAAAATGTTTATGGACCATTTATGTTTTATCTTTGATGCCAAAGCCCATTGTAGTATTTGTTAAACAAAAAATGCAACTTTGAAAATGGATGAAAAAAAAAATTACCTCAAAGATGCAACATCATAAATATTGTTTCAGCATTTGATTGGGAGACTTGTGATCAATGTAGGCCTACCCATGTCTACACCCCTGATATACAGATGTGTGTGAAAAATAAAGCCTTACCTTTTTCTTACTACGATTCACAGCCCTGTACATCACTGGGCTTTCAGTCATAAGTGTCTGTTTCACACAAATGGGATTTTACACAAAGTCAAAACTAGATGACCAAAAAAACCCCATAAAAGTATTATATTCATTTTCTAAAAACAAACAAGCTTTCAAAATTACAAGTCTGATGCAAAAGAGGCACAACACTAACTACTGCACCAACAGCAAAAATGCACCAGAACCTCAATACTGACTATGTGAACTGCAGTGTTACTGACACTCCCTCTGCTCTCTGTTTGATTTCCATCTGTTAGAGGGAGATATTAAAGAATTAGTGGCCTACTTATACTTATGTAATAACACAATATTCATAATACACAAGATAGCACAACAGTAACATTCTGTTATTCATTTTAAATCCTGTCCTTTACAATAGCAACATTTTAAAAGCATGCTAAAACAATCTGTGAGAAAATGAAAGATAATCATTACTTACTGCATTTTTTTGCCAACATACAGGTTATAATGATGGTCAAAATCAGCAGAAGCCCCAGGCCTACAGCCAGTAGAAGCCAGATGAGCCTGGTATTTACATTGCTGCAATGAATAATTTCACAGCAAACTTTACGTTTAACCTAAAGTACATGTACATGTACACATGCTGTCAAATAAGATACATTTTATTATCTAATGTACACAATTCAAATAGTTTAGTTCATCAGCATTTCAGATCATGTGTGAATTACTTCTGTTGCTTTCCTTCACTTGAGTCACTAACCTTCTCAGAAGCTGTTACTACTGAAATGGCATGCAAAACACAACATCAGTACCTAACCTTCACTAATGCTCTTGTGGCTGAATACAGTAAAATTCTCACATCAATGTTCCAACATCTAGTGTAAAGCTTTTGCAGAAGAGTAGACTGTAATAAATGGGACAAACTCTCTACTAATACCCCCAATTTCAGAGGAAATGCTGGATGAGCAGGTGTCTACAAACTTTTGGACATATGGTGAATGTGTAAGTCAGCATTGCTTATATTTGCTGTACTAACTAAACTAAAGAGAGACACATCTTGTTTCATGTATTTTGAATTATCTTTCAGTAATGCATTTATAATCTAAGTTCAATTCATCTGCTTTTCACCTACTAATCTTCCCACTGTTGCTTGTGTCATCTACCTACTCTGAAGCTGTTACTGCAGGAGGGGCAGTCCTTCTACTTCATAAAGCAAAATACAAAAACATACCACACTGAGTTGTGAAAGTTCAGCTATTTTTACTGACCAACACCATTTACCAGACTGCAGTATTTAAATGTCTTGCAGAAAGGAAACACATATGTCCAGAAATGTCAGACAGCCATTCTAATTAGTGAACTCAGCTACTTTAAAGTTGAAACCTTTACTGGCACAGAGTTAAATTGTACACACATAGCTTGTATGATCTCCTTAGAGAACTGCTAATAGAATTGATGCTCTGGATCTGCCGGACGACACATAAGGTCATCATGCCCAATGTCAGAGGTTCATAAGGCTACATATACATACATACATACATATTATTAAAAAAATATTACACTAATCCAGCCTATCAGGAACGTCTGAAGAAGTTAATTAGCTGTGGTTGATTGTGGTTGGAACTAGACGCTGCAGGAATGTAGCTCTCCAGGACCCAAGTCGGAGACCACTGCAATGGAAGGTAGCACACAATGCTACTGAAGTGTTAGGTAAGATGTGACTCCATGAAGCAGACCTTTGATTGAGCGCTAAGCGAAAAACAACTGCACAAATTACTAATAATTGTAATTGCATTACTATTTGGATTTTGATACCAAATAACTAGTGGGCTCACATTTACCAGGGCCAAGTTTAGACAAAAGGTGGTGAGGAAACACAGGAGCTGTAGATATTGCACAGTTTAAGGTCACTCCAACACTGCAGACATTTAAACTGCTCTGTTATCTTCTGGTAACACTTCTAAATGCTGCAGGTTGTGAATAATATCTGTCTGACAAAGGAGTAAAAAGAGCACGAAGAACAGAAAAGGATCTAAACTGAATCAAGCTTATGATACTTTGGACATTCACGCATTTAATACCTTATGTAATACATTTTTAGATATTTATCACTTTACATTTTCAGTATCTACAAGGAGATTCACTTGTGAGAGGCCCCAAATATTGTGTAAGAACTTGCTAGGATGAAGTAGTCTGAAAGAAACAACATGCAATGTGCTCCTCAGTATGGAGCTTTGAACAAGCCAGGATGCCCCAGTGGTGATGCAGTGAGGCAGGTGCTGGACAACCATTGCGTTGTTTAACCTTCTTTTGCGACTTCCAGTTGCAGACCGACGTACCTCATCATGTGTCTTCCAGAAAACAAAGATCACTACCAGCATCGCATGTAATGCAATCGATTGCACATAATTAAATGTATATAACATTTTTTGGTTCAGATTGCTTCACTCTAATGGGAGTTACAACAGAATATTTGGGGCCTCTTTCAAGTGAATCTCCCTGTATTTCAAGAATTTACATGATGCCCTGAGATGGACTGGCGGCCTGACCAGAATGTTTCAAATGAAGGCTGGTATAGGCTCCAGCAACCCCCGCAACCCCAAAGGATTAGTGGCCTTTTAAAGTGTCTCTGTATTTTAAGAGTTTACATGATGCCCTGTGATAGAGTGGTGGCCTGTCCAGGGTGTATCCTGCCCTCTAACTAGTTTGTGTTTGCTGTGAGACCAAATATTGGGACTATGATCAGGCCTACATCTATTTCTGTTCTAATGTAATGTAGCATATCCCAAAAGCAAAAATATACTTTAATTTATTAATAATCACTTTTTTTATAGAGCACTTTTCATACCAGTGGCAGCTCAAAGTGTTATCCAACCATCCATCCATCCATCCAACCATCCAACCATCCATCCATCCATCTATCCATCCATTCATTCACCATCCATCCATCCATCCATCCATCCAAGCATCCAACCAATCAATTAAGCATCCATCCATCCATCCATCCATCCATCCATCCAACCAAGCATCCAGCCAATCAAGTGTCCATCCCTCCAGCCGTCCATCCCTCCATCCATCCATCCATCCAACCAACCAAGCATCCAACCAACCAAGTATCCATCCATCCATCCATCCAAGCATCCAACCAACCAAGTAAGCATCCATCCATCCATCCATCCATCCATCCATCCATCCATCCATCCATCCATCTATCCATCCAACCAAGCATCCAACCAATCAATTACGCATCCATCCATCCATCCATCCATCCATCCATCCAAATAAGCATCCATCCATCCATCCATCCATCCATCCAACCAACCCACCAAGTATCCATCCACCCATCTATCCATCCATTCATCCACCATCCATTAAAGTGGGACTCTGCCTTATAACACAGTCAATAACAGCAAGAGACGGTAGAGGTAGAGAGTAGGGGGCAGGAGTGGTGGTGAGGGGGTGGGTGTAGTGTAGAAAAAAACAACAGGAACTGCACTGCAGTCAAGCTGCTTCACTCAGAGGCAGGAAGATTATTTTTCACTGGCGCCTCTTACAGAAACACGTACTTTTACTCAGTCATGAGTTCTTTAATTCTCTTTGTGTTGCTCCTCTGTATCTCAGGTAAGATCAGAGCTGTATTTTTCCTGTTTCTATCATTAGCCCAACGTAATGGACCCATTTTCTTCACTTTGCGATGAATAATGCATTTTTAATGAAAATAACAGGTTAATAATGGAGGGAGGAGTTTGAGTAAATTGCTTAAAAGCTTGTATTTGATCAAATCACCTCCTGCTGGGCATTTTTACACCTCTTTCTGGTGGGGTGCAGTTTGAGGGAGCCACGATTCTGTAGCAGAGAATTGAATTCAGGAAGTAATTTTTAAAAATAATTTTTCATTCACGCAGATGATGATTCTCACCCGTTGGAGTTCTTTTTTAGTATCATATCACTTTAAATGTTACAGGAAATTGCCTGTTATAAATGTGTTGCCTAGAATAACAGATAAAACCAATAGAAAAACACTTGTTATTGGCGCTGTGGATAGAGCTGCCCACCGCTCCGGGCAAGTGCTCACTGCCCCCTAGTGTGTGTGTATCTTCATTAGTGTGTGTATGTGATGTTTCACTTCACGGATGGGTTAAATGCGGAGGTGGAATTTCCCCGTTTGTGGGATTAAAAAAGTATCACTTAAACTTAAACTTCTGTACCTTCTTAAAACACTGCAGTTATCATTTGTTCTTCATCTTGAGATATTTTGTATTTAAAAATGTAAGTGTTTATTGATTTAGTGATTCCTGTCACGATTGGCCCCTCCCAGTCCTGTCTATGTGTTCGTGTTTTGGTTTAGCCCCCTTGTCTCGTGACTCCGCCCCTAATTGTCTTCTGACTGTTTTCCATGTGTATTTAAGCCCTGTGTTTTCCGGTTGTCCTTGCTGGTCTTGTTTGTTGTTTGAATCTCTGTCTGTGTTGTTGGTTGTACTGGTGTTTGTTTGATTCTGGTTTGTCTGGTCCCCGATCTATCCATGTTGGCTCATTGACCCTGGACCGTTTTGAGCGTGACCCTGGATTTGCCCATGATAAGTCGCTTATCTCAACATGTGTGTCCGCCTCCTCACTCCCCTTACAATTCAATGATTTTCTTGCTGATTTAGAATTTAAAGCTACACTATGTAAGAATTTTGTTAAATTTGAGAGATGCAGCCTTACTGAGTAAAGAGATAAAAACATGCTAATACAAAGTCGGTGTGCTGCTGTGATTTGCCCAGTAAAGCCTGAAATAATATTTTACAAGTCAGAGATGTTGGTTTGGGTTTAGCAGAGGTTTTTTAGACCACACATCCTCATGTATTAACAACATGTGCAGACTGAAAAAAGACGGTCCGGCTCAATATTTAGATATCAGATGCATATACTGATGAAGATATGATGATCATAGTAAATAATTTACTCACATATTATTATTATTATTATTATTATTATTATTATTATTAATATTATTATTATGCAACAAAAGCAGCTAGAAGCCCATTTTTCATGTATGCAATGGAAATACTTCAAGGAACAAGCACAACCCATCATCCCATTTCAGTGTACAGTGTTGCGACTCCCATCTGTAGTTGTATCACATAATAATCTTCTTCCTCCTATCTTTCCTCTGAAGTATCTGAAGAGCACTGTTGGCAGCAGCCAATTTCTCTCTCTCTCTCTCTCTCTCTCTGTATATATATATATATATATATATATATATATATATATATATATATATATATATATATATATATATATATATATATATATATATATATTATATATATTACACAGACAGATATGATAATGTTATATTTATATATATTACATGTATTATTATTATTATTACTATTTCATATGGTGTGACTGACAGCTTTCAGAATCTATTAACTTTTCATTTCTTTATTCCTTTCTCTACAGAGGAAACTACATGTTCTGGCACTGAGAAACCCAAGTGAGTAGAAAACCATATTAAAAATACTGAAGAGAATGAGTCACTATTGGTCAGTACTTATGGTGCATTTTTTACATATTAATTGCCACATCAATACTAAGCAGACTCGTACTGTTAAAATACATCACAATACTTCTCTAACTTTTATCAAAGATTCTAAAATATCACAATAGTGCATTTAGAAAAAATGCTACCACATCATAAAAGTTAAGATACAACATGATATAACAAGAATTCAAATTTTTAACAGTGAGCTATGACGCGTTTGGAAAACCCTTCATTTATTGCTGACTGTTACTGACTGACAGGCCCTGCTTATTCTCTGCAGATAGACTGAATGTTATAATAATTTACATGCAGAAATGAAAGCATCACAGACTATAATGCATTTGTAAGAGATCAGTCTGTCGCCACCACCTGCCAGAAAAGAGCACACTATTGTAGCTTCTGCTTCGGCCTTTTCTGCTATTTTCTCACTCCCAGTCTTATGAGTGTAACTCCTCTTGCTGTCTGAACCCCCCAGTGATGCAGTGATAACACATTATAGAATCTGTCATCATCACCACAAGATATAAACTGACAGTCTGATACCTCAGTTTGTGAATTTATACAGGTGGTGATTTATTCCTGCTTTGTTTTGTGTTTCAGAGAGTCACAGCAGTTCTGTCTTTCACACAACTGAATGATTCCACAAACACTGAGATCCTGGAGGTGTGAATAATTAAGAAGCTACAACACTGCAGCTTTTGCATCTGAGCTTCTGTTGTGGGCAACAGGTTCATCAGCAATGTCAGTTTAGAACGTATTTCTTCATCTTCTTGCTTCATGAGCTCCTGTTTTGACTGCTGTTTCTGCTTTTATTGGTCTCTGTGAACAAACTCCAACCCAGACTACACACTAAAGTCTCACTTAAACCCAGCAATCAGTTCACGTCACCACTATTCTCTATTAACTGCAACGGTTCCTCTCATCCCAAATTTAATATATAAACCTAATTCCAGAACTTGTTGGGACCGTATGTGAAATGGCAATAAAACAGAGCAGTGATGATCCTATGATCCTCACTTTTGTTTGTCATTCTTGTTGGGAAACTGTAAACTTCAATCAGACAGGAATAATTTCTTCAGAAATGTTCAAGTTTTGTATGTAAAATGGAAGTGATGTACTAATGTGGAGCTATAATAAAGATTAGTGTACGTTTCAGGAGGCTCATTTCTCGTGTGTGTGTGCTCAGTTTTGTATGTAAACCTCACATACTCACGGTTTCTCATGGTTACTCATGGTATGCGCATGATTTACAACTTACATGCAGAACTATAATGCATATGCAGAAACCCCCAGTGGTAGAAAAGTGAATTCACTAGGAAAACCATCATGAGATGCACAAACTCTCATTGATTATCAGCTACTTCAGACTCAAATTTTCACATCTGATGTTCAGTGTAAACTTGAAAAATGTTTTAGACCTAGAAGTAAATGTGAAACATCCTTGTAGACTTTATAACCTAAGATTGAAAATCTGCGCAATGAAGTGAAATTGTAATTATTTAAACTTCATATTTAATTTCTAAGGTAAAATAAACAGCTGGATTTTAATCAATCAGAACAAATTTTACATATAACACATCAGCTTTTTAAATGCTTTATAGGCTACTGAGAAATCTGTTAATCATATATCCACTCCAAACATGTAATGTCATAACAAATATCTAAACAAAACACTTATGACAGAAAAAAGAGCAATGAGCCAAGACATATTTGTTGCCCAAATTTTGCTTCTTTCATTTAGCACTGGATCTATGCGGCTAACATTGCTAACAAACACTAAAAGACAGTAGTGATTTTATATAAATGAGTGTCAATCTTGAGTTTTTGACCTGAAGATTAAGTTTAACAATTGAAACAGAATGACTAACGTAGCGTCCGGTGTACAAAGAGGAGCTGGTCTTTGTAGGTTATTCAGAATTCAGCACAACACCTGTAAAGTGGAGGTCTACAGCATTCAGCTACAGTCATTCTGTGTCCTAAACCACATCATCAAGTCTGAACTTTAATGAAGACCTAGATGTGGTTTGAAGGGTTTGAGAGACATGTTAAGGATGTATTTATGGAAAAGATTTGGGTGACCTATTGACTTTTAGTGTTTGGTTGGGATAGTGTAGCGGTTAACACCTCTGCCTTCTACACTGTAGACTGGGGTTCAATCCCCACCTGGGCAAACACCCTACACTATATCAATAAGAGTCCTTGGGCAAGACTCCTAACACCGCCTTGGCCTATCTGTGTAAAATGATCAAATTGTAAGTCGTTCTGCATAAGAGCATCAGCCAAATGACGTAAATGTTTGTTAGCAATATTAACCTTGTAGCTCCTGAGCTAAACTAAAGAAACAGTATTTGGACACAAAACTTGTCGATGACATTTTTCAGCAATCCATTCCTTTAACTTTACATTTGTATAAGCAGTGTAGCTGCAGGTAATTCTAAAGGGCATTTTACAGATAGAAAGTGTGAATCAAGAGGAAGTAAAAACCTTAAGCTAAAGTCTTAGAACGAAACAATTTTCATCATAATTATATGAGATATAGTACAAATTCATTGTAAGATGTCTTGCATTGCAGTATCTTCATTGTAAGAGACCTGGCCAGAAACCCCCTCCTTACACCTGAAATCAAAACACACAAAAGAAAAAAAACAAATCAAATGTACACAATTTTCACCTGACCCCAAAAGTGCTTAAAGGCAAAAATGTATTTGGTGTCTGAGGTTTGCTTCTTAATTTTCAAGTTTAATGATTTTTAACTGCAGATCCAGGGGTCCACGGACACAGGGAATTATAGTAAACTGAGACGCTGGTGCTGTCGTCCCGCTGCTCGCACGCGGTCACTCAAGTTTGTGGACGGTGGAGCGGAGGGATGCCGAACTGTTTCAGAGTGCTGCCGTGTCTGTGTGTCCTTCTGGTTCTCTCCTTTTAGCTAAGCTGTCATAGTCAGATCTGCCGGAGTCATTAGCCACACTCTGTAAATGTTTACATTCCCTGCTTATGCACAAACGGATAGAATATAACTAATTCCATCTCCCTGCTTTCTTTCCGAGTATACAATCACCCATATGTCCGGCTGGACACTGAAGGACGACTGAGTGCTGAGCCCTCCTGCTACCCACTTCAGACCAGTTGCCCATGACCCAGCTGCCACCACCTGCCTTGGACGAGCTGCCCACCCTACGCTGATGTTCTCATAGACTCCTAGTTATTCCTAATACCAATATTACTGGTATTAATATTAATAGTATAATCACTTGTAGGTAGTTTGACCAGAGGAGGATGGGTCCCCCCTGGTGAGCCTGGTTCCTCCCAAGGTTTCTTCCTCAGTTCTGAGGGAGTTTTTCCTTGCCACTGTTGCCCCTGGCTTGCCCACCAGGGGGTTTCTGTACATTCTTACAGTCCTGTTGAAACTTTGTCTTTTCCGAAATTCTGTAAAGCTGCTTTGTGACAACATCCGTTGTAAAAAGCGCTATACAAATAAATTTGATTTGAATTGATATTTAAAACATTCCTCTTTTCATCTGCTCATGATTGAGCTCTAAACATCTATTTTTACTGCACATTAGCCTTAATAAGATCATTTCAAAAACATTTAAGCCTTTTCATATTAACTTTGTTAAAAGTTATATTCTTATTTTTATGTACTTTGTACTTCCTTTTAATTCCCCATTTAATGATTTTAAGCAACTTTGTATTTTTATTGATTTCCACTCTTAAGCACTTAAGCACTAAGCAATAAGTATATTGAATTGCCTTTGTGTATAAAATGTGCTTATATAAATAAGCTTGTCTTGTCTTGCCTTGCTCATGTCACCCAAGTAGTTTTTGGGACACCAAACACTGATTGGCCAATCAACAACATTTGGGGTATCATTGATTTTTCAGTGAACTATTCAATTGAATAACAGTCCATTATAGACCATTTCACAGATATTGTATTTTGCTCCTCACTCTGACTCTCTCAAATCTCACTCCGAAACCACAGAGCTGTAGATCACTTCATCATCTCTGACTGCCTGAGAGAGCTGGAAAATAGGACAGGGTTAGAAATAATGGAGGATCTCTACCACCCTGAGTGCTCTTTCACCAGCTAAACTAAATGCTTGATAAGGTTGAGGTCAAAGCTACATTTTTCTCATAAACACTTACAGCTTTCAACCAGCTAATGTCCACTCAACTTACTGTGAAGTGGTCAAAACAGTGAACTGCTACTGGTGAAAAAGGCTGTATTTTTACTTACAGTTTTCTTTTTGGTTGTTGTGGTTACGCTGCTGTAGATGACGTCATTTTCATGATAAAAGTTCAGCCCATCAGTATTTCACCATCATTCATCATGTGTAAATTACTTCTATTGCTTTCTTTCACTCGAGTCACTAACATTCTCATAAGTTGTTGCTGCAGACGAGTCAGCTGTTCTGCAGACATAAAAACTAATAATAATAATAACATACGACAAGAGCAGGTGTCTACAAACTTTGGGACATACTGTGTAGCATATATGTCAATTAGGATTACTTTCATTTGCTGTGTTCACTAAAGAGAGACACATCCTGGTCCATGTACTTTGAATTTTCTTTCAATCTTCTTCTCCTTCTTCTTCTTTTGGCTGCTCCCTTTAGGGGTCGCCACAGCGGATCATCTGCCTCCATCTTGCCCTATCCACTGCCTCCTCTACTTTTACACCAACCATCTCCATGTCCACCTTCACTACATCCATAAACCTTCTCTGAGGTCTACCTCTTCTCCTTCTGCCCGGCAGCTCCATCTCCAACATTCTTTGACCAATATATCCACTATTCCTCCTCAACACATGTCCAAACCATCTCAACCTGGCCTCTCTGGCTTTATCTCCAAACTGCTCCACCTTCACTGTCTCTCTGATCTGCTCATTTCTAATCTTGTCCATCCTTGTCATTCCCAACAAAAATCTCAGCATCTTCATCTCCGCCACCTCCAGCTCAGCCTCCTGTCTTTTAGACAGAGCCACAGTCTCCAAGCCATACATCATAGCAGGACGCACTACTGTCTTCTAAACCTTCCCTTTCACTCTTGCTGCTATCCTTCTGTCACACATCAGCCCTGACATCCGTCTCCAACCACTCCATCCTGCCTGCACCCTCGTCTTCACCTCTTTTCTACACTGTCCATTGCTCTGGATGGTTGACCCAAGATATTTGAAGTCATTAATGTGTTTTATTAGTATTTATTAGAGCACACCTGTTTTTTTCAGTGTGCAATAAAAAAGGGTCAGTTCATTTGTTTTTTACTTACTTATCTTGGTTCTTCTCACTGTTGCTTGTGTCATGGACCTTCTTAGAAGCTGCAGGAGGGCCAGTTCTGCTGCAAAAAGCAAAGAGCAAAAACATGCTATGCTGAGGTGTGAAAGTACAGCTATTTTAACAGAGTAACACCACTTACTGGACTGTGCAAATGAAATGTCTTGCAGAATGGAGACACTGTAAAAGTGTCAGACAGCAGTTCTAATTACTGAATTCAGCTACTTTAAAGTTCAACCCATTACTGACACAACACTTCTAAGATGAACTTTTACTTAAGAGCCAAATAAAATGGAATACACACATTTCAGAGTTTTGGCATTACTATTTGGACTTTGAGTTAGCAGAGTTAACAATCTGTCCTGTACACACTAAATTTCAATTCCTTTTTAAGACCTCAGCAGCATGTCATTTGTAACAAGTCTCCAGCATGCTCACATTTTACATGGCCACGCTTACATGGAGGATGGAGAGTTTAAAAGTGGAAACACCGGTGCTGCAGATATTACACCGTTTAAGGTTACTATTTAAAACAGTTCAACACTGCAGACATTTAAGCCACTGTGTTTAACTTCTGGAAACATTTCTAACTGATGCAGGTTGTGAATAATGTCTGTCTATGACAAAGGAGTAAAAAGAGCACAAAGAACAGAAAAGGATGCAAACTGAATCAAGCTTACTGTACTGGACATCCACACATTAAATACCTTATTTAATACATTTTTAGACATTGATCGCCTGAAATTTTTAACATCTATTTTAAGAGTTTACATGACGCCCTGTGATGGACTGGCAGCTTTACAGGGTGTTTCCTGCCTTCTGCTCAATGATCGCTGGGATATGCAGCTTAGGAAGTGTGTGTGAGTTTACATGACTTTTTAGGAATCTGCTGGAGCCCTAAAATCCCCATCATTAATTCACTATTCTCGTTAATGTAATGTTGATTTTGCATGTGAGACCTAATCATCAAGCTGGATCTTCTTGTTGAGTATCTGTATGAGACGTTAATGAATAAAGACGTATGTCTTGGTTAAAAAACTCAATAAACACCAAATCCAACCTGATGCCTCTGACTATTATTATTTCAGAGGTTTACAGGGTGCTTGTGTCATGTTCTTTCTCAGAAGCTGTTACTGTGAGGGGGTCAGTTCTTCAAAAAAGCAAAGAGCAAAAACATGTTATATCGAGGTGTGAAAGCACAGCAGTATTTTAACACTTACACAAAGTAGATCATCACTACTTACAGCTCTGCTGTTGTTGTTCCTGTATTTGTGTTCACAGTTGTAGAACCTAGAAGGAAAAAAACATATTCATTCTTTCTATTCTGTGGTTTCATGAATTTTACGGTTCTTTTTGTGATCAGACCTGAAGTGGTTTCACTGATGCTGGTTTCCTCAGTGGCACAAACTGTAGTCACAGCTGTTGTTGCTGTGGAAAATGAGATATAAAGTGGTGTGAGTGGAACAACATTACAGCTTGATGATCAGCAGGTATGAACAGTATTTCTGATACATGTGATCTTACTTGAAGGTCTTTCAGTGACAGTGAGGTGAACAGTAACCCCCACATCTCCTGCACTGAACCAGTACCAGCCAGCATCACTCTTCTGCAGACCCCTCATCTCCACACTGACAAATCCTTTTCCATAGTCAGTGACCAGCACTGCTGAATTCTGGGATGTGGTAGTCTTCCACACTGTGAAGCAGCTCCCGTCTTTAAATCTGCACCACTTCTTCTGTTTATTCTGATATCCAGCACTATAGAGACACTGGGCACAGACACTGCCCCTTTCCTGACCACTCACTCTGCTGTTTATCACTGACACTGCAGGATCTGAATAAAGAGACAGAGAATGAGTCGTATAAATACATCCTCCATCATAAATAACACATCTAAGTTACAGTGAACAGATTCTACTTCACACAGAGAGACGTCTTACCTGAACTGACCGTCAGGTACACATAATCACCATCATCTGATCCGCCACTAATTTCCACAGCACACCAATAATATCCAGAGTCAGAGTCTTGGAGGCTCTTCAGTTCCACAGTAAACATATTCTGGGTTGGATGATCAGTAACTGATGTTCTTCCACTTGTGTTTGTATAGGCTACTATTTTACAGAGGAGCCAGTCCCGCCCTTTACACCAGTATTTACGGTTTGATTTGTATTTCTTATCATATAAACATGGAATAGTGAGAGATCCTCCAGGTCTTACAGCTAAATTCTTCAGTGTCTTCATGCTCTCAGAATCCGTCAGGAAGAAGTCAAATTGTACTATAGCATCAGTGCTACACTCTTAACATGGGATCTGCAAAGGTTCTTTAGCAAAATCAATGGCTATACATTTACTTTCCAATTTATCAGATCCATTTACAATATAGATGCAATGTAACAGTTACAGACTGTAGTCCATCTGTTTCTCTGCATAATTTGTTAACCCCCTTTCACCCGATACATCAATGGTTAGGATTCTCCCAGTGTGTGTGTGTGTGTGTGTGTGTGTGTGTGTGTGTGTGTGTGTGTTGCACAGAGTGGATTAGGCACAGCACAACATGTCAGTGTAACTGCTGGGCTGACAAGAGTCCACCAACCAAAAAATCCAACCAATAGTGTCATTGGGTCAGAAACTGACCACAGATGAAGGAATAGAGAATGGCTTACACAAACTGTACAGCAAGAGATATGGACGATCAAGGCAGAGTGGACAGTAAGCGGTCAAAGTGTTTATAAACTCCGGTGGCACTGCTGTGTGCAGAGTCATGGCAGTGCTAAGAATGATCCAACACCCAAATAATACTGTGGTGGTCTTGTGGAGTTCCCGACCATTAGTGATCAGGAAAAAGAGCGGCCAACAAATTGTGAAGAGAAATCGAGTAAAATCTGTAAATCCATAAAGTTTCATTTCAAAATGTTGCGAATCCTTTTGTAACAGTGTTGAATGTAATGATTTTTTGAAAAGAATAAAAGATGGTATATAATGAAAGATACAAGTTGATATTTCTCTAATGAAGATGGTATTAATCACAACACAGCACTGATGTTCCTTTTACGTGTGAAGCTATCTAACAACGTAAATCTTTTAAAAAATCTTGAAAGATTTTGATTCTGTATTTTGGAACAAAACCCCTTTATTGCAGCACTACACAGTGCACCTATAGGGTAAGTGGACCTGATAACGTTGGGCAACAAGTGCAGATACATGCTGTACACAGTCAAACTTGCATGAAACTAAATTGTATTTGAGTTGCATAATGTAAATGTCTTGGAATTCACTTCAAACAGTTGTAATCATCTCAACTTCATTAAAGAAGTTTCATGAAACAGTCATTCAGAATGCTGATAAAGCATCACTCCATTATAGTAAACAGCATCATTTCAAATAACGGAGGGATTACTGGAGCTGTTCCATGATTAGACGAGCACTCTTCCTCCATAGTTTATGTGTCTCACTGCTGTGAACTGACATCATACGACTGGCAATAAAACACAGCCAGCTTCATCAAATGTGGGAGTCGAGCTGCTTTAGCAGTTGTAGTGGGAAATTTGATCAGCCATTTTTCAGACGCCCCCTAAACAAGCGGTAACGGTTGTGTGGTGAAGGAGAGACACAGACCCCTGTTTAATCAGAGTGAGCACAATGATCAAACCAATCGATCTGATCTACATACAGGTTTGAATCGATGTCGTCAAAATTGTGATCGTTACAGAGTAAACATTGATGGTCAGGTGTTGTGCCGAATTCCGACTGCCCGGCAGAGTCCGACTGTCCCTCGCGTGCACGCGCTTCAAATAAACGTGTGTTTTACGTGACGGATTTCTGGTTCTTTCTGTGTGTAAATAAAGCTTTATCTTCAATTTACTTCACAGCAAATAGGTGTTGTGTGTTGTTATTATAATAATTATTAATTTGATTAATAATATTAAACAATGAAGTTATGATTATGTGGACTTGGCTTGTTTTCATATTTATTAATTGTTCATTTGTAAAAAAAAACAAAACAAAAAAAAACACATGCACGCGAGCGCCCCCCTGGACAGACGGCGCCATAGCATTTGCCTGTATCACCTAATGGAAGGACCGGCCCTGAGTATGACGACATATTAAACACAGCTTTAAAGCTCTGGAGCAGTAAAGTTCACATCTGCTGACCTGACGATGCGGTCATTTTTCTAGTCATTGTCCAGCAGCCAGACTCTCATTGTTTTCATAGCAGGACACATTAAGGAGACGCCTTTCAATACAGGGTGTGTGAATATTAATAGCAAGTAACTGGACAGTTAAAATGAAGAGAGAACATGAAATGGGCCTCCTTGTCTAAGACTGACCACGACTAAGTTTAAATGAGTTAGACGTGCATATTAATAATAATATAGCTATTTATCCCATTATAGATCATCATTTAATGACAGAGAGAGAATGATCACCAAAACCAAATAACTTTAAGGAGCTGAATAAGAATTCATGCTGGTTTATGAAAGAGGTGTTCCAGTGTTCTCTGAGCCACGATGACCGCTCAAATGGGCGTGGTTTGAAAGGTTTTATGGTTAAAGTTTCTGGGGTGTAAATATATAAAGTGATGATTAGTTAAAAAACACTCGTCTGAAATAAATGTGGAGGAAAGAAAGTGATAAAAATGAAGACGACTTCAAAGGTTTTTATGGTTTTTACTCCTTTTTTATTTCATCTTTTATTTTCTTTTCTGTGATTTTATTTTATTTTATTTTGGTTGTTAGTGTTTAATCTAGTGATGACAAACCGTTAGTGAAAGGTCAATTATCCTCAGACATGCGTGTAGAAACATTCTCCTCTATAAAATGGAAAATGTTACAAGGTTTTAAGCAAAAAATATTTTTATGTTTTTAAAATAAAATAGATTATATGACATTTTTGCTGAAATGAAAAAGATTGCATGTTTTTTTTTACTGAAAATATAAAATGAAAAAAGCTCCATGACTTTTTCTACTAAAATATAAAAGGATCTTCTCAGTAAATGAATGTGTTTGTGTTCACACACTAGCAGTGATTAAAACACTGGTGTCATAATGTGTTTTGTACAGTTACACAAACTCACTCCTGAGTTACTGCATAGCTTCACCTTCACTCTGAATCAGAGAGGGACAGGTTCAGCAGCGGCGTCCAGAGGTTTGTGCTCTCCAGGTTTTGATGAGTTTCTCACCACCTTTAGACGGGGTCCCGTCCCACATGGTCCTACCAATTAAAAGTGGAAGAAGAGCCACATATGTCCCTCCATCAAGATTCACAACACACGTTACCTACCACACATACCTGTTATACCATTCTTATCTATTACATCATCACATAGCTGTCATACCATTCATACCTATACATCACCACATACCTGTCATACAATTCGTAACTATTACATCATCACATCACATACATACACTGTAACCACTTGCTGTAATTTTTACAGTAAGATCTTACAGCAAACCAACTGTTTTACTATTTTGCGTTGTAATACTGTAGAACGCCATGCATCGTGGGACGCCACATGAATACAACTGTCAACTGTATATTTAGCAGTAAAAAATTAGCAAAAAACAGCGGCTGTTTTCCACCGGAAAAAAAGAAGAATCTTGGGAATTCAAGCAAACGAAACAAGCAGTCTTTGTGAGTAAAAACCTTTCTTTTCGAAATGCATGGAATGTTAGACTAAATGCTAAACATGTCATGTTAACATTAGTGTTTTCTATAAAGCTGCCCACCCTGGCTTGGCTGTGTTCATTTAGACCGTCAAACTGGGATGCGCTTGTGGCAGAAACCTTCATATGAAAATGGTGATGTAAAAACGGATTCTAATGCACTTAAAATGTTGGTGTATGTCTCGTGGAGTCACGTCTGTTAGCGTCTGTTATCGTTATCGGTTCAGGACGCTAGCGTTAGCTAACGTAGTTAGCTAGCTAATGCTACTTGGTGTTGTAGCCATATAACTGCCTGTGTTCGCCACTTAGCTCGCTATCTAGTTAGCCAAATTCAGTCTTAGTGAGACCATCAATGTCATATAAACATCTGAGTTTGATCAGTCCTAAATAGGAACGATTGTTGAAAACAATGTTATAAAATATCCTGTTGGCTGTTTTTATTCCTTGGTTGGTTTGACTGTGTGCCCTACAGGCAGCTAAATGGCTAGCTAGCTACCAAAATTGGTAACTAGCTACTAGCTGTTGTCGACCCTAACCGTTGCTTCGCTTCCACGTTGTAAGGTTTTCAGATGAGAGAAACAAAAGATCTTTTTCGTCAATTTATTTTTTTGTTAAACTCAGAAAGCGACCATTGAGGGTAACATTGTGTTTGAGATTGAGAAAATATAGCTAAGCTACCTAGCAACTAAGAATTCCTCTTTCAATTTCAGGCTAGCATTAGTTTAGACAGTAAAACAGGTTATTAGTTTGATAACGTTTGGAACCACTGCCGTAAGTCATCCATTTGGTGATAACTAGCTTTTAACTAACACCACAGATCGTATTTTTCCTGCATTTTTGCAATTTATGCAATTTCTCAGGTTGTGTTCTTTTCTGCAGTTTAAGTATCTGGCATCACTGTGATGCGCTAACTTGATTTGTTGAGGTTTGAATATTCATTTTAGGTTTGTAAGATTTAGTAGACATTCCCGGTTTCGGTTAACAGATTCAAAATGAATTTGTCATACAGAAGGTTGTCAGTTTGAATGTGGGTATTTGAAAGATTTCATTTCTCACTTGAAGGGCCATTTACAACAGGGCAGACAAATTGGTTGTCCTTTCAGAGGATGTGTGGAAACATTTAAAGTAAAATCCATGTTTGCCTCTCATATATCTAGAGCAGCAGAGGTACAAGAAGAACCATCCAGTCCTATCAAGAGAATCTGCAGGATAGAGAAGTGAATGAAAAGGACAGTGCAGTTGGCATAAAGTTTGATTCAGTTTTCAACCAACTTAGATATTTTCATGTGTGTCAGCCTGGTTTACCTCTGTGTCTGGGTCATGATCTCTTTGAGGGTGTCATATCATTTGACTTAGCACTGTATATTAATCATTTAGTAACTTAGGGAAAGCATTTTACCTATGCAGAGTTAAACAGATGCATCAGTCAGTTTAAATATCTTGGTGCTGATGCTAAGACAAACCTGAAATCAGCCCAGGCAGTGAGAAGTTGTCTGGACATGCTGTGCAAAACTGGTGTCTTTTGAGAGTACTACCTCTCTTAATTGGGGACAGAATTGAAAATCCAGAAGATAGTATGGCAGTTGGTTTTGCTTCTGCGACAAATAGTGGGTTACATATGTGCGCCTGTTTTTACTCCGGATCAGGTGGCCTATTTGAAAGTTCTCATTGATGAATATATTGATTTCAGAGCTCACACCTTTCCAGAGCATCCCCTAAAGCCAAAAAACCACTATCTGTGTCACTACCCTGCACTCATCATTAAGTTTGGGCCTCTTTTACGTTTATGGACATTAAGATTTGAAAGCAAGGGTACTTATTTTAAACATTGTGCTCGAAAATTGCACAATTTTAAAAACCTATGTGCAACCCCAGCAGAGAGGCATCAGCTCCTCCAGGCATGCTTGAGTGTTGGCAGTATGTTTCCTCCTGTAATTCAGATTGACAAGGGAACTGGATTTTATTCCAGTGACTACAGTGACAAGATTAAAAAGGCAGCTTCTCCATTTGATTTTGTGTCCAGCAATACAGTTGCTGTTAATGACATAACTGTGAAAGGTACAAAGTACAAAAGGGGGATGTATGTAGTCATTGGAAGGGATGAGGAAGGATTGCCAGTTGGAGAAATCAAGCTGATCTTGGTGCATTGTGATTCTTCAGTGACGTGGATGATGAACATAGAGGGTCAGGTGGTCTTATCTCCACATCCCAATTTTGTGGCGGGCTTGGCAACATTGTTTGTGTCATTCTACAATTTCAACCTGAAATACCAAGAAGAGGTCTCATGCATGCTGGAATTTATCCAAAGGTAAATCATTCTGTTATTGTAGAATATACCCTGACTGGCCACTTTATTAACTACACCCAAGTACTCCATAGCATTTGCACTCTTTTTCCAATTAATCAGCTCCATATACCATATAGCAGCACTTTGTATTTCTACAGTTACAAACTATAGTCCATCTTTTGCTCTACATTCTTTGTTAGCCTCTTTCATCCTGTTCCTCAGTGGTCAAGACCCCCACAGAGCAGGTATTATTTGGATGGTTGATCATTCTCAGTACTGCAGTGACACTGATGATGTGGTGACATGTTAGGTGCGCTGGATCGGACACTGTGTTCACTCACTGCATCCACACAGCAATACACGTGTCCACTGTGTGATGGCCCATCCTAGATGCCGCCGAGCCCAGAGAAGTTGACACTGCTTCTGGACATGGTTAACATAAGGCTTCTTTTTTGCACAGTAAGGTTTTAAGTGGCTTTTGTGAATGTAACTCTGTATTGTAATGCTTGACAAAGGTTTGCTAAAGTAATCCCTTGCCCATGTGGTAATATCAGCTATTGTTGAATGGCGGTTCTTGTTGCAGTGCCGTCTGAGGGATCGGCAATCACGGGCGTTCAGCTAAAGCTTGCACCCTTGGCCTTTAAGCACTGAAATTCCTCCCAATTCCTTGAATTGTTTAATGATAATGTGCACTGTAGAGGGAGAAATACACATCTCTTTCAATCTTTCTTTGAGGTGCATTGTTTTTAAACATTTCAATCATTTTCTCACGCATTTGTTGATAAACTGGTGATCCTCTGGCCATCTTTGCCCCTCAAAAACCCTTTCCTGGATGCTACTTTTGTACCAAACCATGATTATAATCACCTGTTTGAAATCACATCATTATTTAGCTTTTATATGATATTACTAGCCCTAAATTGCCCCGTCCCAACTTTTTTTGGAATGTGTTGCAGGCCTGATATGCAGGAATGGAGGTATATTAAGAAATGATAGTTCATGTTTTGCCTGGTCAACTTCATTTCTTCAATTCATACTGTCTACAGTCAAATAAAAGTTAGTCAGTGTAAGAAAGACTGCATTTTAATTTTATTTGCATTTTCCATACTGTTACAACTTTTTCTGATTTGGGGTTGTAGAATTAAAGTGCTATTATATGATCAGTAGAGCTGATAAAATTGACAGTGAGTGTGGAAACAAGGAGGAGTACTTCATGAAATAGCTGGTCGGTATAGAATAAATAAAATTGGGGTTAAAGCTCTTTGTTCACAGTAGGCCTATAATCATCGGATGTTGTTGATGATTGACAAGTAACCCAATGAATGTTTTAAAGGTTATAATACCCATGTTGGCAAATTGACAGAAACCTACTGTAATGGGGAGCGAGGAAGTGGTCGCATACGCTGAGATAAGCGAGATTTATTAAGGGCAAATCCAGGGTCATATAACCAACATGGATAGATCTGGGTGCAGACATGAAGAGAAACACAAACACCCAACAGATTCAAACAACACAGCGCTTCCAACAAAGACTGATACATGAAACAAAGACCGGCAAACACAGGGCTTAAATACACAGGGATAATGAGGGACAGGTGAAAACAATGATGGGTGGAGACTTGAAACGAGGGGGCTGGACTAGAACACCAAAACAAATGCACATGGAACAAACCAAAACAAAAAAGGACATGGAGTGGGAGGAGCCAATCGTGACACCTATAGATGACTAATTTACCTTTAAAAGTATGTGAGGGAGGGAGTGAGTGCGGGAGAAGTTGCCGGTTGGTTCTCTCTGATATGGACTGTGTACCTAGCTTTACCTGCCCCACAGTTCTCCCCCGTCTACTAATTATACTTTAGTTTGAGCATTTTAAAGCTGCAGTTCATCATTTATTTTAGAAAGAATGGAGAGCAGCCTTGTTGTTGGGTGAGTGGATCATAATTGAGAATATCATTGGTAGCGATCATAGAAAGATTTCTGTCTGAGAAATACAGCCTTCTGTACACAATGTTTTATTTTTTCCTTTTTTTAAATTTGTTTATGTACTTTTTGAATATTTTGATTATGAGATTTTTTTTTCACAGTATTGTAGCTTTGTGCAAAGTTGAAAAGTGCAGCTTCAAAGTAATGGCAGCTATACATTATAATTCATTTTTCTTTTTTGTGTGATTTTCTAGGTGTTTTTTGGGGATTAACCCAACTACTGGCTCCAAGAACTCCACTGCAAAAGCTGTCAGCAAAACAACTGGAAAGGTAGTGGAGAAGAAGAAACACTCAATGAATGCCAACGTTTGCAAACTTCGAAGAAAATGAATGGATTTTGACTGGCGGTGAATGCAAGTGTAATGGGAATGTTGTGAGCACAGCAAAGCAAGTCCTACATGAATGTCCTTCATGCAGGGTTTATTGATGTAAGTTGACTTGTGTGGTGAAATCCATGAACGTGGAGTTTAACTTGTTTCTAAGGTCTAAATTTGATATGCTTTCTAATAGTATAAGTGTTTTGGGACAGTTGTTCCTGTAGCTCTGCTTTCAGTTTTGATACTGAATTCCAGTCCGTTTTGATAGTCTCCTCTCAGGTATATGCAGTGTTAAAGCCTTTTAACTTCAACTATTTGCACTTTCAGTATTTTGACAGTGTTCTTATGCTAATTCTGTTAGTCCCAGTGTTTATTGTTGTTGGTTCCAGAAAATGGCGGCCTGTTTCTCAGGTCTAGGCCAGTGATCATCAATCCTGTTCCTAGATCTACTTTTCTGCAAAGTTCAGTACCTGCCTGTATCCACTGCCTGCCTATCCACTGGTTTGTTAGATGAGAGATTGAAATTTATCTCCAGGAACAAAGTTGGTGACTGCTGATCTGGACTGAGTTGAGTTGTTTAGATGTTGTGCATGGTGATTTAATTTTAGAGTAAATTTTTTGGCTAAATACTAAATAAACTAAGAGTAGTCTGTTAAAAGTGTTGGTCTAGTCTGTCTTGTTACTGCTGAGAAATTTGTATTAATATCAGTATCTTGACTGTGTTATGCTGATTCTGTTAGAATGAAACTGGAAGTGATGCATTTGGTTGCATGTTTTTTTTTTATATTAAAAATGCTTAATTGAAGATAAGCTAATTGAACATGCTGTATTATTTGCACAGTGCATACTGTAAAATCATGTAACTTCATACAATTATGCCACTTCACAGCAGAGCTTTAAAGAAATTAGAAAACCTTAGCTAATTGTAATTTTTACAATTCTTTACAATAAAATTGTAAAATTTTACTGATATATTACTGTAAATATATCCTGGCACAGTTTTTTTGCATACAATTTTTTTCATACGTTTCCAAAGTATTCATAAACACATCATATGCTCTATTTACATCATCAACATACACTTCCTTCCAGTTTTGTTTTCTTAAATCGTCTTTCAATTTCTCCAAAGCTTTTTTTTTTAAGTATTTATCTTTTTTTTTTCTTTATTAAAACAGCTTTTTTACTGCACTGATTATTTTTGACTGGGAAACTATTTACCACTGGGTGAAACCAGTGCAAGGTGACTCTTGTAAAGTTTTTTGTGAAGTTTGTTTGAGTCATTATTCCGTTTCACACGGAGGTGAATACGATGTGAAAAGACACAGACAATGCGAGACTCACAAAAAACGTGTAGCTCAAAAGGAGACTTCCCAGTGTATGCATACGTTCCTGCTAAAACCCAAACTAGATTCAAGCGTAGATAAAGTAACAGCAGCTGAACTAACTAGCGTTTACCACACTGTGAAACACTCCCAATCCCGTATCCTTTTAAAGCACATTAAAGAACTGTCTGTTCTGTTAAGTTTCTTTCATTTATATATATATATATATATATATATATATATATATATAAACACATTATTATTTGCAGTTTTATGTGCTAAAGGGGCAGAATAGAGATGTTTAATTTAAAGTTATTTTACCCTATTACACACTATTTTATCTCGATGCATTAGTGTCCCACATTGTCCCACACAAACATAGTTTGTCCCACATCTGGTAAATTGGAATCTGGTCACCCTATCAATCACTGTGGGTTGTAATTCTTGTTGGTTTGGTTATTAAAGGATAAAGACTTAAGCTATACATTGTATTAATAAATGTACTAATATTATTTGAATCGGTTTGACTTCCCAAATCAATGTTAAAATCTCCACCCAGAAAAACTGCTTTGTTACAATTACATTCCAAGGCCTCAGTGATTTTGTCTGTAAATAAGTCAATATTTGAACCTGGTGACCTGTACACACAACTAATTATTATATTTTTAGAATTTTCATTTGATATATCAACAGTAATCATTTCCATTATGCCATCAACGGTTTATGACATTTTATCCCTAATTTTACACTTTAATTTAATATCAGTAAATAAAGCAACCCCACCTCTTTTATTGCTTCTATTCATATAATATGGTCTATATCCTTCTATTTTATAATTATTTATGTTTTGATCATTGAGCCAGGTCTCTGAGACTGCTATTATACTAAAATGTCTATTTATCTGTTCTAAATAGTCTGTTATTTTTAAAAAGTTTGAATTCATGCTTCTACTATTAAAATGAATCATAGAGAAACCTCCCTTTACCATTTTATTGTCATTGAATTGCTCCTCATTATAATAGACAATCCTCAACCACTGGAAAAAAATCTGCATCAACCATAATATCTACATCATATATTTTAGACTCGAAATCTTTGTAAACATTCATTTATTTATTTATTTTATTTTATTTATTTTCCCTTTTATTTTTCCCTTTCCTTCCTTTTTTATATTTATCTAAACAGAGCATTTGTAAACCCATGTTTATTTCTGTTATTTTACTGTTATTGTTGTGCATCACTACTTATCAGCTTCTAACCTGTCTAATTGCTCTAAGGATCTAATCCATAGATCTTTGGCATTCTCAGGCGCATCTTTTGTTTTTATAAAAACTGTACAGTTCATTGTCCATGTTGCCTGGATTTTGTTCTGTTTTCTTAGTAATCTGGCTTTCTTGGCAATATCTGCATTCTTTTTAGTGAGATGTTCGTTAATATAAACACTTGTACCTTTCAGATTTCTTCCTTGCTTCAGCGAATCAATCTGATGTTTTCTCTTATTGAACCGAATGATTTTTGGTGCTACCGCAGACTTTCCTCTCTGATTTTTGATTGGTAGAGTATGACGAGCTTCAATGTTCTCCTTTTCAATTTCAATGTCTTCACTCTGCAGGAATGGAATTACCTGCTCCTCTGTTGTACTTTCATGTTCTGAATTGTTGTCATTCCTGCTCCTTCTCACAGCCTGTGAATAGCTCCGTGGTTTTATTTCTAATCCTGTTATCATGACATCATTTACTCGAGAATACTGCTCCAAGTCGGCTACTCTGCTTCGTAGATCGCAGCCGGTGTAGCTCCCTCTCAGGCGGCCCAACGCAGCGTAGATCGCGGCCGGCGGCCCAACGCAGCGTAGATCGCAGCCGGTGTAGCTCCCTCTCAGGCGGCCCAACGCAGCGTAGATCGCAGCCGGTGTAGCTCCCTCTCAGGCGGCCCAACGCAGATCGCAGTCGGTATAGCTCCCTCTCAGGCGGCCCAACGCAGCGTAGTTGACAATGAAGTTGAATTGAATTGAATTATATTCAACAGCATCATTTCAAATAACGGAGGGATTACTGTATGGAGTCAAATTAGGGTCTTTAATGGTGACGAGAAAAAAAATATATCGCAAATATAAGATCCGCATTTTGCATTTTACGTTCCTATTTTGTTTCTGCAATACGTTCCCTCTTTTGCGTTTCTTTCTTTTGTTTGCGCGTCACACTGCTTTTCTTTGCGTTTCACATTTTATGTTGCTGCTTTTTTTTTTGCAATACTTTCTCCCTTTTGCTTTTCTTTCTTTTGTTTGCGCGTCACACTGCTTTTCTTTGCGTCTCGCATTTTACGTTCATCATTTTTTTTCGCGCTTCTCTCTTTTCTTTGCTCCGGTTTTACCCTCTGTGTGGGGGCGGGGAAAGAGGCATGGCCAAGAGCGAAAGGCGTTTCGTGAACGTTCCGCGTCATCAGTTGGAGCCACCGTCACACAGCGCGGCAATTCGGTTTACTGGTATCATGGCAGACGGCCGCCCAGCTGGACCACAGGTATATACACTATAGATTGATGGTAATAATCGACCTGTGCTAGGCATGGTTGAGGAGGAGGAGGAACAGGAGAAGGAGGAGGGGTTCTCTTGGTTGCTGGACCTGACCTCCCTGTTGACTTAGGCTTTGGGTCAGCAAGTTTATAAGAGTCTGAGTGGCCGGAGTGACATCAGGATACTCTTTCTGCTAAATATAAAGTGACCGTTAACAGTGTATTACACAGAGTAAGGTTAGCTCAGCTAGCTCCATGACTAACAACCAACTATCTCCACATGCACAGCCTAAATTATGGTTCCTGAATTAAAAGTCTTCATTTAACATTTCTTGAAGACGTAAAAGCAGCTAAAACCATCCCAGTCCACTGCTCAAACTAACTGAAGTTAGCTCGTAATTAACTTACTGGAGTTCATTAGCTTACTTTACCGTTTACCAAGATAGTATGTTTAAAGAAATACGGTCTGGGATCCAGCGGTGGACGCCGTGGGAACCATTTGGCTATATAGTGGAACTGGTATCCATGTTTTCCATGTTAGCTAGCTAGCCTACTCTTCTCACAGCCCTGATCACACTGCACAATTTAGTCAGTGAAAACAAATCTAGCTACCGAATTAGATAATATGTCTATAAAAGTCGATTATTACCATCAATCTATAAAGTGTATATATCTGTGGTCCAGCTGGGCGACCGTCTGCCATGATACCAGTAAACCGAACGCCTTTCGCTCTTGGCCACGCCTCTTTCCCCGCCCCCACACAGAGGGTAAAACCGGAGCAAAGAAAAGAGAGAAGCGCGAAAAAAATGATGAACGTAAAATGCGAGACGCAAAGAAAAGCAGTGTGACGCACAAACAAAAGAAAGAAATGCAAAAGAGGGAACGTATTGCAGAAACAAAATAGGAACGTAAAATGCTAATCTTATATTTGCGATATATTTTTTTCTCGTCACCATTAAAGACCCTAATTTGACTCCATATTACTGGAGCTGTTCCATGATTAGACGAGCACTCTTCCTCCATAGTTTATGTGTCTCACTGCTGTGAACTGACATCATACGACTGGCAATAAAACAGGGGCGTTGCCTGGGTATGTAAAGATCCGGGGCTCTGCCCAATTAATATATATATATATATATATATATATATATATATATATATATATATATATATATATATATATATATATATATATATATTTTTTTTTTTTTTTACAATACGTACCCTGATATATAATGTTTAACACTATAATATGGAGTTATATTTTTTTATTATTTCTGCAGAATGACTGTTGGTGACCTAAAGATAGTGAGCTTTTACTAAAGGACATGGACCAGGTATATTCCATCAGTAAATCCATTCCTCAATAAAGTATGCAAAACAGTATGTAAACAATGGATTTCATGCAACTGTGTAATAATGTAAACAATTCACATGTTTCTAAATTGATATTTTACCTTTTATGACACATTGAAACAAATTATTGAAAGAAATATTAATAATTATTAGTGCTAAGGGGTCTACACAATTAACACTCTTTAAGAATGACTTATTATCTATCCTGTATGTTTTTGCACAGTCTTTCTTTAGATCAGTCCAGTCCTGATCAGTTCAGTTCATTTCAGGTCTCTCCACATTTCCTCCCTCTCCACCCTCTCTTCTACCCTGTTAAATAGTAATTCAGGAAAGCATGCTTAAAATAAAGCTGGAAACAATATTTTAAATACAAAAGACTGTGCTAAAACAAACTACATCTGGCATTATTTTGCTAGTCTTCGTACTAAAAACATGTGTATTTTATTAATAATGTGTTTATTAGGCATTGTTTTCCATACCGCTTGTATTGTCTTCTCCCATCTCCTCTCCTCTCCAGTTCTACTCTGTTCTCCTCTCCTGTTCTCTCCTCTTTCCTCTCCTGTTCTCTGCTCTCCTCTCCTGTTGTCTGTTCTCTTCTCCTATGCTCTCCTTTCCTGTTGTCTGTTCTCATCTCCTCTCCTGTTCTCTCCTCTCCTCTCCAGGTCTGTTCTCCTGTCCTCTGCTCTGCTCTCCTCTCCTGTTGTCTGTTCTCCTCTCCAGTTCTCTCCTCTCAAGTTCTCTTTGTTCTCCTCCCTTCACTTGTTTTCTTCTCAATAGTTCATTCTGCTGCTCTCATCTCTTCTCCAGGTCCAAGTATTATCTTTGTTATTTTTCATTTAATTACCTACTTTTATTGATATTGTAAATGCCCCAATTTCTATCAAAACTTAAATTTAATGAATCAGTCAATTTAATTCATGTTACACTGTAATAATCTGAAGTTGATGTATCAATTTATGCTGTACTTTACTTTCTTTGCTTTAAGATTAAATGTCTCACCCTGTTCGGGCAGGGGAGAACCTGTTCTGTCACGAAAGCACAGTTATTGTGTAGTTAATTTACTTATCTGTTACAAATGTGTATAGGGTGGGCTTTTCCTTTAATTCTTTGAGTGGGGAAGCATGAGACTGTACCACCTAGGCTTGATTTCGGCAAATCTGTTAATGATGTTTCCCTGGTCTATAGAGGTCAATAATTCCTTCTCAATTGACATGACAGCCAAATGATTTAGCCTGTCCTGACCCATTGTGCTTCTCAGCCAAGTATGTAGTCGGCGCAAAGCACTGAAAGATCTTTCGCAACTGCAACTGCTGACTGGGATGGTTAAAGCCACCTGAAAAATTGCTTTGAGGGATGGGAACATATCAACGTGCAGAAGGGAAAAGACACTTTGGATATTGGGAAGTGCATCTTTGTCTTTCCTAGAAAAGAACTGTTTTGCAACCATTACTTCCTCAGGCTGTAGGGAAATTCTGTAATGTGTGGCCAAGTGCCTCAGTGATTCTTCATTAAGAAAATATTCTGAGGATGGATGGCATGCCTGTATGCCTGTCATAAATTGGGCTCCAGCTCCTGAAAATCTAATCTCAATCTCATTCAGCATTCTGTCTAGGACTGGAAAGCCTGAGAAGATCCCCTGTGCTGAGGTCCGATCTTGTGCCACAAGGAGACTCAACTACATATCCCTCAATCTTTTTCTGCTTCCTCTGGGTACCTTTAGTATGTTCCTCGATCCCAAGATCACTGCATATGGTCTTTGTCTTGTCAAAGGTCTCCATAGCTTTTTCTGAACAGCGACAATTTTTGAGTGCATCATGCACTGCAGTTTTAAACTGCATTGCTTGAGCCAAGTCAACACTCTCCCTTTGCAAATACTTGTGCAGGCCTTCTGTGACTGAGAACAGTTTTTGGAACATTACTAGCATGTACACAGTGGCAAATCTGCAGAGCTTACTCTGCAGTCCAATAGCTAATGGTGTTGAGATGTTTTGAAGTGTCTGGATCACTGCAGGGAGGTTTTTCAGGATTGCATTGATGGAGTCAATCTGGCATGACCAGCGAGTTCTGGACAGCTGGACAAGTTCCCCCTCTCCAATTCCAAGCTGGTTCTTCAAAGCTTTCAGCTTATCATGGAAAACAAGTGATGTGCTAAAGAAAGAGTAAACACTCTCCAGCATGTCAAACACATCACAGGCTTCAGGGATGGCTTTGCAAGTGTGACAAAGAACCAAATATAGTTCATGGGCATAGCAGTGGATATAGATTGCTTCCGGATGTTTTTCCTTAAAGCGAGCTTGAATGCCCCCTACAGCTCCACTCATCACTGATGCTCCATCATATGCTTGAGCAACACATGTAAGATGCTCCAGTCCATGTTTGACCAGCTGTGTCTCTATGGTTTCTGTGATGGTGTTAGCATCAAAAGCTTTGAGTTTGCAAAATCCAAGAAATCGCTCTTTTACCATGTCTTGTGAATTCACATATCGAACACACAAAGCAAGTTGCTCTGAATGGTGATCCCTTGCCTCATCCACCATTATGGAATACATTTTCGCTGCTTTGATTTCTGAAACAATCACTGATGTTATGACTTCAGATGTGCTTTGTATCATTTCATTTTGGGATGATGGTTAGAGATAGGTAACACATGATGGTGGTTTGTATGTTTGCAAAAATGGATCAAATTCCTCAAGCAGCTGCATGCACTCCATGAAGTTCCCTTTGTTATCGCTTTCTTCCCCCTCTTTGTGACCTCGAAAAGCAATTCCCTGCTTTCCCAGAAACGCTGTCACTGCTGCTACACGACGAAGATATTCTCTACATTTGGACAATTTCACTGACATTTGCAGCTTGCAGCAGTTCTGTTACATTGCCATGAACTTCAGTTGCTTTAAAACTCATCCAAGAGATCACTGAGCTCTTATGTATGGCAGAACTCTCATGCTCTCTAAAGGAATCTAGGGCTCTTTTCCAGTATGTAAACCCTGTAGTCAGTAGGGAACTTTGGTCTCTTGGCTGTTTTGGTTTGGAATAGAGTCTGCACATAAAGCAGAAAGCAGCATTTTTCTGCACAGAATATTCCAGCCACTCAAACATTTGAAACCAGCTTTGTTGGAATGCCTGTTTTTGAGTACCAAACTGGCTGTGTGGGAACTGGTAATTTTGGACTTGCTTTGGACCGGTTTGTGGGTTCCCTAAGTCAAGGACTTCTGGGACATGTGTACTGGTGCCACATGCTTCTTGGCTTTTCTCTGCCTCATGTCTGTTTCCTTCCCCTAACACTTCAAATTCCTCAGGTTGTTCTAAGTCACTTTGCTTTTCTCCCTCTTCTGTACTCCCTTTCTTGTCTGTGGTATTAGGAAATAAATTACACCACAATACATGAGATTTGAACAAACTCTAACAAACCCTAACACCTCAACTATTAAAAGTAAATTATTTTTTGCAACATTCATTCATTTATGCATATTCTAAAGTTTTCTTTTAAAAGCACTTGATAAAGTAAGTGGTGATATGCTGTGCTGTGTAAACTCAATAAAGGATTGTTTATTAGCTGATCAGTTGGCTCCAGTGGAAAACACACAATTTTAGGGCAGTGACCAGGGTTAAGAAACTGCTTTAAACTACCATCATAAAGTATTGTACTAAATTCTGGCTATCCACAACGTCCACCTTCTAGCTAACTAGTTAACTGCTAGTTAGCTAAATGGATTTTCATTCATTATAGTTTACAGTCCTACAATCCCAAATTATTAAACACAATTTGAAAATGAAATAGTTATTAGCTTATCGGGTACATAAGGGCATGTTGAACATACTAACTATAACTAGCTATAACATAACTAGCTATATAAGTTTTTTTTTCTCAAACCTTCACTACCTAAGCTATCTAGGTTAACTAGCTAGATAGGTTAACTAACTAGGTTAGCTAACTAATTCCGAAGCTGACTAGTGACAAGCTGCATTTTATTAAGCACACAGTGGGTTTGATCTGTGTGTTTTGATTCGGAGACGTGTGTTTTTAACCAGCTATCAGATAGCTCCACAAACAATGTCATCACAGTTTACATAGTTAACTACCGTTACCTTTCTCCTTGAAAAAACGGCGTATATCCATTTTCTTTCACCGTCAGCTACCGGCAACCTGCTGCCAAAAATGGCTAGAGCACATGTGCGCTGGGGGTGGGCTCTCCTCCGCGCCCGCAAAACCAGCAAGCTGATTGGCTGTTTCTCCTGAAAGGCGGAACTTTATCCTTGAAGCGGCACTATAATTGGCGTTAAGAGATTTCCTATTCTCACAGCAGCATTGGCCTCCTCATTAATAGTACAGCTGAGCGAAAAGGTTCGGGGCTACTGGATAATCATTCGGGGCTGAAGCCCCGGAAGCCCACCCCAGGCGACGCCCCTGGTCTCAAATAAAATTGTGTTTATCTCCATAATAATTTTACTTATTTAAAGTGTTTGCTTTTTGTAATGTTTTCTAAAATAAAATTATTTGAAAATACAGACATCTTTAGTAGTATTTAGGCTATTATGTCTGTCAGTGAATTATTCATTTATTTTAAAGAATTACACTTAATATAAGTATTTATGTTTAACACAAATATTCCTTATTTAGTTCCACTAATGAAAACTGATGTAGTCAAATCAAATATTTTAAATCATAATATTCATCATTTTTATTAAGCATGCACAATTAAATTTTTTTGTCATTTTTACAGGGACCTTGAAATATTTTTTAGAGTGTACACTCTAAAAAATATTTCAAGGACCCTGTTAAAATGACAAAAAAATGTAATTGTGCATGCTTTTCTTGGCGGATTTGGCGGTTACTGTGTGCACAGCTGGGGAAGCTTCAGTCTGATGTGAGGTAAGGAATTCGGGAAAAAATATATTTCTCATAAGCCTCTTTATTGAAAGAAGTAAGACGTAAGCATGGAATGTCAGTTTCTATCAGTATTCAGGGTTCGAACTGTTGGATTCTGGTGGGCCCCGTCAGATAAGGCGCGCTGCCTCATTTCATGGTATTTTTCACTTCGTGATTTGTAGCCTGTTTTTAGTGCACTTGAATTTGACTGTTGTAAATGCTGACCATCCAAAATGTGAATAAATGCACGAATTCTTCGAGCCAGTGCAGACTCGGCGGGCAATATGGCCTGAAGACCGAGCCATTGCGGTTATTTATTTTCAAAACTCGCGAATACGCATTTTGCGCGGCCATGACAGAAGTTCGCCAAAAAACGGTACTATATGGTGTAGCACCGTTTTTTGGAATATTTCAACTTGCTATACATCAATACAATCGTTCTATCCCCAATTTTAAAATGTTTGAAAAAATCCATAGTAACTAAAGAAAGTAGCTAGAAAGTACACTAACCCACAAAGAAATTGAAAATTGTTTATTTTTACTTGTTTTTTAGCTTTATCAGTCAAACTTGTCAACGAGAAAAAGTTGCTGAGAGGCCTTTCAAGCAGGGGTGTAGTGGCCTTCGCGAGGTTTCCCGAACGGCGGGTCGTTTCCAGGCCGAACTGGCCGGTGAGTACTTTTTTCTACCCAATTTTGCACGCGCTGCAGCTCTCGTGGCCACAGGCGCAGACAGTGATGTCGGTGACGACCGTTTCGGCTCTAAGAGATGGCTCTTTGAAGTGAATGACAGGAGCTGGCTCTTCTGCTTTTCCACCACTGAGGTACCGGTGCTTGTGCTGTTCCTAAAGAACCAGCGAAAAGCTTAAGAACGAGCCTGCGTTTCCACCGCACTCGTGAACTGCTCCTTTAAGTATGAGTGCGGGCGGGTCATTGTGTGAACACGGAAGCCGAAGAGCACAAACGTGGGAGAATAGGCTCCCCTTTTTTGTGCTGTGCACACTCCTAACAAACTACTGCAGCATCTGTGTGCAGCACAGAGGGAAACACAGACAGCGATTACGAGCAGGACAAGTACGCACTTTGTGTCCTTTTATCTGTGATATGAACTGATACAAAGCAGCGAGTTCAGCCTTAGAGCCCAACTTAATTAACAACCATGAAAATCACATCGCTTTTTTCATGTAATACACACCATGTAATACACACCAGACAGCCACTGAAATAGCTGTCTGTGTTTACCTCTGTGCTGCACACAGATGCTGCAGTAGTTTGTTAGGAGTGTGCACAGCACAAAAAAGGGGAGCCTATTCTCCCACGTTTGTGCTCATCGGCTTCTGTGTCCAGACAAGGACCCTCCCACACCCACGCCGGCGAGTGTGTTCTAATGCTTGGTGTTTAGTGTGCGTGCACAGAATACGTGTTCAGAAGTTTTGAAACTAAATAAAACGACGGTTTTTGTATTCTATGTGCTTTATATCCATGCATGGACTGTCTTTTCATGGGGGGGCTCTGAATATTTTTTTTGATAACGACTGAAATAAAACATGCATAGTGACTAAGTTTTAACTCATGAATGTAATTTATTTTCCTAATTTACGTTTCAGCTTGTTAAACTGATCAAGAAAAGAGTGGTAAGTTAATATTTAATATTAGAAATGAATGCCCTATAATTTTTCAAAATTTATTATGAGAATATTACTAATTGTGCTTTTTTTTTATAAATGTTGTGTGGTTTAGAAAAGGATAAAGGTATTAGTGTATGGAATGGCGCTGTAAACTCTGCGCATTTGGAACATCAAACAAGGGACTTCTTAAGCATTATCAGCTTAAACATAGACATTTTGGTCATGAACATTTTCTTCTCTGCATTTATTTGAACTGTTCATGTTCTTTTAAAACATGGGGTGGCTTGCGTACACACCTATGCAGAGCTCATAAATCAGAGCAATCTGAAAATAAAGGAGCTGTGACAGTTTTCAAATGTAAAATTTGTAACACATGCTTTCCAAACACAAAAGATTACTTCCAACACATTAATTCTCATCTCAAAAGACTGGAAACCATTGTTTGTGTGTTTGATGGTTGTGATTTCAAGACAAACATATATGCTACTTATGCTACTCACAAAAGTCGAAAGCACCAGTTTTACTCATGTGATGATTTTAAAGCTGATGTGATTGTAAAACATCCTACTGCTACCAGTTTTCAACATATTCAAAGCCATTCTTCATCACTGGAATCAAATGATGATGTTGAGTTTGATACTGTAGATTTGGATTGTGAGGGCAATGTAAGTGCATTTTTGGAAGTAATTGGTTCCCTCTTGTTGAAGTTGGAAAGTATTTATAATGTCACTGGTAAATGTTTAGATGACTTGGTGGAACAGCTCCAGTTTATTTGCACATTATCATCTCAACACATTCCAAATTTGGTGAGAAGTATTTTGACACAGAATAACTGCACTGTTGATGAAAATGTGATCTGTGAGTTAGTTGAAAAATTACAGCATTGCAATCCTTTAAGTAAAGCTTTTGGTCCTGAAAGTCCTTTTCATTCGAAATATAAGAGGGGGAAATACTTCAAAGAAAACTTCAATTTCATTGAGCCAGTTGAATATATATTGGATCCACTGTACAGTAGTTCCTTTCAATATGTACCCATCCTACAGTCCTTAAAGCAACAGTTAAAAGATAAAGACATAGTGAGTACGATACTGACAAGACATGCAAGCAATGCATCACAGCTGTCCTCCTTTCGGGATGGCAAATATTTTAGGTTAAATGAGTTTAACACAGATGGGGATCTCAGAATTTCACTCATATTTTATGTGGATGATTTTGAAATTTGCAATCCACTTGGAACCTCACGGAAAAAACAAAGTGACAGCCGTGTATTGGGTACTTGCAGATGTGCCGTCAGAATTAAGATCCCACTTAACATCAATTAATCTGGCATTTCTTTGCAAAGCAAATGACGTTAAGAAATTTGGATATGAAGCTGTCCTGGAGCCTCTGTTGAAAGACCTTATTGCATTGGAGGAAGAGGGCATTTTTTTCCCTGCCATTGGCAAACCTATCAGAGGTTCAGTCTTTTGTGTTTCAGCAGATAATCTTGGTGCTCATTCTTTGAGTGGCTTGGTGGAAAGTTTTACTGGGCATTATATATGTAGATTTTGTATTGGTAATCATTCTGACTACCAGCAAAAAGAGGTGCATTCTGGGTCTTTTCCATCAAGGACAAAGGAAAATTATGCTTTACATGTTCAGTCTGTAAAGGAAAACCCTGATCTTTTACATTGTTATGGTGTGAAGAAGGTTTGTCCCTTAACAGAAAAATTGAAGCATTTCCATTTTGTGACAGGGTACCCACCAGATGTGCTCCACGACCTCTTGGAAGGAATAATACCATTAGAGTTGGCACTGTGTTTTAACGTGTTTGTGAAAAAGCAATATTTTACTGTTTTACAACTGAATCAGTTAATTACCGAGTTCCCGTATAATTGGACAGATAAAACTAACTGCCCTCAACCCATCCCACTAAATCTTTTTTCTCGAAGATCTATTGGTGGAAACGCACATGAGAATTGGACACTACTGTTGTTATTACCATTTATAATTGGTGCAAAGGTACCAGTCAGTGAGCCCACATGGCAAGTTCTTATGACATTAAAAGACATTCCTGAACTTATGGTTTCCCCTGTTCATTCCAAGGACAGCATTAGTTACCTTGATACATTGATATCTGAACATCGCCACAGACTTTTAGAAGTTTTCCCTGACTTTAAGTTAACACCTAAGCACCATTTGCTGGAACATTATCCAGAACTGATAAAATGCTTTGGACCTTTGGTTTGTGTCTGGACTATGCGCTTTGAGGCAAAGCATAATTTTTTCAAGCGTGCTGTTAGACATGCAAGCAGTTTCAAGAACATTTTACTCTCCCTCACCACAAAGCACCAAATGATGATGGCATATCATTTTCATGCTGATGCTTTGAAACCTGCATTATGTGTAAGTAAAGTGACTAGTATTCCATTGGCATTGCTGCATGAAGAAATACAGGAAACTTTAAAAAAAATATATCCAACACAGACCACAGTGGAGCTTACAAGTGCACTGTCATATCATGGAACCAGATATGTAGTTGGGATGATTTTGCCTCATGGATCTACTGGTGGCCTACCTGATTTTGTTGAGATTTCACAGATTGTTATTGTAGACGGTGATCTTAATTTCATTGTTAAGTTGCTTAACAGCTGGTATTATGTACACTATACGGGGTTTGCTTTGGAGCACTCTGGGAAGGTTACTCTGCTCAACATACAGCAACTTAGTGATACATACCCTTTGACACCGTACTGTGTGGGAGGAAAATGCATGGTCAGTTTAAAACGGCACATTATTGTCCAACATTAGATGGAAAAAACTGAACTCACTAACTGCAGCACTCGTCTCTGATTTTAAGTTGGGATTTGTTTTTATACAGATGGACCCTGTTGTTGTGAAGGTAATTATAGATCATCGTAGTGAGAAGCTCACATTGTCATCAGGGATGCCAGAGACAGTAGAGCAGTTACATAAGACTGTGAAGGACACTTTCCAGATTCATGAGGAATTCATACTTCATTACTTCGACAAAGACTTTGGGGATTTCTTCACAATTCATTCAACTAGTGATGTCAAACACAAAGGGTCAATCAAGGTGGTCATTATTCCATCTGTAGTGCTAACATTAGCAATACCAGAGACTGACAGTGTGACAGATGAAGATAATGTGAGGGACACCCCTAGTGTGACTTCACAAATGTCTTCAGAGCCATCTACTTCTGAAGACTCCTGGCCAGATGGAACATCATCAGCGTCATCACAAGACACCATCTTATTAAGCCCACAAAAGGAATTGTGGCCTAAAGAAATCAAAATCCCACTTTTTACAGTTGCAACAGAAGCTGTGCTGAGAAGTGCGAATGAACAGTTCTTGAAAGATGGAACTATCCTCAACAACACCAGGGTCAGGTCTGAAATAGTGGAAAAGCTGGCAGATTACATATACAGTTACACTGCCTATCCCACTGGCCTTCAGGTTGGTGAGGTTGCAGAAGCCTTAGTTAAAAAACATCCATGTCTAACAGAACCTGGAAGTCGCAACGGATGGATAGGATGGATGTACAGTTTGAAATACAAAATGGGGAATTACAGGTCCAAGCTAAGAAATCTTGGATTTCCTGAAGTTGCATGCAATTCTCTCAACAACAAGCGACCTGGTGAGAGGAAACCAGCCCAAAATGTTAAAAAAAGCAAGAAAAGGGGAAGTGAAGTATCTCCCACATTATCCTTCAGGGGAAAACGGAGAACACCAAGAGCAACAGCGGCTCAAAATTCTGTCTGAAATAAAGAAGAGAGAGAGGACGACCATCAATCAACTGATGTCTAAGACATTTGCTCATAGAAGACAGGATGTTGTCACTCTTCAACTCAGCGTCAAAGAAATCAAGGATAGGTGGCCTGCCTTGCTTGATGTGTCACAGGTGAGGAAAACTATTTTTCTGCAGCACAGCCTAAAGCCAATAACACCACACATGTGAAACTCAAGGCAGTGTGGCCAAATCTAACCTGCCTTTAATTTATACGTGGCTCTCTAGACTCTAGAGGGCCATGTAAATAGAACTTGCAAGATAATAGTTGTGTTCTTAAATATCAAATGAATCAAAGCAGTTTGTATTTGTACACTGTCAAATTACATCAATATGAAAAGATGTTCAATAGCATTTAATTTCAAGAAGTACTCATCAAATGCAGACAGCTATTTATTAATATCAAGTTTGTTAATGTGTAGCAATACACCATTGGCACAAGGGAAACTGCCCCCGCCCCCAGTTTGTAAATTAAACCCTATCCCTTTTTTTTCTTGCTCTTTTTCATCCAGGTCAATGCTGAATTTCATTGGATAACCACTGTAAATCTTGAGTCAAAATTCATGTTCATGCTGTACCACTACACACCTAAACTGCTTGCCATGTTCCAAGAAAAGAAAGCTGCTGTTGGAGAGAGACATCGCACAGAAATGAACATTTTACTCCAGGTATTTCAGCTTTTTTCCCTCTCTTTTTAGATCCTCTCACTTGACTTCTCATCACTCTTATCTAAGCCTATTTACCTTCTCTTATAACTGACTCCTCTGTACTCTTGCATTCACCACAAGATCATATACCTTATACAGCCATTTTTATTCCACCAGTGTTTCTCAATCTTCTTTAATATTTATTTATACTTTAATGTATCATACACTTTCTACATTCCTTCCTTTACCAGTCTTCCCAGCATAATCTTTTCTTTCATTGCTTTTTCCACTGATTCAGTGTTGGGTATATTCTTAGTGGACCTCTAAAAATATGGAATCGCAAATATGACTTCAAGATTGTTGTAATCAATGAAGAAAAGTGCAGAACTATGTAAAGACTTTAAATATAAATAGCATTGTTTTACCGATTCTCAAATTTTGGTTTCTGTATAACCAAAACTATTATATTAATTAAATTTAAAAGGCTAAAATGCACTGAGTGACTGCTATAGCTTGTCAGTTGTTACAAAACCTTTACTTTATTTAACAGAGTGGAACTACTGAAAAAACCAGAGAAGTTGTCATCTGATGTCTCATTGATCACCTGGGTGAAGATGTAGGTGCCTTAATCAAGGAGTTTGAAGTGAGTGCAAAGAAACTTGTATTAATGGTCTACTTTTTGCTCTAAGTCCCACCTAGTGGTCAAACACAAAGCTACAGTATGGTTCAAACACATATAGCTAAGGACAGCTGCAGTGTTCGTGAAAACTTCTGAGCTACACTTGTAGACAAGAATTTTATGCATACAATAAATTTCAGCTGCTTTTGTTATGGTTAGTTTCTAAAGCGGACAGTGATATGCCTGACAGTAATGATGGTGATGATGATTGTGAGAAGTTTGATAAACAGGACTTTGAGACCACCTGTGGGAAATGTATTTGAATGTTGGAGGAGAAGCAGGCTGGTCAGCATGTCAGAAGATTTCAAGTTTTTTGTGAGGCTATATACAGTACGTCGGTAATGCCGACGTGTTTTCACAAACACTGCAGTTGACTTCATTATCATACAATGTCTGTATGGAAATAAGCGTGTACATTGTCCTTAGATGTCAAGTTATTATTACAATTGTCATAGTTAAAACTAAATTTAAAACTAATTTATGGTTAGTTGGATAATTGTCTTTCGATGATACCCTACCTACTAATGTTTTCTTTTACAGAATTTTGAAGATACAAACCATCGAGCCATCAATGTGGAAGAAGAGCTGGCAGCAGAGACAATGGCTGTGTTCCTTGTGCGTGATGAAAGTGGACAAGTCGGGAATGTGGGAATTGTCATTGAGGGCTCCATTTTACTCGACCACCTCGGGGATCTCAGCAGGGGCTGCTGCTACTTGCTTGGACTAACTTATGCATTGGACCTGAAATACCCCAAAACTCTAAAATACATATTTGAGGTATTTCAAAAGATACTTCTTGAAGTGGATCCTGGAAAGCTGTCAACAAAGGTCCTAAGACTGAAAAACAATTTAATGACTAAGTTGACTCTTATCTGCACTTATGTGCACTTATGAGCACTCTCACCCTGTCATCAGTGAGGCTCTTCTGCAAGTAACCACAATCTATGGTTTCATTTTTGCCAGTTCATCCCAAACTGTTTGACTGATTGTGTGACCTCATGTTGTTCTGGCTGCACATTTATATTTTGCATTGCTATGCATTTTGTTCTTTGTTTGATCATTCCAGTGAGGTATGATGCATCCCGTTTTGAAGTTAAACTTTTAAGACAGTTCACACAGTTACTTAACTGTTCAACTTTCCAAGGACAAAGTTTTCATTGTAATATGTCATTGTTAGAAATTCCAATGTTTTGATTGGAGATTGTTCTCTAATAACTACATGTTAAAGATGCAGTAGGCAACTTTTTAAAGAAATCACAATGTCGTGAACGTATAATATTAGACAGATAATCTGTGGAAAAAACTGAGGGTAATTGCCAGTGCTAAGACCTTCCTCCTGGCTGTTATTGGTTGGTGTATTTCTGCAGATGGCAGTAGGACCACAGGGAGAAGACAGGAGCTCATTTTTTTTCACAGATTAACTGTCTCATGTTATACTGTCACAACACAGTGACAGTTTTATTAAATATGTAAAAAACATATTAGTTACCTGTTGCAGCTTTAAGCCATATATGCTGTATTGCTTTTTGCCCTTTAACTACTTCAAATGTGCTGCTGTAACTTAGTGAACGTAGGCTAAGTGTTTTTTTTTTTGGGGGGGGGCACCTTTTGGTTATGTGCAATATGTACCAGAAAGATACTGCTGGTAGTTCAAGATAAGTGACAAAGTATTGTAATTGTAAAATGTAACAAATTTTTAAACAAATGTTTTCATGCTCTGTGAGATATTACTCATTAATTTTTAAAATAATTTTAAATTTAGTAAATTAAGTAATAAATCAGTAGTTACAACACATTTAATTTAAGTAAATTATAGGTACATTAGTGGTTATGTCCTACAGTTGTTTTGAATAATATTTACTTATTTCCTGTAATACCTTCTACTCAGATTTTCAATGTAGTTCACATTGTATTTTTTAGTTACATTTACTCAATTTGTTTAGTTTATTTTTTTATTTAGTTCATTCAGATGTAATTGAAAATATCACTTATATTTACTTATTATTCCTACGTTGTTATGACCAATTTGATAGCATTCAAATAAACTCATTATTTTTAAGTGTAAAAATGTTACATTAAATAAATTAAGTAATATGCTGAATTATTTTTACCAGTGTACTGTTTCCTGACTGAATCAGACTCAAATAGGGGAGTAAGGGTTACTTTTAAAGGAATATATTGGACAAAACACTCTTTTCCAGATTCATTTAAGCCTAAATATAATGGCGTTGGTTCCACATTGTTGATGCTGTTTTTGAACATTGTCTTCTGGCGCTGATCTGTTTGTAAAAGCCTACTTCCAGTCTTAAGAAGATCTTCTTTTTCAAGTTCCTTGATTACATTTTTGATGGTAATGTCATCACTTCCAAGTAATTCAATTTCTCAGTTAATTTTGCAAATACATGAGATTTTCCAAGGTCATGGATTTCTTGAAATCCTTCAATAACTGCCTGAATTACTGACGCAGGTAACAACGACGTTCCTTGAAGTTTCAAATAAAATAGAGTCAAGTTCTTAAGGAAGAGCGCTTCATCCACATTAAGCACACCAGGGAAAACATTTGACTCAAAGTGCTCAGGTTCATCATCACTCAGATATGGATCAAGACTGAGTAGGCCTAATAGTTTCACTTGGGTTTACCAGCACGTTTTCCTGAAGATGTTCAACTGAGCTGTTTTTGTGTGCTCTAGATATATGAGAGGCAAACATGGATTTTACTTTAAATGTTTCCACACATCCTCTGAAAGGACAACCAATTTGTCTGCCCTGTTGTAAATGGCCCTTCAAGTGAGAAATGAAATCTTTCAAATACCCACATTCAAACTGACAACCTTCTGTATAACAAATTCATTTTGAATCTGTTAACCGAAACCGGGAATGTCTACTAAATCTTTGATATTCCTTGTGATCCCTACACAAATGAGATTTAAAAGCAGTGAATTTCCTAAATGAACATGAACAATCTGATATACCACAAGTAAATGTCTGGTTTGGTGCATTTCTATGCAACTTCATGTGCTGGGTGAAGGCTAGAAGAGTACTACACTCACTGTTGCACAACTTGCAAATGTACATTATTTACTTTAAGCTCAAACCTAAAATGAATATTCAAACCTCAACAAATCAAGTTAGCGCATCACAGTGATGCCAGATACGTAAACTGCAGAAAAGAACACAACCTGAGAAATTGCATAAATTGCAAAAATGCAGGAAAAATACGATCTGTGGTGTTAGTTAAAAGCTAGTTATCACCAAATGGATGACTTACGGCAGTGGTTCCAAACGGTATCAAACTAATAACCTGTTTTACTGTCTAAACTAATGCTAGCCTGAAATTGAAAGAGGAATTCTTAGTTGCTAGGTATCTTAGCTATATTTTCTCAATCTCAAACACAACGTTACCCTCAATGGTCGCTTTCTGAGTTTAACAAAAAAAATAAATTGACGAAAAAGATCTTTTGTTTCTCTCATCTGAAAACCTTACAACGTGGAAGCAACGGTTAGGGTCGACACCAGCTAGTAGCTAGTTACCACTTTCGTTAGCTAGCTAGCCATTTAGCTACCTGTAGGGCACACAGTCAAACCAACCAAGGAATAAAAACAGCCAACAGGATATTTTATAACATCGTTTTCAACAATCGTTCCTATTTAGGACTGATCAAAGTCAGATGTTTATATGACATTGATGGTCTCACTAAGACTGAATTTAGCTAACTAGATAGCGAGCTAAGTGGCGAACACAGGCAGTTATACTACAACACCAAGTAGCGTTAGCTAACGCTAGCGTCCTGAACCGATAACAATAACAGACGCTAACAGACGTGACACCATGAGACACACCAACATTTTAAGTGCATTAGAATCCGTTTTTACATCACCATTTTCGTATGAAGGTTTCTGCCACAAGCGCATCCCAGTTTGACGGTCTAAATGAACACAGCCAAGCCAGGGTGGGCAGCTTTATAGAAAGCACTAATGTTAACATGACATGTTTAGCATTTAGTCTCACATTCCATGCATTTCGAAAAGAAAGGTTTTTACTCACAAAGACTGCTTGTTTCGTTTGCTTGAATTCCCAAGATTCTTCTTTTTTTTGCTAATTTTTTACTGCTAAATATACAGTTGACAGTTGTATTCATGTGGCGTCCCACGATGCATGACGTTCTACAGTATTACAACGCAAAATAGTAAAACAGTTGGTTTGCTGTAAGATCTTGTGTAAGATCATATGTGGCTCTTCTTGCACTTTTAATTGGTAGGACCATGTGGGACGGACCCCGTCTAAAGGTGGTGAGAAACTCATCAAAACCTGGAGAGCACAAACCTCTGGACGCCGCTGCTGAACCTGTTCCTCTCTGATTCAGAGTGAAGGTGAAGCTATTGTGGCAGAGCGGAGGGGTAAATTAAGTAGCACGACTACGCCACCTAGGGGAATTTCACCCCTAGGAAATATACCTGGGACATAAGCCCAAGGCAGAAGGACACGCTGGTTCGACACACTTGGACAGAGACGTAATGCCAATGTTCTTTCAAAGTTTATTAAAGATTATTTAAAATCTCCCTCCCAAGACAGGTCAGGACACAAGCCCCCTACTGGACCCTGGCACAATAAAAAGACACAAATACAATTAAATTTAATATCCTATGGATCCATATACAATTTCATAAAATTCTGGTGGCAAACGGAACAGGGCTACGGGGCTCACCACAGCAGAAGAAAGTATGAGAGTAGAGGGGGGGGGGGCACCTACACTACACACCACAGGTGATCACACTACACGCCTCAATGCCACACAAAGTGCTCTATACTACAGGGAAGGTGAAAAAGGGACTCCGCCACCCAAATCAGTCTGCCTCCCGCTTTGGCCCACTGCTCCTGTCCAACCAGAAGAAAAAAAACAAAAAATAGTTACACCAGGGTTTGAGGAGGAAGGCTAACAGCATTGGCTAATAAGTGCCACTGTCCTTACCCCCTCATACAACACCGTCCAATAACCCTCATAAAACACACACACACCAAAATCAACACTACAGCCCAAGAGCCAAATTAGAACAAAGTAAAAATCACAAAAAAAAACAAATAAACAGACAGAGAAACAAATTAGAAAAGGACAATATTACTAAACAAACATAAAATAAACCAAAATTAAAGAAACAAAAAAACAGTCCTAAGCCAACCCATGGCAATACAGCAGGAATCTGAATCCCAAACGTAAATTCCAGACAAAACAGCAGCACCACAGAGAGCTGGAGACACCAGCAAACAGTTCTGGCCAGAAGACCTGCAAAACACACAACAGCAGCTAAAATGGTCAACGCAAAATACTGTCCAGCTTACAAATTAACAGGGCGTATACCTACCAGCATACAGCACAACAGTCTCCCCCGCAGGAAGGATAGGAACACAGGCCCCCCCAGCCACAGCAAGTAGTAGCCACAGCGGCGCAGCACAGCCCTTATTCTTACTTAACTGCAAGTGAAACTGTGCCGGCAAAGCCGCAGAGCACCAACACCGGCAAGAACACTGCAAGCCAACGGCACTATAACAAACCGCGGAAGCGGATTAATGATTAAAACCCGCATTGGAAGCCTTCCATACAAAAACCCAAAAATACGGGTACCTTATACTCGTTGAAGAGTGAGCCAGAAAGGAGAATCAAATGCGTCCACGCCAAACACCGCCACGCCGGATGCCGTAGACCCGGAAGTAAAGTGCCCCGAAAGGGAGAGGGGGGGGAACAACAGGTAGCGCACCTACAGGCAGCGTTCTCCTGCCCAGATATAGTGTGCCAAGGACCCGCCCAACAATTTAAAGTGGGTGTTTGTTAAACAGGAGGTGTAACAATTTAACCGCCTCCTGCTACACTATGCAGTAACTCAGGAGTGAGTTTGTGTGACTGTACAAAACACATTATGACACCAGTGTTTTAATCACTGCTAGTGTGTGAACACAAACACATTCATTTACTGAGAAGATCCTTTTATATTTTAGTAGAAAAAGTCATGGAGCTTTTTTCATTTTATATTTTCAGGAAAAAGAAAACATGCAATCATTTTCATTTCAGCAAAAATGTCATATAATCTATTTTATTTTAAAAACATATAAATAATTTTTGTTTAAAACCTTGTAGCATTTTCCATTTTATAGAGCAGAATGTTTCTACACGCATGTCTGAGGATAATTGACCTTTCACTTACGGTTTGTCATCACTAGATTAAACACTAACAACCAAAATAAAAGAAAAGAAAAGAAAAGAAAAGATGAAATAAAAAAGGAATAAAAACCAAAAAAACCTTTGAAGTCGTCTTCATTTTTATCACTTTCTTTCCTCCACATTTATTTCAGATGAGTGTTTTTTTAACTAATCATCACTTTATATATTTACACCCCAGAAACTTTAACCGTAAAACCTTTCAAACCATGGCCATTTGAGCGGTCATCGTGGCTCAGAGAACACTGGAACAGCTCTTTCATAAACCAACATGAATTCTTATTCAGCTCCTTAAAGTTATTTGGTTTTGGTGATCATTCTCTCTCTGTCAAATGATGATCTATAATGGGATAAATAGCTATATTATTATTAATAAGCACTTCTAACTCATTTAAAGTTAGTCGTGGTCAGTCTTAGACAAGGAGGCCCATTTCATGTTTTCTCTTCATTTTAACTGTCCAGTTACTTTCTATTAATATTCACACACCCTGTATTGAAAGGCGTCTCCTTAATGTGTCCTGCTATGGAAACAATGAGAGTCTGGCTGCTGGACAATGACTAGAAAAATGACCGCATCGTCAGGTCAGCAGATGTGAACTTTACTGCTCCAGAGCTTTAAAGCTGTGTTTAATATTAATATTAAGAATTTAAGAAATTCATTATCTCTACAGGATGCAGAAAAGCAAGTTCATGCATTTATCACTTCAAGGCTAGATTATTGTAATGCCCTGCTGTCTGGATGTCACAGCAAAAGCCTTAACAAGCTTCAGCTAGTCCAGAACGCTGCAGCCAGAGTCCTCACAAGAACTAGGAAGTTTGACCATATTAGTCCAGTTTTATCAGCCCTGCACTGGTTACCAGTTAAATTTCGCATTGATTATAAAATTCTATTACTGACTTATAAAGCTCTAAACGGGCTCGCCCCTCAGTACCTGAGTGAGCTCCTCTCCTACTATGAACCATCACGCCTACTTAGATCACAAGGTGCTGGCCTACTACTGGTACCTAGAATAAATAAAGCTACATCAGGGGGGAGAGCTTTCTCATACAAAGCCCCCCAGCTCTGGAATAATCTTCCTGCCAATGTTCGAGAATCAGACACAGCCCCAATCTTTAAGTCTAGGCTAAAAACTTATTTGTACAGTCAAGCATTTGGTGATTAGTCTTCCCTGTCAGGTCTAGACCTGCTGGAGTCTACACTCTACGCTCTGTTTTACTGTAATCTGTGGTCAGCCACTCTTTACAGTATTAACTCTGTTTTTTTTTTCTTCTCCTTTCTCTGCCGAGCTGATCAGCTGCCCATCCTGTGCGCCTGATGCTGTTGCCTCTACTGCCTTGATTGGTGCCGCTGCTCACCAGCCTTCTGGACCGGTTTTGACCACCACTGAGCTTCTTGCTGTACAGCGCTGTGCAGTCCTCACCCTCAGATCTCTCTCTTTCTTTTCCCACTTTACTATAATACTTCTTACTAATAATGTTTGCTATCCGGTGTCGACTATAAGAGGATGGGTTCCCCTTCTGAGTCTTGGTTCCTCTCAAGGTTTCTTCCTCTTTTAGGGAGTTTTTCCTTGCCACCGTCGCCGCTGGCTTGCTCATGGGGGCTCGGACCCGGAGTTTCTCTCTTCTTTTCTCTTCTCTCTGTAATGCTGATTGTTCTGTAAAGCTGCTTTGTGACAACACCTGTTGTAAAAAGCGCTATATAAATAAATTTTGCTTGCTTGCTTGCTTGCTAATATGTCGTCATACTCAGGGCCGGTCCTTCCATTAGGCGATACAGGCAAATGCTATGGCGCCGTCTGTCCAGGGGGGCGCTCGCGTGCATGTTTTTTTTTTTTTTTTTTTTTTTACAAACGAACAATTAATAAATATGAAAACAAGCCAAGTCCACATAATCATAACTTCATTGTTTAATATTATTAATCAAAGTAATAATTATTATAATAACAACACACAACACCTATTTGCTGTGAAGGGAAATTGAAGATAAAGCTTTATTTACACACAGAAATAACCAGAAATCCGTCGCGTTCACATGTTTACGCGAAGCGCGTGCACGCGAGGGAGAGTCGGACTCTGCCGGGCAGTCGGAATTCGGCACAACACCTGACCATCAATGTTTACTCTGTAACGATCACAATTTTGACGGCATCGATTCAAACCTGTATCTAGATCAGATCGATTGGTTTGATCATTGTGCTCACTCTGATTAAACAGGGGTCTGTGTCTCTCCTTCACCACACAACCGTTACCGCTTGTTTAGGGGGCGTCTGAAAAATGGCTGATCAAATTTCACACTACAACTGCTAAAGCAGCTCGACTCCCACATTTGATGAAGCTGGCTGTGTTTTATTGCCAGTCGTATGATGTCAGTTCACAGCAGTGAGACACATAAACTATGGAGGAAGAGTGCTCGTCTATTCATGGAACAGCTCCAGTAATCCCTCCGTTATTTGAAATGATGCTGTTTACTATAATGGAGTGATGCTTTATCAACATTCTGAATGACTGTTTCATGAAACTTGTTTAATGAAGTTGAGATGATTACAACTGTTTGAAGTGAATTCCAAGACATTTACATTATGCAACTCAAATACAATTTAGTTTCATGCAAGTTTTACTGTGTACAGCATGTATCTGCACTTGTTGCCCAACGTTATCAGGTCCACTTACCATATAGGTGCACTGTGTAGTGCTACAATAAAGGGGTTTTGTTCCAAAATACAGAATCAAAATCTTTCAAGATTTTAAAAAAGATTTACATTGTTAGTGAGCTTTACACGTAAAAGGAACATCAGTGCTGTGTTGTGATTAATACCATCTTTATTAGAGAAATATCAACTTGTATCTTTCATTATATACCATCTTTTATTCTTTTCAAAAAATCATTACATTCAACACTGTTACAAAAGATAGTAATACTATTAGCGTTTTTGTCCTTGTTATGAAGAAAACGACCATAATACATTGAAATGTCATTAAATGTATATAATACAATGGTTATCATAATTTTTAATGGAGAAAATCCATATATTTATGGGTTTCTTTGGTGACTTGTGAAGCCATCTTGCTGGTTTTTCTTATTTTTTCATAACGCTTGGTTTGGAGTGTGCCTCTGAAAAACCCTCCATTTGATACAGAGGGGTAGAACATTTCACCCGTCTATCTCAACAAAAACTGAGACACCCTAACCCTAGACGTGAAACGGAGGCCTAAGGGCTAAGTGGTAGGGGCAAGGGGTAAAATGGGATTGGGCCTAAGTGTGCAAATTTAAAGGAATGGATTGCTCAAAAATCTAATTAACACATTTGTCCACCTCAGATGTCGTCGACAAGAGAGGTTGTTGTCTAAATGTTGCTTCTTTAGTTTAGCTCGGGAGCTACAAGGTTAATATTGCTAACAAACACTAAAAGTCAATAGTCACCCAAATCTTTTCCATAAATACAGCCTTAAAATGTCTCTCAACCCCTTCAAACCACATCTAGGTCTTCAATAAAGTTGTAAAGACTTGACAGTGATGTTTCGGACACAGAATGACTGTAGCTGAATGCTGTAGACCTCCACTTTAAAGGTGTTGTGCTGAATTCTGAGTAACCTACAAAGTCCAGCTCCTCTTTGCATGCATGCACACCACACTGGACGCTACGTTAGTCATTCTGTTTCAATTTTTAAACATAGTCTTCAGGTCAAAAACTCAAGATTGACATCATTTATGAAAATTGACTGTTGACTTCTAGTGTTTGTTAGCAATGTTAGCTACATAGATCCAGTGCTAAACTAAAGAAGCAAAATTTGGGCACCAAACATGTCTTGGCTCATTTAAGTGCATCTGTGGCATCTGATGGAACATTTGCTGTCATAAGTGTTTTGTTGAGATATTTGTGGTGACCTTAGATATTTGGAGTGAATATATGATTAACAACTTCCTTTAAAATCCTCAGTAGCCTATAAAGCATTTAAAAAGCTGGTGTTGTGTGTAAAATGTTTCTTATTGATTAAAATACAGCAGTTTATTTTACATGTAAAAAATAAATATGAAGATTGAGTAATTATAATTTTACTTCATTGTGCAGATTTTTAATCCTAGTCTATAAAGTCTACAAGGCATTTTTTACACTTAATACAATTTCACATTTATTTCTTTGTGTATAGCAGTTTTCTTGTTTACACTGAACATCAGATGTGAATCAAAATGATGTGCAATTTCTAAATGTGGATTAAATGTTAAAATGTTAAATATTTGAAATCCTCAAGAATCTAAATACTTATTTTATTACTCGCTACTACTGTAGATTTTTTATGTTGACTGAGGAAACATTTTTACAGTGTGTGAGCTCAAACGTCACCAGTCCTTCTGTCACTTATACTGAAGTAGCTGATAATCAATGAAAGTTTTTGCATCTCGTGATGCTTTTTGTGGTGAATTCACTTTTCCACCACTAGGGGGTTCTGCATATGCATTATAGTTCTGCATGTAAGTTGTAAATCATGCGCATAAGAAACCGTGTGTATGTAAGTTTTTACATATAAAACTGTGAGCACACACATGAGAAATGAGCCTCCTGAAACTCACGCTAATCGTTATTATAGCTCCACATTAGTGCATCACTTCCATTTTACATACAAAACTTCAGGAACATTTCTGAAGAAATTCTGTCTGATTTTATATAAATACAGTTTGAATGAACTTTACAGTTTTTCAACAAGAATGATGAATAAATGTGAGGATCATAGTTCTGCATTTGGCTTCATGTCACTTAAGAGCAGTGGATATGTGCGTCACTTGAAAGGTGATGCAACACAGTGACAAACAACAACATACAAAATACAGATTGTTGGGTTTATGTGAGACTCTCTTGTCTGGGTTTTGAGTGTGTAGTCTAGGTTGGAGTGTTTTTTTTTTAGTTTATTGGTCACAGAGACCAATAAAAACAGAAACAGTAGTCAAAACAGGAGCTCATGAAGCAAGAAGCACCTGAAAGGCTTATGCAGCAACTGAAAAAATGTCCAGAGGCTTGTTGTTTACAAGGTATATTCCACAGCTTGACCAAGCAACAAAGTTTCCATTGCATTTCTTCATAACTGCTGGTAAACACCTGTGTGGTACCCTTGGTGCTGCCCTATGCTTTTATGGTACCACCATATATGCAACTGTGCTCGCCCCCACCACCCAGTGGACACTGCATTTAATCATGTGTCAGAAAGAAACGTACACTCACTGGCCACTTTATTAGGTACACCTTGCTAGTAAAAGGCTGGATCCCCTTTTGCCTTCAGAGCTGCCTTAATTCTTCATGGCATACTTTCTACAAGGTGTTGGAAACATTCCTCAGAGATTTTGGTTGGTTATTTGAGTTGCTGTTGCCTTTCTATCATCTCAGACCAGTCTGCCTATTCTTCTCTGACCTCTCACATCAACAAGGCATTTTCGTCCACACAACTGCTGCTCACTGGATATTTTCTCTTCTTCGGACCGTTCTCTGTAAACCCTAGAGACAGTTGTGTGTGAAAATTCCAGTAGATCAGCAGTTTCTAAAATACTCAGACCAGCCCGTCTGGCACCAACAACCACGCAACGTTCAAAGTCACTTAAATCACCTTTCTTCCCCATTCTGATGCTCGGGCTGCACTTCAGCAAGTTGTCTTGACCACCTCTATATGCCTAAATGCATTGAGTTGCAGCCATGTGATTGGCTGATTAGCTATTTGTGATAACAAGCACCTAATAAAGTGGCCAGTAAGTGTATAGTAACAATAGCAAAAAAAACCTTGCTAGCCAACATTGCTGTCTGTGACACTTAAATAAAATCAAATGAAGCGTGAAAACTAGCTCAGAGTTATTTTTGCTGCTCCTGTTTGTGGTCACTGTTAACTCTAGATTCACATCAGAAATGATGTAACTGTAGAAGTTTAGAGAACATCGCCTATTTTCACATTTTTATAAAGCAACAGGAAACAGACACAGACCCTCAACCAGGCTACATAGTTCTGAGTTTGGAATAGGAAATCTGCTGGACTGTCTCCAGTTGAATCTGCAGCACCATACAGTGTGGATTTTTCATTAGGGATGTGAAAAAAAGTGTCATCCCTGTTTTTAATCCTAATAATCTGTAAAATGCTGTAATAATCATTATTTTATGCAGCGCTTGTAGAATGTGATTTAGATTAATATGCAGTGTGCAGTTGTGTGTGCAGTGTATGGTCTAAGCAGCGTGCAGTTGGGTGTGCAGTGTGTGGTCTAAGCAGTGTGTAGTTGTGTGTGCAGTGTATGGTCTAAGCAGTGTGCAGTTGTGTGTGCAGTGTATGGTCTAAGCAGTGTGTAGTTGTGTGTGCAGTGTATGGTCTAAGCAGTGTGTAGTTGTGTGTGCAGTGTATGGTCTAAGCAGTGTGCAGTTGTGTGTGCAGTGTATGGTCTAAGCAGTGTGCAGTTGTGTGTGCAGTGTATGGTCTAAGCAGTGTGTAGTTGTGTGTGCAGTGTGTGTTCTGAGCAGTGTGTGGTCTAAGCAGCGTGCAGTTGTGTGTGCAGTGTGTGGTCTAAGCAGTGTGCAGTTGTGTGTGCAGTGTATGGTCTAAGCAGTGTGCAGTTGTGTGTGCAGTGTATGGTCTAAGCAGTGTGTAGTTGTGTGTGCAGTGTATGGTCTAAGCAGTGTGCAGTTGTGTATCATAATTGTGCTTCTACTATAGGATGCAGTCGTAGTTTATTCACAATACACACACATACACACACACACACACACACACACACACACACACACACCTTCTAATCCGCTTCTCATTCTGGGTCATGGGTGTAATGATTTCACAGAACATAGACGCTTGTGGATAAAGGAAAACAAGCAGGCTTTAATGTTGAAGCCGGAATCCAAACCATTGTCAAAAACAGGCAGAAGGTCAAAGCACAAAAAAACTGAGATCCAGGGCAAACAATCCAAAGGACAAATCAAAAACCAGACTCAGGAAACGGGGGGAAAAGTCATACATGGGAATACAATCAAAGGAAAGCTCAGTAGTTCGCAGTAGAAACACCTGATTTTCTTATTTTAAGAAAGTGGTATAACTGATGAAAATGCAACAATGTACTTTATTTTGATGTTAACATATTCACATGTTAAAATTAATTACCTGTGTAAAAGAGGCAGGGGCAGTGGGCGCAGATCACTGACCACAGCAGACCACACCACCTTGGGACAATAATGGGAAAATAATAATATTAATAATAAATAATAATCATTAAAAAAAAGAAAAATGTATGATGTTAATGAATTAATTAAATTAATATCTTGAAAAAAAGGCTGCGGTAAAAGGTTTTTAGCTGCTTTTTAAGATTGAGGATGATTCACACATTTTGTGGGAGGAGGTTTGACAGCTTTAGAGCATAAACACTAAACGTGTCACGATTGGCCCATCGCAGTCTTCCATCTGCTTGTGTTTACCTTTTGGTTTTGTCTATGTGCTTCCTTGTTTTGATTCTTCCCTGTCCTGTCCCCTTGTTTCCAGACTCTGCCCTTGATGGTTCTCACATGTGTCTTATTAACCCTCTTGTTGACCACCTGTGTCTTGTTAACCTGTTCCTGTACTTAAGCCCTGTGTTTTTCCCTAGTTGTTTGTTGGTCTTTGTGTTGTATTGTTTGGTGTTGTATCTTCTAGCCTCCATTATATTTCCTAGTCTCTGTTTTTGTGTTTAGCCTGTATTCCTTTTTGTTATGTCTGTCCCTTGTTCTCTACGTGTTGGCTCTTTGACCCTGGACTATTTAGACCCTTATGGATTTGCCCCTAATAAATTTTGCTTCTCTCAGTGCATGCATGCGCTTCATCATCACTCCTCAGCGTTACAAAAAGGAGCATTAGGTCTTTTTGTATTTTGTTCTTCAGACAGAAAGTAAACATTAGTTTGACAATCATTATTGAAGAGCAGATTTGATCATTTTTAAATTGTATTCTTGTAATGAGGCAGAATAACTTGGACACTCGTACATAAAAAGAGAAAGTGAGTGTTGTTTATTCAAATAGCGATGATGTGAAGGAATCTCCACTGACTCCGTCTTGCTTGCATATAAAAAAGTTTATTACAAAGGAAGAAATGGCTCTGAGTCCAGGCTTTATAGCCCGGTTGTTTACATTAAACTAAGACACACCTGTTGAATTGATTAAATGACCTCATCTGTCTGGAACAGAGAGAGAGGAAGAGAAAGGGACCCATCTCCCATTAATTTAAACATTCCATATGAAATTTCAGACTCACACAGCCGGATACATATGAAGTCCCAAACTCATAACATCGGATTTCATATGAAAGCTCAGATTCCTCATGAGGCTTTAATGTTGGAATCATGATCCAAAAACGTGGTCAGAGAAGGTTGAATCCAGAAAGTTGAGTCCAAGGGGCAAAGGGAAAAAGGGCAAAAGCACAAATACCAAAAACAGAATTAGATTTTTCCAGTCAGAACCGGAAAAATCACAATACACAGATGAATAGTAGATGATGAATAACACACAGATGATTTCTCAATTATTTCTACTCCACCCTCCTTAGGAGAAAAAAATAGATTAACATCAGCTTTTCATTGTGAGAATTTCTAGTGATGAATGAGATAAGAAAACTTCTCCTTTTGCACCAATAGATGACGATGAGATCTCACACTTTTCTTATGGAAATGTTACTCAGCTGAGACTGGGCTCAAGGAATCAAGATGAGATCTCATTTAGAATATTTCTTTCCTATGAGAAAATAAAGAAACAAAAATACAGTCAGTCTTCTCTAACTCCCTGACTATACCAAAATCAGGAGAAAATGATAGATTCAAAAGAAATGGCACCCACTCCTTCAGCCTGGTCGGCACAAGAGTGGAAGATGCAGAGAAGGATCATGAGCTTATTGCTAAACAGAAGTAACTGGGCAGAGAACAATGGGTAGAGCTAAACTAATACATTCAAGGCAAGGACAGAGACAGTACACTAGCCATGAAACAAACATCTAGCTGAGCTGCAGTTCTGATCTTAAAAGCCCCGAGCTGCCATGAAGGACAGCCTTGAGGATGTCAGACATAGCTGTTGAAGAAATATCCCATGTAATTGCAACCAGCCAATCAGATGCACCAGTGGGCAGGTTCCTAATAAGTGAAAGTAAGAGAGAGAGAGAGAGAGAGAGCAAGAGGGAGAGAGAGAGAAAGACAGAGAACCAACCACCTAGGCCTGCAGACTGCTTCTACAAACATTTGTGAAAGAATGTGTTGCTCTCAGTGAATTCCACTGTGGTACCATAATAGGACGCCACCTGTGAAACAAGTCCAGTCGTGAAATTTCCTCACTACTAAATATTCTACAGTAAACTGTCAGTGGTATTATAACAAAGTGGAAGTGATTGGGAACGACAGCAACTCAGCCACGAAGTGCTAGGCAACATGAAATGACAGAGCGGGGTCAGCAGATGCTGAGGGGCATAGTGTGCAGAGGTCACCAACTTTCTGCACAGTCAATCGCTACAGAACTTAATGTTTCAGCAGACCAATAGATTTTGGACAATTTCATGCTCCCAAATTTGTGGGAACAGTTTGGGGACGGCAGCTTCCTGTTCCAACATGACAGTGCACCTGTGCACAAAGCAAGGTCTATAAAGACATGGATGAGCGAGTTTAGTGTGGAAGAATTTGACTGGCCTATACAAAGTCCTACCCTCAACCCAATAGAATGTCTTTAGATGAATTAGAGCGGAGACTGTGGGCCAGGCCTTCTCATCCAACATCAGCGTTTGACTTCACAAACACGCTTCTGGAAGAATGGTCAAACACTCTTGTTGAAAGCCTTCCCAGAACAGTTGAAGATGTTGTAGCTGCAAAGGGTGGGCCAACATCATTTTAAACCCCATGGATTAAGAATGGGATCTCACTCAATTTCCTATGTGTGTGAAGGCAGACGAGCGAATACTTTTGCCAATATATTTAAAATGTGGCAGAGACATCATTTCTGTGCAAAACCAAACAGAAATCAATGGTACTTTTCTAACTGTTGTTCAAATGGCAGCTTTAAGTTGTTTCACAACAGAAATAAAATACAGTTTCTGCAGTTTTCAAGCAAATCATTCAGTTGACCTGTGTAGCGAGTCGTCAGTGTCCTGGTTAATATGACAAAAGAGTTATTTGGAAAAATATTTAGTTGATTATATTAATTACTAATACCAATTTCCATTCCACCAACACAATGGGCACTAACAGGCCTAAAGAGAAAGGCTGAAATTATTCTCTAGCCAGCCATGTCGTCTCTCCCAAATCACAAACAGCACAAGTCTAATGATACCAACACACACTGAAGTGATACTCAGGCCTCTTTTACACACATACTTCTGTGTGATAAGTGTGAAGCAGCACTGTGACGGCCACAGCATACATACATTAACCATATGTACACACAGTGGAGTGGTACAGCAGGCCTGTACTGGAAATTCTCACCACTTATTAACAAGTTCTACAAACTATTCTTGCTTAGTAAAAAGATTCTTTGTTAGAGAGCAGGCTGCATTTGTTTACTCTAGGCGGTTTTCTGATTTGTGATCATACGAAAATTTCAAACCTACAGGTCCTTACAGAAAATGAGTATATAGCATGAAATGTTTATCTAGTACTCTATTTCATAATGGCAAAGCTTTTAAAAATGTTTTTAGTGTTTTTATTGCTTTTCTTAGTTTAGTTACATGTATTTTGTATCATCCTGGATGCTTGCATCCTTAACATGGATGCATTCTTTCCATGCAGAGGTAATAAGTTTTATGCTGGCATTATATGATGAAACTTTTTAATACAAGTAACTGCATGTTGAGTTGCATGCAACATAATTCCAATGCAGCTGTTGCTATTCGCTTGCTAGTTAAGCTGGTTACAGAAAGGTTAACTTTGAGCAACTCATGCTTGATGCCAGAATGAAAATCTAGTAAACTTACAGAAAGTTGATCAGGATCTCATTTCAATCATCCAATAAAGTTTCTTCAGTATCATTTTCTTGTTCATGAAACAAGTATCATCAATGATTTGAAATGATGTTGTTTACTAGAATTGAGTGATGCTTTCTGAATGACTTTTTCATGAAACTTGTTCAGTGAAGTTGGGATGTGTGCAACTGTTGCGCTTACATTATGCAACTCAAATACCATTTAGTTTCTTGTAGGTTTCAGTCAACTGTAGTTGCATTCAAGTATTACTTTGTGAAGCCAGACTTAGAGCTAACTAGTTCACACATAGTTACTTAACACTACTGTAAATGATTGGTTATTAATATGGAAAGAGGCAAAATATAATGACATAATTCATTAATTAGATTATTAATTAAGCATGAGGGTCTAAAGTTCACTGGAAAATCTTTGAGTTTGCTGGGCTCTGCACTTTACTGGTGTTTTTGCTTTACACATTAGACAGAGTGAGAACTAGCAAAGGAGAACCAAAACAAAACAGGAAGAGCTCTGAAGTGGAGCTGCTTCACTCAGAGGAAGGAAGAGTCTTTGTCTCTGGTGTCTCTCATAGAAACATGCACTTTTACTCACTCCTGAGTTCTTTAATTCTCTTTGTGTTACTCCTCTGTGTCTCAGGTAAGATCAATGCTGCATCATTCAGTTGCACTGAGTTTGTGTTCTTGTTGAGTTTCTGACACTGGTGTGAAGTTGTTCTTTGGTTCACCCTTAGCAAGAACGGCTCTATGTAGTGTTTCTGTAGAATTATTTAAAAAATTTTTAATAACTGACCATTAGAAATAATATTGTAAAATGTTTGTTCAAGTTTCTATATGCTCTCACTTGATACCTTGTATCTACACTTGAGGTCCAACAGTATCAGGTCCACCTACAATATAGGTGCACTTTGTAGTTCTACAATTGAAGGGCTTTTGCTCCAAAACACATGATCGACAACTTTCAAGATTTTTTAAATAATTTACACTGACTTGACACATAAAAGAAACATCGGTGCTCTATTATGATTTAATGCTTACTTTGTTAGAGAAGTGTAAATGTGTTTTTCATTATGGAAAATTTTTGCCAACACTTTGTCAACTGTTATTCTTTAGGAAAACTACATCATATCCAACACTGTTACAAATGAATATACAGTATTTTGGAATTAAACCTTTTGCAGTTAGTGATTGTTATCGATTTCTCTGCATAATTTGTTGGCCCCTCTAAACCCTGATCATTATTGATCAGGAACTCATCATGCCACCACAGAAGCATTATTTGGGTGGTGGGTCATTCTCAGCCCAGCAATAACACTGACATACCCTTGCTTCTGTGTGTGATCCACTACACACACCCTGACATATTACTCCTATGTGAGTGCCGCTGCAGTGCTAAAAAGTGATCCACCATCAAAATTATACCTGCTAAGTGGTGCTCCTGAATATTGATGGACATAAGGGGGTTAAAAATTATGCAGATAAACAGATAAATGAGTCTATTTTTTGTGAAATGACCCTATATGGTAAATGGACCTGATAAATAGACATTAAGTACAGATACAAGATAGTTGTACCTAATTAAGTGAAAAGTGTATTTTAATTTCTTATACTAAAGAACCCTTGTAGAACCCTTTCAAGAGTGTAGGACTGAGGCTGTGGTATAATTTGCCTTCTGTTCTGCAGATTCTGAGAGCCTGAAGACACTGAAGAATTTAGCTGTAAAACATGGAGGATCTCTCACTATTCCATGTGTTTATGATGAGAAATACAAATCAAACCGTAAATACTGGTGTAAAGGAGGGGAATGGCTCCTCTGTAATATAGTAGCCTATACAAACACAAGTGGAAGAACATCAGTCACTGATCATCCAACCCAGAATATGTTTACTGTTGAACTGAAGAGCCTCCAAGACTCTGACTCTGGATATTATTGGTGTGCTGTGGAAATTGGTGGGACAGAAATCCTTGATGAGAAGGATTATTTATACCTGACAGTCAGTGCAGGTAAGAAGTCTCTCTGTGTGAGGCTGAATGTTCACTGTAACCAGGGTTGGGATAGCTACTGAAAAATGAGTAGTTAGCTATTTTGTAGCTAGCTACAATTTAGCTACTTTTCCAGAAAGAGTAGTGGCTACTTTTTAGCTACTTTCAAAGTGTAATTGTCAGAACGTTTGTGAATCTCCACCTGACACACCAAAAAATTCCAACTGACAGTGTGAACAAGACACTGCATTTAATCCTGAGCCAGAAAGAAACACACAACTGAAAAGCTGCAAATATACAAGAAGATCACCAAAAACTGTAACCAACAATCAAACTTACACACCCAAAGGTGCGATATCCAACAAAAATTTAGATTAAATGCAAAGTCAATCATTCCAGGTTTTTCCTAACAAAAATCAACAAAAATAACTGAATATAGACCCGAGATTTTTGTGCAAAACACTGTCAACTGTTGAAACTGCTCCAATGTAAACATTTCAGCAAGATGCACCGATCAGACATAAAATTATGACCACCCCCTTGTTTCTACGCTCATTGTCCATTTGTTCAGCTCCACTTACTATATAGGTGCACTTTGTAGTTCTACAGTTACAGACTGTAGTTTATCGGTTTCTCTGCAGACTTTGTTAGCCCTTTTTCCCTGTTCTTCAGTGGTCAGGACCCCCATGGAGAACAGTTACTATTTGGGTGGTGGATCATTCTCAGCACTGCAGTAACACTGTGGTGGTGGTGTGTGAGTGTGTGTCGCACTGGTCTGAATTTACTGTCACTGACACGTTTAATCAGCAGAAACTCGCAAAACTTAAGTCAGCTTCTCTTTTGCTTCTCGTTCGAATGAGAAGCTGGAGCATGAGAAGTGACTTCAACCTCATGAAAAGTCAAACATTGAGAGATATTTTACAAGAAATTTGCAGAGAAGTTGCCCGAGATGCAAGAAAAGCGGCTACAGCTGAACTGAAAATAAAGCAGAGCAAAGTAAGTCTGAGTTTATATTTTCAGCCTGTACTACAACATCAGCACATATTGAGATATCGTTACAGCCAAAACGGACAGATAATGTCGTGCCTCCCAAGGTGGTTTGATTTTTGTTGAAAGGACAAAACGGCTCTTCTTAACATTTAAGTTTCGACCCCTGAGCTAAGCCTACTACTAAGGGGTGATCAGCTTGATCATGCTTGAGCTGTCCGGCTCAGTTAGGATTGCACAGTCGCCACCAGCCCAGTGAACATCCACGTTTCGTTGGTCTTTTTTCCCGGACTATCTGAAGCTAAATTACAGGGAAAAATTTCGCTATAGCTACACAAAAATTTGTAAGCGCTACAGCTACTAGCTACGTTTCATAAAATTGTAGCAGCTACAGCTACTAGCTATTAATATTTGTAGTTAGCTACAAAAAGTAGCACACTACTTAGCTACTCCCCCATCCCTGATTACAACTTAAAGCTTATAAAGTGTCATTTATGATGAAGAATGTATTTACACCACTGATTCTCTGCCTCTTTATTCAGATCCTGCTGTGTCAGTGATAAAGAGCAGAGTGGGTGGTCAGGAAGGGGGCAGTGTCAGTGTCCAGTGTCTCTACAGTGCTGGATATAAGAATAAACAGAAGAAGTGGTGCAGATTTAAAGACTGGACATGCTTCACAGTGGGGAGGACTACCACATCCCAGAATTCAGCAGGGCTGGTCAGTGATGATAGAAAAGGATCTGTCAGTGTGGAGATGAGTGGTCTGCAGAAGAGTGATGCTGGCTGGTACTGGTTCAGTGCAGGAGATGTGGGGGTTACTGTTCACCTCACTGTCACTGAAAGACCTTCAAGTAAGATCACATGTATCAGAAATACTGTTCATACCTGCTGATCATCAAGCTGTAATGTTTTGTCACTTACATCAATTCTTATATCCTTTATAACAGCAACAACAGCTGTGACTACAGTTTCTGCCACTGAGAAAACCAGCATCAGTGAAACCACTTCAGGTCTGATCACAAATAGAGCCACAAATTCATCACATCAAGAAAGAGAAAGAATGAATTTGTTTATTTTTTTTCCTTCTAGGTTCTACAACTGTAACTAAAAATACAGAGACAACAACAGCAGAGCTGTAAGTAGTGATGTTCTACTTTCTGTAAGTGTACATTCACACCTCAATATAACATGGTTTTGCTCTGCTTTTTGATGAACAACTGACCCCCTTGCAGTAACAGCTTCTGATAATGAACATGGCACAAGCAAGAGTAGCAAAAATCAAGATAAGTATGTGAAATTCAGATGAGCAGACACTTAGATATGGTGTCTGTATGTTGCTGCAAGTCCCCCTGTAAAAGCTAAAATAATAATCTGAAAATCAGAGGCGTCAGGCTGGATTTGGCAGGAGTTTTTCTAGCCACAACTTATGTCTTTATTTATTAACGTCACACACAAAGGCTCAAGGAGAAGATCCAGCTCAATGTTTAGGTCTCACAGACAAAATCAACATTATACTGATGAAGATATGATGACAGTAGCAGATAATTCACTTAACTTATCCTCAGAAACATCCTTCACCAAGTTTTGACAGGGGTTTTTTGAATAGGTTTTCAATCATCACATTCATCAGCTCATGGGAAGGGTCTGAAGCACAACTACAACAAAACAGTTTAAATTTCTTCTGTATTGAACTGTTTTAAAGAGGAAGCTTAAACTGTGTTTCACCTCTTTAAAGTTACCGCTTTTCCTCTGAATATGGTCCTGTAAAATGTGAGTGTGCTAGTTTTCTGCCACTTGCTACAAGTGACAAGTCTTAAAAGTTATTACAAAACATTGAATATAATTTTAAAAATTGTGCAGCAAGCCTGGATTAGTATGTACAGCAAAAGTAGCACTGCTAACTCACCCAGTGTTTGTTCTGGAATTAAGTTTATTAGGTAACACTTAACTGTAGTGCACTGTTCATAAGGCTACATGACAACCTGTATTAGCCTTTCATGACACCTGACTTAAACCTATATAAACTGACTTTAAGCAACAGTTGTCATAAATGCTGCTTTTGTCAACTTCACTTTTAACTTCCCATAGCACTTAGGGCAAGTGACAGGTTTTTGCTGATATATAGGTGTCATAACACTTTCTTGGGTGAAATGATTGCACAATATCACAGCTCAGTTTGTATCTCAGTGTAATTTTTGTATGTTAAAGACATAATAGTAATTATGCTACATAATATAACGTTCACATGTGGTGATGTCATAGCGTGGACTTTGTGACAAATACAATTTAAACACCTTCCCTGCTGACCTGGGGCCATGTATCATTCTGCAATATTAGGATGACCCTAACTTGACAAGTGAGGCTGGTTGCAAATATTTAAAATGGAACTCTGAGTTTTATACTTAAATGGTTTAATTACATTAAATTCTTGACATGTAAAGTCCTTCAGTGTGGTTTGATGTAAAATGCTACGGTCTTGAGAAACATTTTACATCAAACCACCCAAGTCAGAATTGTTCACAGTGATGGTGAAAGGAAAGAGATGTCTGAAGAGAGAATTCCTTGTTAAGTAGCATAGGTTTCATTATTTATTTCATTATATAGTAAAAGGAGCAGTTTGTGCTGTTGTTTTTCACTCGAGAGTCTGTCAATCAAAAGACTTGCTTCATGGAGTCACATCTTACCTAACATTTCAGGGCTGACTTGTAGCAATGTGTGGTAGCCTCTATTGCAGTGGTCTCCATCTCAGGTTCTGGAGAGCTACATTCCTACAGTGTCTAGTTCCAACCACAATCAGCCTCAGCTGCTCCAGCTAATTACCTTCTTCAGACATTCCTGATTGGCTGGATCAGGTGCATTAGTGTTGTGTTAGGGGAAAGGCGGTGTGTTACATGCAGGGTGGAATGAAACTCTGCAGGAAAGTAGTTCTTCAGGACCAGGGTGACGACTGCTCTACTGTCTCAACTCAAAATAAATGACAATTAATATCCATGTCAAATTCTTTGAATATTATTCATGGTCTGTCATGGTCTGAAATTTCACCTCCGCATTTTGACCCATCTGTGCAGTGAAACACCACATACGCGCTAGTGAACATACACACTAGGGGTCAGTGAGCACACTTGCCCGGAGTGGTGGGTAGCCCCATCCACGGCACCTGGGGAGCAGGTGGGGGTTAGGTGCCCTGCTCAAGGGTACTTCGGTCATGTACTGTCGGCTCAGGGGATCGAAGCAATGACCTTCCAGTCACAAGGCTCGTTCCCTAACCTTCAGCCCAGAAATAAGAATTTTAGGTATGCTTCCCAAAAGTTCAGTGACAGAGTGTGTGTGAAACGAAATAGCAAGACAGCAGATGATTCATGTCTTTAGTACTACTTAACAAAAATGCTCTCAAACACTTCTCTCTCTTGGTGGTGGTGCTAAAAGGAACTGCTTTCCCGTACACAAGATCCAGTTCACATTGACAAACTACCTATAATAATGTAGAAATGAAGATTTTGCCCCAGAATTTGTTATGATAGCACTTCATGTCATCAAAACCCTACGTGAGTTGACACTTGTCATTTCAGGTGTTACATCAACTTGACATCTTTACGACAACTACTGTTTTTTTTTTTTTTTTGGAATAAGCCTTTATAAATGTTTATGTAATGAAAGCATTATGTAATTGTCATGTAGCCTTATGAATACTGCCCAACTTTAATACTAGTGGGTGTTAATAGGGAGTTTGTCCCCCTTTGCTACTCTTCTGGGATTTCTTGACATTAGATGTTTGAACATTTCTGTGAGAACCTGATTGCATTTAATGAAAAGAGCATTAGTGAGGTCAGGTACTGATGTTGGATGATTAGTGCTGGATCACAAAAACACTCCATGTTATCCCAAAGGTGTTGGATGGAGCTCCATCACTATAGAGAACACAGTTCTACTGCTCCACTGCGCAGTGTTAGGGGGGATTATTGCCCTCTAGTCGAGCTCTGGCATTGGGCATGATGACCTTAAGGTCATGTATGGCTGACCCAGAGCATCAATTCTATTAACAGTGCTTTTCTAAGGACATTATACATTATTTGGAACCGTGTATGCTCTAATAATCATAGACTAAAAACACATTACTGAAAGATAATTCAAACTACATGCCAGGATGTGTCTTTCTTTACTTTAGTGAGTACAGCACATGTTAACCAAGCTAACACATACACTATATGTCCAAACATTTCTTCTGAAATTAAGGGTATTAGTAGTGAGTTTGTCTCCCTTTGCTGCAGTAGCAACCTCTACTCTTCTGGGAAGACTGTACACTAGATGTTGGAACATTGTTCTGAGGATTTGATTGCATTCCACCACATGAGCATTAGTGAGGTCAGGTATTGATGTTGGATAATTTGTTCTGGATCACCACTCCAACTTAATCCCGGGCTATTGGATGGAGCTCCATAACTCCAGGGAACCCAGTCCCACTGCTCCACAGTCCACAGCCCATAGCCCTGTAGTTGATGCTGTACATTTTTCATGGTGACCTTAGGCTCTGCGTGTAGATGTAAAGATGTGTGTGTAGTTGAACACCAGTGTCATCATTAGATGTTTCTTACACTGAACTATGGATTATGAGCTGGATTCATTGGATAGGGTGTCTGCATACTTTTGGACGTAGTTAACCCTTGAAGTTCAAGTTCAAGTTCACATTCAAAGTGTTGAAACAGGTTTCTTTATATACAATGAACAGCTTACTTCACTCCTCGCTAAGAATGCCACATATAACATTAAAAATACAAAAGAGTATATATACAAGCATATATATTAATCAAGAAATAACGTTCTAACTAGGCTACTAATAGAGGTTTTTAAATTTACAACATGGGAAGGCCACAAAATCACATTTTTGGGGGACCATTAAAAGCTCAAAAAAAGCACAGCTGTGCACCGCAATGTTGAGGCACATGCTGGCACATGTGAGGTTATGTTGAAGATTGCTGTATTATGGTATTGCTTTATATAGACCTCTGCCAAACACCATGGGTTGAAAAAACAGTGTTGGGGTCTGCATGTGCCACAGACACTGGCCCTCATGTGTGATTTTTAATACTGTGTATAGTGGTGTGGTTTTTCACGCTTCAGTACAGCATGTTACTATTTTTTTTATTTGTTTTTTTAAGTTGTTTCCTCTTCTGCAGTAACAACGTAAAAGAAAGTTAGTGACTCAAGTGAGAGAAAGCAACACAAGAAATTCACATGAGTGAAATGTTGATGAATTGAACTTTTATTCATTCTGTGCTTTACATAAACATTTTATTTGGCAGCATGTGTATTTTAAAAATGTTAGGTTTAATGTAAGGTTATCTGTGAAAGATATTATTCATTGCAGGAGTCAAAAAACCGGGCTTATCTGGGTTCTACTGCCTGTCGGCCTGGGGCTGCTGCTGCTTCTGACCATCATTATAACCTGCATGTTGAGAAAAAAGTGCAGTAAGTACTCACTATGTCCTGTTTTATTACAGGCCTTTTCAATATGCTTTTAAAATTTTGCTACTAAAAAAGACAGGATTAAAAACTAACAGCAAATATTAATGTTGTGCTATCTTGTACGTTGTGAATGAACTGTTTTTACATAACTACACGTAGAAAACTAATTCATCAACAATGACTAGTGTTTAGAATGATCTAATTCATTCATCTCACTCTAACAGATGGAAATCAAACAGAGACCAGAGGGAGGGTCAGTAACACTGCAGTTCACACAGTCAGTATTGTGGTTATGGTTCTAATTTGCTCTTGTTGGCTAAAGCCACGGTGCAGTAGTTAGTGTTGTGCCTCTCATTCATTAGACTTGTAATGCTGAAAGCTCATTTGTTTTTAGAAAAAAATAATATAATACCTTTTTGGTCATCTGATTTTGAGTTTGTGTAAAATCACATTTGTTTGTGTGTAGCAGGCACCTACAACTGAGAGTGCAGTGATATACAGCACTGTGATTCATAAAAATAAAAAGGTAAGACTTTATTTATTTTTCACACAAAACTGTATATCAGGGGTGTAGAGACAGGTAGAAATATATTGATCACCAGCTTTCCACTTAAATGCTGAAATGATATTTATGAAGTTGTATTTTTAAGGATAATGAAATTGGATTTTTTTTTCTACCCATTTTCAAATTTTGTTTATTATCACAAAAATTGCAATGGCCTTTGTCATCAAAGGTAGGACATAAATAGTCCATAAACATCTTCTTGCCTGTTAACGAAGTATTTAGCATAAGTTGATTAGGTTTAGGTTGTTGTTCCTCCTCTTTGTACATGTCATATGTCAAATTTTACTCCAGTTATATTATCTTCAGCGGGTAAAAATAATCTTTGTGGTGAGTGGATGCATGCCTTATAGTGAAGGTGTTGCAGTGTTGGCTGTGTTCAGGTGAATCAGGCATGATTGTATCTACCAAGTTGGCCGACCCACTTTTTTACTGCTCTACCCAAAAAATTCTCTCTGCCTACACTAAGAGATTAAGTTACTAAATTAATTATATCCACAGCGTTCACCTGCATTGGATCTTGAAAATGATGTGATCTACAACAATTTAACCAAGGAAACTGTAAGTACAAAATACACCCATTATTATCAGTAACAGTTCACTGATTTGACCACTTGATAGTTTGAGTTGAGTGGGCATTAGCTGGTTGGAAGCTATAATAGTTCATGAGAAAAAATATAGATATAGTAATATATCATGTGTTTGGTTTATCTGGTGAAAGTGCTCAGGGTGGTAGGAATGCTCCAATATTTCAGATGCTCCAATATTTCTAAACCTTTCCTACTTTCCAGCTCTTTCAGGCAGTTGGAGATGATGGGGTGATCTACAATTCTGTGGTTTTGAAGTAAGAGGTGAGAGAGTCTCAGAGTGAAGGTCAAAATATAACTGGTGTGATGGCCCATAATCAATTGTTATTCAAATGAATGAAAAATATTACCCCAAATGTTGGTGATTGATCAAGCTATGTTTGATGTCCCAAAATCTATTTGAGCAACAGAGACAAGTTCATTTATATAAACACATTTCATATGCAAAGGCAATTCAGCATGCTTTACATAAATGTGTAAAAATAAAAAAAATAAACTAGCACAATAAATTTGAAGAGAAAACAAAATTCATCTCATTAAGACTAAAGTACCATAAAAATAGACAACATGTTTTAGAGCTAATCATAATCACATGAAAAGAGGCATGTTTTTAATATGGCTATAAAAATCATTACATTTGAGACACATTCAAGATCTTGCAGTTTGTTCTAGTTGTACGCAGCATAATGTAACTTCTGTTAACTCACAGCTCGAGTGCAAAAACCCAGGACATATTTGCCGTTCCAGCACTTTAGGGCCATTTGAAAATTGTGTGAAATTGATTGGTCTGTTTTCCTTCTTCTGATTTCAGGTGTAAGCGAAGGTGTTTCTGGTCAGATCTCTTACAAAGAAGCCACTGCAGTGCAAGTCATTTGACAGTGGAGTTTGTTCTATGGCATTTATGATGAAAATGGTTTCATTCCAAGAATTTAACTTTAAGTTTTTGCTTCCTGCTGATTCACATTGTTTCTACCTACAAATAGTCTTTCAGAAGTACCTGCAGGTGCACTGAATATGAATATACAAACTTAAAGGAAGGGATTGGTGAAAAATCTAATTACGCCAATTTGTCACTTACCTCAGATGTTGTCCATGAACCAAGACAAGTTTTATGCCCAAATGTGGCTTCTTTAATTTAGCGCTGGAGCCACAAGGTTAATATTGCTAACAACCACTAGAAGTCAATAGTCACACAAAACACATAAATACACATAAATACATCCTCTACCTAGGTCTTCATTAAAGTTGTGAATGTCTTACACAGAATGACTTGGGCCCAATCCCATTTCTTATTTTTACCCCTACCCCTTGTTTTCGAATGTAACCTTCCACCTTGAGTTACAAGGGGTAGTGGTTGAAATTCCCCGATGAATTAGGACAACCCTTCAAGTACCTGATACGTCATCAGTTGTCATCAGCGACTTTTATGTGAACAGATGAGACGAGGTTTTCCGGCCATTTCCAATATGTCGCCTCCAGCTGTGGTGATGTCACTTGTGTGGGCTCTAGGCATGTTTTTGTGATTGTCAGATGGTTGTATGCAGTGAAGCAGCTTTAAAACAAATGACTCAGTCCCAAAGTGGTTGCAGTGCAGTGGTTGTGAAGCACAGTCAGTCAATGTAGTTGTTGATATTAAAAAAAGTAAGGGGGGGTTGGGGGGGTGGTTGGGGGCTGGGGGCTGGGGTTTATAAGAGAAATCGGTAAACAGTCTCACAAGAGCATGTTCAGAAAAGTGGTGTGCTCTGCACTCTTCCGTTGTTCACAGAATACCGTGTGATTTATTTGCTTCAGAATGCCTGTGCAGAGAGTAATGGGAGGTGCTGAGCGACCTGTTGTCCCTATTAAAGAGCATTTCTGTCTGTTTTGCAGGTGAGCTGTTGTTTATTTGTGAGCTTTTTACTCAGTTTATGTTGTTTGAAAAGTATAGTGTCGAATTTCAGTGTATATTTGTTATATTGCTGGAGTTTAGAGCTCTTGCTAAGCTGTACTGACTGGGGAAATTCATAGTTAGCTTTGTTGAGTCACCATTTCAGAAGTTTTGAGTGATATTGTGTTACTGGAAGATTGTATCTTTAGTTCCATGTACTTTGTAAACAACCTTTAAACTAAGTGTGTGAGTTAATTGCTTCAGGATCTGCAGAGAGTAATGCGAGGTGCTGAGCGAGCCATTCTCCCTACTGAAGAGCATGTCTGTATGTTTTGCAGATCTCCTCCTGTCTCCTCATTAAAGCGTCAGTATTTGATCATTGGCTGTGTTTACATGCAAAGATTTTTGCCAATCCGATTGAATACAATCAGATTACAGATTCAGACTGAGGGGTTTATATGCACACTTTATTCAAAAATATGATAAATCTTCGTTTACATGTTCGCTACAAGTAATCCGATGCAAAATGACGCGCACGCGTGGAGTAGCGCTTAAAGTGAACGTTACCATGACAGCGAACATCACGTGATGTCCAGTCGGCATGAGATCAGTTTCCAGTTGGCTCGTTTGTGTTTTAATGGCTTTAAACTGATGTCAGGTGTTGTTTATTCTCAGTTGTGTAGGTGTTGAGACAAAAGCTCTGTAGACACTATCTGGATTTAAACATGAACAACTTTATTTCAAATTAATAAGATAGTGTTAAAGCCCTGTGAGAGTCCCGAAGGCCGAATGTGGGATCTCCCTCGTCCAAGCTGCCTCTGCTCTTATATGCTGAATGGACGCACATACATAACATGGTTAGAGACACACACACATCCATACATTCCCATATCTGGAAAAGTTTACTCTAACACAAACAGATACCCATAAGGAACTACTGCTCTCGTCCCATTGGCATGCTGTTCTGTACATTAGCTCCCTCTCTTGAAGGAGGGGGCGAGAGAGACCCTCAACAGAACACACACGCGTTAACAGAGGAAAAGAGAGCTTAACAGTACGTAAATTAATGTTATGTAACAGTACGTAACATTAATATAACAATATAACAAATACAAGATGAGTGTAAAGACAAACACAGGCTCAGAAAAACGCCCTTCACATGTACTTATAAAGGAGGCGGAGAGGAAGACGTTGTGTTCTGAGGCACATAAGCTGGACGTCCATCCCACCGCCGTGTTTTAAAGCTCAGAGTATAAACCTCGTCTCCTCTGCAGACCAGTTTCAGCTCCGCTATAAACCTTTTGCTATGACGCGCCGCACATGCACAGAACCTACTTACACGTTCCATTCGGATTGGAGTGAAATCGGATTCAGCGTTTACATGACTATTATTCTTCTATCTAACAGATTATTTAGAGGTTTACCCACCTCGTTCAATCGGACAGAAATTGACTTCCGAATGGCCTCAATCAGATTAGCCTATTCTGATTTACATTAACGTATTCTATTCTGATTGAGCTATTATATTCCATATTATAATCCATATTATTAATGGATTATCAGGCTGCATGTAAATGTGGCTATTGTAAGGCCGCAACAGTTGCAGCACTTTTTGCAGCAATTTTAGATTTTAGAAAACGCTGCTCATTCTCTGCCCGGAACCGGATGAGCTGTCTGGTTTCCTGTGGAGAACCTTTAAAGACAGAACATAGGTATGTCATTGTAACAGTGTTAAGATCTCAAACAGAGGTGGACAAAGTACACAAATCATGTACTTGAGTTAAAGTAGAGATACCCAAGGTAAAATATTAGAGTAGAAGTCCTTACTCTAGACCTCAACTTGAGTAAAAGTATAAAAGTATTTGGCTTCAAATGTTCTTAAGTACTTAAGTATGTACTGTTATCATTTTTACAACAAGACTCGCTTCATGAACTCATTTTAGGTGAAAATCCTCCAGTGTCTCTCTTGGTAATTCAGTCTTTTAATAGAATGTTATTAATTAGTGACACTGACGTCTATTAAAATTATCATAAGCACAAAACACTGAAGGTAAACAGTTCCAATCAGGGAGAACCGAGTGGCTCTGAAATCACTTTTTAAACACAAGTTTCAGTTTAAGATTTATTTGTAAATTAGTTACAAGTTGAATAAAAACTGTCTTTAAACTCAGGATCACAAATTAGTTTTCCTTTGCTATATTGATCTGTAGGCCTCTGCTCATAAACATGAACTAACCCAAACTAATTTACTATAAAATGAAAGTGTTTGTATTGATTCAGAAAAAAAGAAACATGCCAGTCACGACTGCATATGTGTACATATTTCTGTACTGTGGTCTATTTACAGGTAAGGTTAGTTCCATCATTGGTGCTCTTGCTTTGCACTTCTTTTGTTTTGACATGTTACATTTTTATACACAGAAAAAACAAAAGGAACGACAGATTTCTGTAGTGGAGTAAAAAGTGAGATATTTGACTTTGAAATGTAGTGGAGTGAAAGTAAAAAGTCACCCAAAATGGAAATACTTAAGTAAAGTACAGATACAGAAAAAAAACTACTTAAGTATAGTAACTAATTACATTCACTCCTTTACTGTCCACCACTGATCTCAAATAAACCAAGACGCTTCACCCTGCCCCTCCATCTCAAAACAATCAGGACAACCGTACCCCTAGATGTGAACGTGTAAAAAAATAAATAAAAAGGGGTAGGGATAAGTGTTAGGGGCAAGGGGTGAAATGGGATTGGGCCTTACTGTGAGTTCCAAAAATGCAAAAATCTCCTTCTGTAGCTAAATGCTGTAGGCATGCACTTTACAGGTGTGCTGAATTTTGAATACCCTACAAAATCCAGCTCCTCTTTGCATGCATGCACACCACACACTACATTTGTGATTCTGTTTCAGTTGTTTAACATAATCTTCAGGTCAAAACCTCAAGATTGACACTCGTGAATAAAAACTGACTGTTGACTTTGTGTTTGTTAGCAATGTTAGACTCCAGAAACTAAAGAAGCAAAATTTAGGCACCAAACATGTCTTGACTCATTTACTGGTGTCAGTGGAACATTTGCTGTCACAAATGTTTTGTTGAGATATTTGTTGTGACATTACATGTTTATAGTGTATATATGATTGGGCATTTGTGGGCTGGAGGTTAGGGAACTCGCCCTGTGGCCGGAAGGTTGCCGGTTCATTCCCCAGCGCCAACAGTACATGACTGAGTTTAAGTTATTATTCCTGGGCTGAAGGTTAGGGATCCAGCCTTGTGACTGGAAGGTGGGTTCGATCCCCTGAGCCGACAGTATGTGATCGAAGTGCCGTTGAGCAAGGCACCTGACCCCCAGCTGCTCCTTGGGTGCCGTGGATGGGGCTGCCCAACGCTCAGGGCAAGTGTGCTCACTGACCCCTAGTGTGTGTGTGCTAACTAGTGTGTGTGTGGTGTTTCAATTCCCCTGTTATGGGACTAATAATTATTACTTAACTTTAACTTAACTTCCTCAGTGGCCTAAGAAGCATTGAAAAAGCTATTCTTATTGATTAAAATATAACTTGTAGATTAATTATCCTTATTATAAATTATAACTAATGTAGATTAAAAGTCAAAACAACTGAAAAACGATTTTTCATGTTGACTGAGGAAACATTTTTACAGGGAATGAGCTCAATAGTCACCAGTCCTTCTGTCACTTATACTGAAGTAGTTGATAATCAGTTTGTGCATCTCATGATGGTTTTACTAGGGAATATGCATTTCTAACCACAAGGGGTTTCCACATACACATGGTCAGCTGTAGTTCTACATCTTATCTATAAATTTTACCTATTTAAACACACACACACACACACACACACACACACACACACACACACACAAACATTCTTACACACAAAACTGCACACTTGAGGAATGAGTCCCCTGTAACAGACTAATCTTTATTATAGCTTCACATTAGTAAATCACTTCCATTTTACATACAAACATTTTTTTTTTGAAAACAAGATTTGCTTACAGTTTTATAAATACAGTGCTAATGAAGTTTACAGTTTTCCAAAAAGAATCATGAAAAAGTGTGAGGATCATAGTTCTGCATTTGGCTTCATGGCACTAATGCAGTAGGTCACTGGAAAGGTGATGTAACACAGTGACAAATATGCTCCTGTTCAAACTTCAAATTTGTAAAAATGATATAAACACAAAAAAGCCATGAATTTCACAATGTAAAACATCAAATACTGTGTTTTTGTGTTCTGTTCATTTAATGCAGTACAACAGAATTTACTAATCACTGCTTTATGCTTATACTGGCATTTCACACACCGTCTCAACTTGTTCTGGGATTGGGCTCCAGGATCTCAGCGTTTGTGGAATCATTCAGTTGTGTGAAAGACAGAACTGCTGTGACTCTCTGAAACAAAACAAAGCAGGAATAAATCACCACCTGTATAAATTCACAAACTGAGGTATCAGACTGTCAGTTTATGTCTTGTGGTGATGATGACAGATTCTATAATGTGTTATCACTGCGTCACTGGGGGGCTCAGACAGCAAGAGGGGTTACACTCCTAAGACATGGAGTGAGAAAATGGTGGGAAAAGCCAAAAAAGCAGACGCTAAAATAGCCTGCTGTCTGCTAGTGGCCAGCGACACAGACTGAACCCTCTCAAATAGTTAATATATCAGTGACACTTCAATTACTGTATCATAATGTGTGTAAATGATTATAAGATTCAGTCTACCTGCAGGGAGTAAACAGGGCCCGTCAGCAACAGCAATAAATTAAGGGGTTTGCTCCAAACAGCATAGATCACTTTCAAGAATTTTTTTTTCTCATGGTATGTTGTGCCTCACCTTGTATTTTGTGGTAATCAATGTACCTTTTTCAAAATACAGTATTGTGATAATTTTAGTGAACCATAATAAAGATTAGGTAAATATTGTGATTACATTTTTATGACAGCACAAGTCTGCTTTGTCCGGATGTGCAATTTTCTGGCTCTATGAGCTGACAAGGACGTCCAAATGCACCACAAGTACTCACCAATACTGACCTCTTTCATTCTCTTCAGTATTTTTACTGTGATTTTCTACTCACTTGGGTTTCTCAGTGGCAGAACATGTAATTTCCTCTGTAGAGAAAAGAATCAAGAATTTAAAACTAACAGTTTTAACACAGTCAGAATGTAACTGAACAATCTCTCTATATATATCATTGCTTGATACTTAGTTTAAGGATATTCGTCTCAGTAAACTCATCACATAAAGGATATAACTGTAAATGTTGGGTGTGTTTTTCCTGCTTTATTTAAAGTAACAAATGTTGACATTTTTATTCTGAAAGCTATCAGTCACATAATGTTTATTATTATCATTATTATTATTATTATTACACACACACACACACACACACACACACACACACACACACACACACACACACACACACACACACACACACACAGCTGGCAGGAAACATCCAGGAATAATGAAAATTTCTTTCTGAAGTTGATTGTACCTGAAGCATCATCACTGATGGTTTTCTCTCTGCCAGAAGCTGCAGTCACAGCTGTTACCAACATAACAAACACAAAAACAAATGAAATGTTAGTATATAAACTATATATATATAGTTTTTATAATACAAAAATTGCGTGATAATTAAAAGAAAATAAACTATTCAAAAACTAAACATATTTATCCACCATTTCTGCTCTTACCTCTACATCTCTCCTAAAAATGAAATGTCTGTCAGTGAATTAGGATGTAACATTAAACTCTGCCCCCCAAATATTTAATGTAAGTTGACAGGTGGTATGAGGACAGCGTCCAAGCCCCAATGAGACGCGCGCGAGTGACTGTACCTGGAGTGTTTACACTTTCCTGGGTTTCCTGACTGGTTAAACTTGTAGTCACAACTGTTGGTAACATAAGAGAAGAAGGAACAATTTGGTGTGAGTGGAACAACATTACAGCTTGATGATCAGCAGGTATGAACAATATTTCTGATACATGTGATCTTACTTGAAGGTCTTTCAGTGACAGTGAGGTGAACAGTAACCCCCACATCTCCTGCACTGAACCAGTACCAGCCAGCATCACTCTTCTGCAGACCCCTCATCTCCACACTGACAGATCCTTTTCCATAGTCAGTGACCAGCACTGCTGAATTCTGGGATGTGGTAGTCCTCCCCACTGTGAAGCAGCTCCAGTCTTTAAATCTGCACCACTTCTTCTGTTCATTCTGATATTCAGCACTGATGAGACACTGGACACTGACACTGCCCCCTTCCTGACCACTCACTCTGCTGTTCATCACTGACACAGCAGGATCTGAATAAAGAGGCAGAGAATGAGTCGTATAAATACATCCTCCATCATAAATAACACGTCTAAGTTACAGTGAACAGATTCTACTTCACACAGAGAGACGTCTTACCTGAACTGACTGTCAGGTACACATAATCACCGTCATCTGATCCGTCACTAATTTCCACAGCACACCAATAATATCCAGAGTCAAAGTGTTGGAGGCTGTTTAGTTCCATAGTAAACATATTCTGGGTTGGATGATCAGTGACTGATGTTCTTCCACTTGTGTTTGTAGAGGCTACTATTTTACAGAAGGACCAGTAATACCCCCTACACCAGTATTTACGGTTTGATTTGTATTTCTCATCATAAAAACATGGAATAGTGAGAGATTCTTCATGTTATACAGCTAAATTCTTCAGTGTCTTCAGGCTCTCAGAATCTGCAGAACAGAAGCCAAAATAATTCAACATTACTATAGAACTAATTTAGAGGAAAGAAAAGAGGGAAAAGAAAAAGGTTTATGTGACACAACTACAGATGGGAGGAGCCACACTGCACACTGAATTGGGCTGAGAGTTTTTTCCATTGCATACATGACAAAATGGACTGGATTGGGCTTCTAGCTGATTATATTGCAAAATAATAATAATTATTATAATTTATAGTTTTATTATTTATATAGTTTTATTATAATATTATTTCTTATTATATAATTAAGCATATATTATATTTTTATTGTAATAAAATTACATAATAGTAGTTTATTACTGTATTATTATTATTATTATTATTATTATTATAAGTTATACCAGTAATATATTTTTATATATGAATTGTTATATTTATATATCTGTGTATAATAATAATGATGATAATAATAACAATGATAATAATAATAATCATCATCATCATCAGAAAAGGCTTTTCAAGACCCCAATGATGCTTAATACATGGAATATCAAACAAAAAAGAAAAAAAAAACAAACAAACACTGCACTATGTAGGTTGTGAGGATTTTGGTGAGCTCTCTGGTGGAAATGTGAAACTGTACACAACATGAATAAAACTTGCTTCTTCTAGGCAACAGGCTTATAACAGGCAATTTCCTATAACAATACAAGTGATATGATAATAAATGCTTAAAATTGAACTCTAACAGGTGAGAAGTTTGAGTGACTGAACAATTATTTTTAAAACTAACTTCCTGAATTCAACTGCTGCAGAATTGTATCATCCACAAATTGCACCACACCAGAAAGAGGTTTTAAATCAAATACAATCTTTTTACTGATTTATTTAAACATCTTTCTGTTAATTAAGGTTTTATAATCTTTGTAATTAAATATGCATGTCATTGCAAAAGGACTGAAACAAGTTCATTACACTGAATCAACTTCATGTAATGCAAGGTTAATAAAAGTATATTTACAGCAGTGAAAGTGTGAAGAACAAATAAAGGAATGATGCAGCATTGATCTTACCTGAGATACAGAGGAGTAACACAAAGAGAATTAAAGAACTCAGGAGTGAGTAAAAGTGCATGTTTCTATAAGAGACTCCAGAGACAAATACGCTTCCTGCCTCTGAGTGAAGCAGCTCCACTTCAGAGGTCTTCCTGTTTTGTTTGGTTTTGTTCTTTTCTATTTTTTCCCCTCTGACTCTTACTGTTATTGACTGTGTAATAATGCAGATAGATAGATATCTACATACATACATACATATTGTAGGGTAGGGTTAGGGTTAGCCTATATATATATATATATTTATATATATATACACTGCTCCAAAAAATAAAGGGAACACTTAAACAACACAATATAACTCCAAGTAAAACAAACATCTGTGAAATCAAACTGTCCACTTAGGAAGCAACACTGATAGACAATCAATTTCACTGCTGTTGTGCAAATGGAACAGACAACAGGTGGAAATTATTGGCAATTAACAAGACACACTCAATAAAGGAGTGGTTCTGCAGGTGGGGACCACAGACCACTTCTCAGTACCTTTCTGCTTTCTAGCTGATATTTTGTTCACTTTTGAATGTTGGTGCTGCTTTCACACTTGTGGTAGCATGAGACGGACTTTACAACCCACACAAGTGGCTCAGGTAGTGCAGCTCATCCAGGATGGCACATCAATGTGAGCTGTGGCAAGATGGTTTGCTGTGTCTGTCAGTGTTGCGTCCAGAGGCTGGAGGCGCTACCAGGAGACAGGCCAGTACACCAGGAGACGTGGAGGAGGCCGTAGGAGGGCAACAACCCAGCAGCAGGACTGCTACCTCCGCCTTTGTGCAAGGAGGAACAGGAGGAGCACTGCCAGAGCCCTGCAAAATGACCTCCAGCAGGCCACAAATGTGCATGTGTCTGCACAAACGGTTAGAAACCGACTCCATGAGGATGATATGAGGGCCTGATGTCCACAGATGGGGGTTGTGCTCACAGCCCAACACCGTGCAGGACGCTTGGCACTCGCTCCATCCACCAACACCACGTGGCACCACAGACTGTCCAGGAGTGGGCGGATGCTTTAGTCCAGGTCTGGGAGGAGATCCCTCAGGAGACCATCCACCACCTCATCAGGAGCATGCCCAGGCGTTGTAGAGAGGTCATACAGGCACGTGGAGGCCACACACAATACTGAGCCTCATTTTAACTTGTTTTAAGGACATTACATCAAAGTTGGATCAGTCTGTAGTGTGTTTTTCCACTTTAATTTTGTGTGTGATTCCAAATCCAGGCCTCCATTGGTTAATAAATTTGATTTCCATTGATGATTTTTGTGTGATTTTGTTGTCAGCACATTCAACTTTGTACATAACAAAGTATTCAATTCAGTATTTCATTCATTCAGATCTACGATGTGTTATTTGAGTGTTTCCTTTATTTTTTTGAGCAGTGTATATATAATTGCCCAAAGTATTCATTCATCCGACACTTCACACACATATGAACTTGAGTGAGATCCCATTCTTAATCCATAGGGTTTAATATGATGTCGGTCCACCTTTTGCAGCTAGAACAGCTTCAACTCTTCTGAGAAGGCTTTCCACAAGGTTTAGGAGAGTGCTTATGGGAATTTTTGACCATTCTTCCAGAAGAGCATTTGTGAGGTCAGACGCTGATGTTGGATGAGAAGGCCTGGCTTGCAGTCTCTGCTCTAATTCCTCCCAAAGGTGTTCTATCGGGTTGAGGTCAGGACTCTTAGCAGGCCATTCAAGTTCTTCCACACCAAACTCTGTCACCAACGTCTTCATGGACCTTGAACATCCGTTGACCCTGCTCTGTCATTTTACGTGGCCTACCACTTTGTGGCTGAGTTCCTGTCATTCCCAATTGCTTCCACTTTGTTATAATACCACTGACAGTTGACTGTGGAATATTTAGTAGCAAGGAAATTTCATGACTGGACTTGTTGCACAGGTGGCTTCCAATCATGGTACCATGCTGGAATTCACAGAGCTCCTGAGAGTGACCCATTCTTTCATGAATGTTTGTAGAAGCAGTCTGCATGCCTAGGTGCTTGGATTTATACACCTGTGGCCATGGAAGTGACTGGAACACCTGAATTCAGTGATTTGGATGGGCGAGTGAATACTTTTGACAATACAGTGTAGCCCAGTGCATTGCTAAACATGGTAAACACTTCACAGACAGAGGATACATTAAAGAAGCATTTTGTGCAGTGGGTGATTTGTTTGATGGTTTACCGGACAAGGATAATTTCATAGCTGGGATTAAAGAAATGCCCGTTTAGGCGTGAACTGTTCAGCGCTGTATCACTGGTACATGAGGGAACAGCAAGTGGCTGGACTGAAAGACTGTGCTGTATTTAGTGTCACAATTGATGAAAGTGTGGACATCAACTCTTTGTCCTGTTTGGCAGCTATGGCAAGATATTGTGATTCTTCTGGAGTATGATAGGAACCGTGCTGTTTGAAACCCATCTACGGCACCGCAACAGGTGAACACTAGGCTAAAACCTTTTAAAACATTTTGAAAACAGTCTGATTTAAAAAAAAAGGATTTGTCAAAATAATTTTGGACAAAAATGGACACCAACTGCATAACACACCAGGAAAATCTCTGTGCTGAGATGTCAATTTCTGATCTTAACACTGTGATGGCAATGACTGCTCTGCCTTGACTCACAGGCAAGAGGAAATGGAATGTGCCTAGAGAGACATCCCAGTTCACTCCAGTGTCAACTGGCTGAAAATGTGCTTCAGAGTTTTGTGGACTGCTTTGAAGCAATTCAACTCTGTCTTGTTGAGAAGGACCAGCATTACCCACAGCTTGATGACATCCGGTCGTCTGAACTTGTGGCTTTGACACACATTACATCACACCTGAATGAACTCAGTGTCTACATACAGGGAGCTGGACAAACGGTCATGAGTCTGTTTGAGACGTAGAAAGCATTCACCTGCAAACTTACAGTTTATGCGGAAGATGTAGAAAATCGTTATTTCAAACCCTTAAGATAGAGGCAACTGATTGACTTCCAGAGCTTGTGGACAATAAGGTTTTGTGAGCTATGCAGATCACTTGAAACATCCAAAGAATCTTCACAGCACTCTCTGATCATTCTGACACCAAACTAATAATAGGAGGAGATTTCAACCTGGTGCTTCATCCAAAAATCGACAGGCTCAGTACAGCAGTGAGTCAAAGGAACTGGCAGTCTGCAGACACTCTAAAACAATATATGAACGACTTTGGGCTCTCCGATGCGTGGCGTTCACATCACCCCACTCTCCGGGATTACACCTTCTTCTCAGCAGTACACCATTCACATTCTCGTTTAGACAACTTCTTAGTTAGCAACTCTATTATGATGGATGTCACAGACACTCAGATTCACCCTATCACTATCAGTGACCATGCACCGGTATCTCTCTCTCTGGCACAGAAAAGAACCACACCAACAAATAGGAACTGGAGATTAAATACATCATTACTTAAAGAACAAGATTTCATTAATTATTTCAAAAAGGAATGGACAACATATTTAGAAAATAACGACCTGCCAGGAACATCACCGTGTGTTCTTTGGGAAGCAGGAAAGGCAGTAATGCGGGGGAAGATAATATCCTACTGCACACATAAGAAAAAAAAAGAAAAAATACAGGTATTAGAATTGGAAGAAAAAATAAAATCCTTAGAAGCTGCCCATGCGGCTTCACCACAAGAACACACAATGAGCAAGCTGAGAAAACTCAAACTAGAATTAAATGAAATAATAGACAAAAAGACACAATTTTTACTGCAAAGGTTGCGTTGGCAGAACTTTGAACATAGCAATAAATCCGGAAAATTCCTTGCTAACGAGTTAAAGCTAAATAAAGAAAAAACAACTATCTCTTCTATTAAAGTCTCAACTGGAAACATTACTCATGATCCACAACAAATAAATAAAGCTTTTAAAGAGTTTTACAAAGCCTTATATTCATCACAGATTAATCCTTCTAACGCAGCTGTTGAAGAATTTCTTAATAATATAAATCTCCCCAAGCTGAAAAATGAACAAGTTGTTGCACTGGATTCACCACTTGCTTTATCCGAATTACATGAAGCCCTGCAGCATCTACCAAATAACAAAGCCCCAGGCCCAGATGGATTTCCAGTAGAGTTCTACAAAGAATTCTGGTCTGTGCTAGAACCAACCTTTTTCAGAATGGTAACTCAAATTCAAAATGAGAACGTACTGTCCCCAGACATGAATTCTGCTAACATTAGCCTACTTCTTAAACCAGGCAAAGACCCTACACTGCCTTCTAGCTATCGCCCAATTTCACTCATAAACGTAGATCTTAAAATTATTTGCAAAGTCCTTGCCAGAAGATTAGAGGAAATCACTCCACTTATAGTACATCCTGACCAGACAGGTTTTATCAAGGGTAGACAATCAGCCAATAACACACGCAGACTAGTAAACATAATAGATTACTGCACAATTAACAAATTAGAAACAACCATTGTATCTTTAGACGCAGAAAAGGCATTTGATCGGGTAAACTGGAAATATTTATTAGCAGTCCTACACAAATTTGGATTTGGTTCAACCTTCACAAACTGGATCAAAACCTTACATAGCTCTCCTAGTGCACGTGTTAGGACAAACGATATCACTTCACAAAGCTTCACTCTGCAGAGGGTCACCAGGCAGGGCTGCCCACTATCACCCTCACTTTTCGTTATCTTCATTGAGCCATTAGCAGCAGCAATTCGACAAAATACAAATATTAAAGGAATTAACACAGAAACTACAAACCACAAGATAAGTCTTTATGCAGATGATGTATTACTTTTCCTGGAAAACTCCCAAGCTTCTCTCCCGAATACAATTAGACTAATATATAGCTTCTCTTCTATATCAGATTATTCCATCAACTGGGGAAAATCAACAGTTTTGCCTATAAACTGTAGTTTCCAGAACACAACCGCCATTCCACTACAATCAGGTAATATTAGATATTTAGGCATACATGTCTCTGCTAGGCTATCAGACTTAGTGCAGTTAAATCATATCCCTTTACTGAAAACAATAGAAGATGATCTCAAACGTTGGAACGCCTTACCTATATCACTCATGGGGAGAGTCGCTACCATTAAAATGATGGTTTTACCAAAAATCAACTATTTATTCTCACTAATCCCAAATAAACCCCCTGCTGCTTGGTTTAAGTCCTTAGATTCAAACATCTCACAATTCTTATGGAAAAATAAGCCATCAAGAATAAGTCTGAAAACTCTACAAAAGCCGAAAAACAATGGTGGTTTAGAACTACCAAATTTTTATAATTATTTCTTAGCCAATAGATTACAATACATTTCAAAATGGATCAAACCTGACTTACTAGACAGTCCATGGTTGGACCTAGAACATGCATTCTGTAGAAAAACAAAACTCTCAGACTTACCTTACATTAGCTCTAATATTAAGCGCCACGACGCTTTTAAAAGCCTCAGTATAAATAGCTCACTGACAGCCTGGTGGGAATTTCTAAAACTAACTCAGTCTCCACTTATTCCATGCAAACTAACACCCATTTGGAACAATCCAGACATTTGTCAGAATAAGAAAGTACTAAATTTCACATCGTGGCGTGAAAAGGGAATAAAAAATTTAGAACATGTTATTAAAGAGGGAAACTTTATCACATTCCAGGAACTCATATCAGAATATGGAATAAACAACAGTAAATTTCTTGAATATCAACAATTGAAATCCATCATTCAAGAGAGATTTAATCCCAACCAACTAAATCTGGAAATATCAACATGGGTAACTGAATTTTTAAATTTATGTACCCCTAAATTATTATCAAAACTGTACAAATTATTATTAAAATTTGATGACTCAATCTCCCTCCCGATAGCCAAATGGGAACGTGATCTCTCTATCAATCAAGATCAAAGCTTTTGGATAGAAATATGTTCAAATATCTTCAAAATAAGTAAAAGCCCCAACTTACAACTTATACAATACAAAGTCCTTCATAGAGTACATTATACAGGACAAAGGATGTTCCAAATGGGCCTAGCACAATCAAACATATGCACCCACTGTACAGCCAATGTAACCGATAACTATCTGCATGCTATATGGGATTGTAGGCCTGTTCAGATGTTCTGGCACAGGATATGTACAGACTTGTCCACGTGGCTTAAATGTTGCATCCCAACCTCACCCAGACTGTGCATCTTAGGAGACGTCAGTGAATTGGTTATGGATGCAAATACATCACACATAGTTCTCACTGCCCTATGCATCGCCAAGAAAACCATCCTCATTAACTGGAAGCAAAAAAAAGATCTACATATTACTCTTTACAAAAATTTATTATTTGATCACATTAGTCTGGAAAGAATGTCTGCTTCCTCTAAAAACCAGTTGGAGGAATTTAACTCTCTTTGGCTCCCACTGATCAACTCCACTAGTTAGTCGGGGTGGTTGGCTGTGGTTTCATCTCCCGGGTGGCCTAGTTGGTGGCTGGGAATTGACTCTGGGATGACTGCTTGTGTCGGTAACTTCCTGAGTAAGCTGGGGGGCCTCGGCGGCTGACCTGGGGTGTCTGTGTGCTTGCCCTGGTTGGTGGTGGATGGGTGGGGGCTCGGGGGGCGCCGCCGTTTTGCCTCGGGTGCAGGTCCGGGGATGCGTGGAGGGCGGGTGCACGCCCTGGGTGGGGTAGCTAGCCTCCCCTCCGGGGCTAGTGGCGGGACCCGGGGCCCGATGCCTTAGAGCCGCCCGACCCCATGCTGGGTCCCTGCCCGTGCGGGGATGGCTTGCGCCGCTGCGGGCGCACCACCGGGTGGGGCGGGTTGACCTTGCATCGGGGCGTCGGGTCTATGCCTTGGGGTTCTGGGGTGCCTGAGTGGCGGGGGTGGGGCGGTGTCCAGTGGGGGGGGTGTGGGGTGGATTGGGGGCAATGGGTTCCTGACTCAGGCCAGCTTGTCTTCTGTCTCGTTGATGTCTGTTGTTGTTTGACTGGAATGGTTCGGTACAGGTGTATATAGATGTGGGGGTCTATGTGTAGGTGTATATATGAGAGCAGGTGGATGTGTGGGTGTATATAGAGGATGAATGTGTCTAGGTGTACATATATGTCTAAGTGAATGTGTGGGTACACATGAGGGTAGATGTATATGTGGGACGGGTGTGTGTATGCGGGGGGGGGGGCTGTGTGTGGGTCCGGGGGTGTGTGCGGTGGGGGGGGGGGTGTGGATGTGCGGACGCCCGCGTTCGCATGGGCATGTGGTGCTGTGTGGTTGGTGTTGCTGGGCGGGCTGCTCTCTGCGGTGGGGGAGGTGGGGGCTTGGGCGGGGTGGCGGCATAGGGTGTCTCCGTGACCTCCCCGGGCCGACCTCATCCTGCCTCGAGCGGGGGGACAGTGAAACGCGGAGCCTCATGAGCCAGCTAGTCAGCTGGCTCTCCTCTTCCAGAGGATCATTGCCTCTGGACCTACATACCCCCCTCCATCCACCCCCAGACACACACACACACACACACACACACACACACACATACATACATTATTCCCCCACCCAAGCAAACACACACAAACACACACAGTACTCATACATTTAGGATCCTGGGGGCAGGCATGTTGCCGGGGGTCAAAGAGGTCGACCCGCTGTCATAGCCTCACTCGTCTCCTGACGACTGTCTGTCCCTCAGTTTTTACTGCACTTTAGACATTCAGGGCTTTTGAGGGGATGGTGTAGATGGACACTGCAGACTAGTGGCCCGGTGCTTAGCCCATGTTTGCCTACACACCTGTCCCCCCAATTTTAACTACACCATAGTATCACACCCTACCCCACATTCATATACACCAACTCCTGCACTCAACACTTCACTGGAGGTGGAAGGGTGGGAAGGTCATCCCTCACCCGTTTCCTGCTCCCTACCGGGGCGGGGTGTTGAACGCCGGAACAGGGGCTGGGCCGGGGGCATTCCTGGCGTTCTGGGGTTGCTGCCCGGGCCCCCGCCGCCCCCGCCGCGGAGGGTGGCCGGTATGGCGGTGCCAGCCATGTGGCATTGTATGGTTGGGTGGGTGTGGGCGTCTGTGCGCCCGCGCGCATTCTTCCCTGGCGTGCGCCCTCGGACTCGTGTGCAGTCGTGCATGTTCCTCCCGTGTGTGCGCCCCCCCGCACGTGTGCACGTTCGTCCCATGTATGCATCCATATACAAACTGTTACTGGCTGGCCTTTCCATTCGCCCCCACCTCATCTAGGGGGACGGGGGGGTGTATATATGGGTGGGTGTTTGTACATATTGGGGTGATGTGTATGTATATATGTGGGTGTATGTATGTATGTAGGAATGTATATAGGTGTGGAGGTATGTGTGCGTAGGTGTATATATAGGGGTGGAGGAATATAAGGGAGTGAAGGTATGTAGATGTATATATGAGGTTGAGTGTATGTGAGGACAGCTGGTTCTGGGTCGGGGGATTGTTGTCCCCGGTCCTCTCCCGGCTGCTCCCCTGTGGTTGCTACTTCCCCCCCAGATGGGGGGCGCCTTGGGGCTTCAGGGCCTGGCCTGGTACTCCGGCGTGACGGTTGGCCCGCTCCCCTGGGTGGTTGGGCTCCGGGGCGGCTCAAGGCCCCTCGGCGGGGATGGGGCCCTGCTGGGTGGTGGTTGGCTCTCGGGTGTATGAGGCGCTGGGTCTTTGCTGCTGCCTCGTGATGGGGAGGGGCATCCTGCGGGCGGCTCTGGTTCCTCTGGTTCCCCTGGACCTGCGCTCCATTGCTGGGGGGGGTGCTGTCCGGAGTCCCCCTCTCCCTTCCGCTGGGGTGGGCATGCAGGGGTCACTGGGAGATACGGCCCAGGGTCTCCACTGCTCCTGGGGGGGCCGCGGCGGGCGGGATTCCCTGGTCTTTCTCTGCCTTCCTCTGGCCTCTGGGGGGATGTTGTCGCAGCTTTCTGCCCTCGATATTGAGTGCATCTTGTGACAAATTTATACTGTACTGCACTCACAAACACACACACTCACATACACATACATCACAGTCATTTGTGTAGTATCTCCAAGTGCTGTACGTCTCAGGTACACTTTCTTCTCTTTTCTCAGGAGCAGCAGTTGGTGAACCATCGCCGTGGCATTTGCGCTGTGTTTTTCTTTTTTTTCTGCCCTTATGTTATTTCCCTTTTTTACCCTCCCCCCCCACCCCACCCCCCCCCCCGCTTATCTCTCCTCTCCCTTCTTTACAGATTCCCCTGGCCTGTCAAGTCTGGCATGATGCTAACACATTTTCATTAAAATATCAAATGTATAAACAAAATGAAATCAAATAATTAAAAAATAAATAAAGAAAAAGAAACACTGACAAGATGAGCCTATAATCTATAGTGCTCATTTTGGAAAAGTAAATCTGTTTGGCACAGTAACGCAGTCTGACCATAATTCTGATTGCAAATCTGCCAGACAAGACAGGCAAAAAAAAAAAAAAAAAAAAAAAAAAAAAAAAAAAAAAAAAGAAACATCCAAAGAAAATGCATGATCCCTTTTCATGTATTGGACATTACTTTTGAATTTGTCTGTTTTAGGACGACTGCATTGGCAATGCTGACAGTCTTGGGTCACCATATTTATGTGAGCACATCGTCTCACACATGAAGTCCATCCTCAGTCCTTCATGAAGCAGGCTTACTGCAGACCACTCTGAGGCCTGTGTTCAGGTCAAAGCCATTTCATATGCACCTGTATCAGCTGCGCAGCTAACAGGCACTGACAATGGTTGCGAGAGAGGGCAGAAAGGCGGTGCCTGCAGAATTGGAACATCAGCCGCACGAGAAGGCAAGAGAGCTCGTTGCTCCACAGCCCCAAACTCCACAGCTCAGCCATCAGGATTGAACATAAGGTAAAGTAAAATGGCCTTGCTGCTGGACAGGAGGTGGTGCTCAGGAGGCGGGGCTTGGGACTCATGCATCGTCCACCACTCCTTCATGGTTCTCCTTCTCTTCCCACTATTCTGATTTAACACTATACACTGTCCATCAGTGTAATAAACCATTAAAAGGCCTCTATTCCAGCATATAACGAGGTAAAATGTGGGGTGGGGTGCCATTTTCAGAAATTGCTCCTACTGCACCCTGTGGTAAACAAAGATGGCCCAATATTTTTGTCCTGCATACATTTTTCCTTTCATTGTCATTGGATCAGCTGACAGCATGTTAAGTAGCTGAAATATGAATATTGCTACATTTATGCTACAAGCAATCTATTGCTTGTGCATGCTGAAATGATGTCACATGAAAGTCTAATATTGTACATCATCTCTAAAACCACACCGGCTCCTCGAACTTCAGGCTATAACTGCTAAAGCAGCTTTACTCCCACATTTGACAAACCTTGCTGGTTTTTGTTGCCAGTCTTATGATGTTGGTTCACTGCACAGCAGTGTTAGCTTGCATGTAGCAATAAGCACAAAGAGTAACATAAAATATGGAGGAGATTTTAATGGAATATCTCGAGAAACACTTTAGTAACCTGTTGATCTTCACTAGCACTGAAATATCATCTCTTATCCAACAGAAGAAAAAGTAAGACCTAGAGGCCTTTTGGTCGCTTCCCTCTGCAAACATTGATTTAAAAAGTTAGATGCTATCATTTCCTGGGAGGGACCAAAGAGAGATATTTAAAATGAGACAGTGACATAACTTCAGTACAAAATAAACCACAAACCAAAAGTGATTTCCAACTGTTGTTCAAGTGGCAGCTTTAAGTCCTTTCATAAAAGCCGTAAAGATTTCTGCATGTTTTGGAGCAGATCTCTTAGTATTAATTTCAAACACCAGAGTTGATTTAAAAATCCATTCCACCAGCACATTGGTCACTAAAGGGTTTAAAAAGAAAAAGGCTCCACTCATTTTCAAGTATTCAAGTATTATCAAGTATTGCTGCACAGCTGTGTTATCTGTGCCAAATCACAAACAGAGAAGACCAATGCACACTGAAGTGATAGTTAGGCCTCTTTTACACACAGACTTCTGTGTGACGAGTGTGAAGCAGCAATGTGGCGACTGCAGCTTACACACATTAGCCATTCACACATACAGTGGAGTGGTACAGCAGGCCTGTACTGGAAAGTCTCACCACTTGCAACCTGCACTTGTAAGTTCTACAGATGTTCTTTTTCTGACTTTACTTGAGTAATAAAAATCTTCTTTGTTACAGAGCATGCTGCATTTGTTTACCCTCAGCAGTTTTTTATGTGTGATGACGCAAACATTTCAAGCCTGTAGATCTAGACAGAAAATGAGGATGTGGCAAGAAATGTCTGTCTCTTACAGTGTTTGATAATGACCATGAGTTTTTTTCATGCATTGTGTATTATACTAGAAATTTGCATTGTTCACACCATGCAGAGGCAGTATGTGTGAAATATTAAGCTGGCTTTATATGATGAAACAGTTTCATTCAGTTGCTCTGTTAGTTAGCCAAATAAGCAGCTTGTATTTTTTGGTACAGTGTATCATTCTTGCTATATAAAGTCGTCCAGATGGTGTTATTTACATGTTTCAAGCATTTTGTAACCTTTGTTACAACCAAATTTGAGCCATTTCTAGAATTAGCTGGTATAAAGAGAGGAGAAAATGAGTTATCTAACATAGATAACTGCAGAGTAAGAAAAAAGGAACAGTAGCACAAGCAGCTGAATTTGAAAGGCTGTTTCATGAAACCTCTTCCAAGAACTTGAGAAACTTGCAACTGTTGCGACTGAGTTTCAGTTTCAAATTGCAAGATACTTTATGGAATTTGTGTGCAATTTAGTTTCATTAAGGTTTCAAGTGAATAAAGTTGCAAGGAAGTTTCACTGTAAAGCTGACCTTAGAGCTAAGTGGTTCACATGTCATGACGTGGAGCCGCTTTACTCAGAGGCAGGAAGCGTATTTGTCTCTGGAGTCTCTTGTAGAAACATGCACTTTTACTCACTCCTGAGTTCTTTAATTCTCTTTGTGTTACTCCTCTGTATCTCAGGTAAGATCAATGCTGCATCATTCCTTTGCACTGAATTTGTGTTCTTTACACTTTCACTGCTTTAAATGCTTTTACTCTTCCACGTCAGGGTGGGAACTGACATCTTTGATGTGACCTGATTTTTAATGTTTTGTCTCTAGTTTACTATGTTTCATAAAAAGTGTCTTTACTTAGTAGTGAACATTTTTAAGGACACCAATAGTTGTGAAGTTGGTTCTGGGTTCACGCTTAGCAAGAAAGGTTCTAATCATTTTTAAAACATTTTAATAAGTGACCATCGTTGTGAGAGCAACTGTTTAGTAAGTGGCGTAGACACATTTAAGTATTCACATTGTTCTTTAAATTGTCTTGGTTCTATATCCTTCACTGGCCTCTTTATTAGGTATATATCTACACTCGTTGTTCAACCTTACAGGTCCACTTACCATATAGGTTGCACTTTGTAGTCCTAGAGCTGATGTCCTACAATTGATTCCAACTACTATGCAGTGCAACGAATGATGCACCACCCAAATATTACCTGCTTTGTGAGAGTCCTGACTGTTGAAGAACAGGCTGAAAGCGATTTAACAAATTATACAGAGAAACAGATGGACTACAGTCTATAATTGTGTAAGTGGACCTAAAAAACTGGGAAGCAAGTGTATAACTACTATTACTTTTAAAGAACCCTTGCAGAACCTTTGTTAAGAGTGTAGGACTGAGGCTGTGGTATATTTTGGCTTCTGTTCTGCAGATTCTGAGAGCAAGGAGACACTGAAGAATTTAGCTGTAAAACATGGAGGATCTCTTACTATTCCATGTTTTTATGATGATAAATACAAATCAAACCGTAAATACTGGTGTAAAGGGAGGGACTGGATCAACTGTAAAATAGTAGCCTATACAAACACAAGTGGAAGAACATCAGTCACTGACCATCCAACCCAGAATATGTTTACTGTGGAACTAAACAGCCTCCAAGACTCTGACTCTGGATATTATTGGTGTGCTGTGGAAATTAGTGGCGGATCAGATGACGGTGATTATGTGTACCTGACGGTCAGTTCAGGTAAGACGTCTCTCTGTGTGAAGTAGAATCTGTTCACTGTAACTTAGACGTGTTATTTATGATGGAGGTTGTATTTATACGACTCATTCTCTGCCTCTTTATTCAGATCCTGCTATGTCAGTGATGAACAGCAGAGATAGTGGTCAGGAAGGGGGCAGCGTCAGTGTCCAGTGTCTCATCAGTGCTGAATATCAGAATGAACAGAAGAAGTGGTGCAGATTTAAAGACAAGAGGTGTTTCATAGGGGGGAGGACTAACACATCCCAGAATTCAGCAGTGCTGGTTAGTGATGATGAAAAAGGATCTGTCAGTGTGGGTCTGCAGAAGAGTGATGCTGGCTGGTACTGGTTCAGTGCAGGAGATGTGGGGTTTACTGTTCACCTCACTGTCACTGAAAGACCTTCAAGTAAGATCACATGTATCAGAAATACTGTTCATACCTGCTGATCATCAAGCTGTAATGTTGTTCCACTCACACCACTTTATATCTTATTTTCAACAGCAACAACAGCTGTGACTACAGTTTGTGCCACTGAGAAAACCAGCATCAATGAAACCACTTCAGGTCTGATCACAAACAGAGCCTTACAATTAATCAAATCAAGAAACAAGAAGAATAAATATGTTTATTTTGTCCTGCTAGGTTCTGAAACTATGACCAAAAATCCAGAGACAACAACAGCAGAGTTGTAAGTAGTGACGCTTTACTTTGTGTATGTGTTAAATATGTGTTAGATCTGGTGTCCGATCACTGCTGCAAGTCACCCTGTAAAACAATAATTCAAAAGTCAGAGGAGTCCGGCTGAATTTGCCATGAGTTTTTCAAACCACAACTCTATTTGTTAAAGTCACACACAGAGGATCCAGCTTGATGTTTAGGTCTCACATGCAAAATCAATATTATATTAATGAGAATAGTAAAGTAAGTAAAATTTATTTATACAGCACTTTTCATAAAAACAAGCCACAAAGTGCTTTACAAAACATAACACAATATAAAATATACAACATGACAGTACAAAAGATTTAAAACAAAAACAGGACTGGCAGTACCTTAGCTGCCTTGACCATTATCCAAATGCTTGCTTAAAAATGTCGGTCTTTAGTTGCTTTTTGAAAGACTCCACACAATCAATTGATCTTAAAAAAGGGGGCAGTGTATTCCACAATTTAGGAGCGACAAACTGAAATGCTCAATCTCGACGTGTCTTTAATCGAGACCGAGGGAACAGACTTTAAAATTACTTTAAATTACTCGACCTAAGAGAATGTGCTGATACGTAAGGATGAAGCAGATCAAGCACATACATAGGACCATGCAATACTCTGACCATGCAATACTCTGACCATGCAATACTCTGTAAATAAGTGTAAGGATTTTAAACTGAATCCTATACTCAACAGGAAGCCAGTGTAATGAAACTAACAGAGGGGTAATGTGAGACCATCTATTTGACTTGGTCAGTAAACTTGCTGCAGCATTCAGAATCACCTGCAATCGGTCACAAGCAGACATACTAAGTGAAGAAAAAAGAACATTAGTAATCAATACGAGATGAGATAAATGCCAGTGTAAGTGTAGAGGGTTGAGAAATTGCCTCTTAAAGTTAAATAAGAACAGACACCCCCCCACACACACACACATACGTACACACACACACACATGTTTTTTTTATTTTAATTTACTGTATTTTCATTTTATTTTCATAGTTACGGTAACAGCTTTTTCTGTATTTGAAATATGGTAAAGTTCCACTATTCAGCCAGTGGGTGGCGCTTTTGGCGTCAGTGGGGATCGATCGGAGAAACTAACTTTCAGCTCTGAGCATGCGCAGTTCAGAAATAAACTGGCGCTGGCTGGAAGAGACACTAATCACTGTCTCCTTTCTTCATTGATTCACAGGTACTTTAAAAACTCCCTTTTCACTGTGTTCTGATGTATGAGCGCTGGAATGAATGTCAAAGAGCATATTATATGAAGAGTTTCTGTGGTTTTGTTGTGTTTACAAGCAGTATAAAGCGTTTCATGGCCACATTCAAAATAATCGGTTTATAAGCTGAATATGTTAAGTGTTCACAGTAAGGCGTTCTAAAACTGTTATGTATGTGAATGAGCAAGTTTAAAGCTGTTAACACTACGTGTTAATGCCTGAAAAATACAGTGAAGTCGGGTTGCATTGTACCGCTATAGCGTATTGTGAAACAGACGCCATTTTGGCTCTGCTCATATTCATCATGGAGACCGTTGCGGTGTGAATGGACACCATTTTGGCTCTATTGTATGTTCTCCCCTGAATATGTCGGCCATGTTACGTGAATCGTTAACGCTGTGTATCAGAAAGTGTTGATTATGGGTACATATGCACTTTATTTTTTTTAAATACAATTGGTTCACTTTTTTTATTTTATTATGTTTGTTAGAAACTTAATGTTGTCAATGAGATTTAATATTAGTATTATTGTCTCTGTAGAAGTAGCATCTTATGCACTGATGTATTTTTGTACTGGAAGTAAAGTGTGAATTTATTCAAAGTGACTAAAAGAGATAAATAAGTATTTTGATACTAAGTTCAGAAATAAACTGGCGCTGGCTGTAAGAGACACTAATCACTGTCTCCTTTCTTCATTGATTCACAGTGGTTCACGGTGCTGTCCGGCCTGTGTACCACACGCTGTCGGCCCAGATAACCCCTAGGTCTGGCGCCGGCAACAATTGGGGGCTCGTCCGGGATCTAGCGCCACCTAGTGGTTTAGATGTGACCTGCGTTGACTCTTACTAGTGCTGGAAGCTTCAAGGAAGGCTGCTGTGCTGTGCGTCATCCTGAGGGTAAAGGCTACTGGTGTCCAGTCATAATGGCCACTTCCACACCACGACGTATGTTAATTTTCCAGATTCAGAAATGACTTTCAGCGTTGAATGTTGAACAGCTGCAGACTGTTGTACATGCAATTGATGACGGTGAAGAGAGACTCAGCTCTGCCGATTTGTCTGAACCAGAACTTTATGAACTGATTGTTGCTTACATTAGAAGTGAGAGACTAAGAGCCATGGAAGATGAGGGCATGTCTCACCTTCTGTCCCTCGAAAAAATGCTCAATGACTTGTCAACCAGTGATGTTAATTTAGCCAGAACTGATGCTGTTCCACCCCAGAGAGATCAGACACCTACTCACCGGCCCGGGCAGGCTACTCCACCTCCCCACGCTGACATAGACATTCCAGTTTTACCCAGGGATAGCACCCCTCTGCCACTACTCAGACCTGTGACTAACAGCGTGGGTGGTGTTTCTGTGGGTAGGTCCAGTCCATCTTCCTGCATTCCTGACCAAGTGGTGCGGTTCACAGATGTAGCTGCTCTGTTTCCACGGCGAGAATTTAAGCTACATGGTGGTCAAATCTCTGATACAGGGTCTGAAATCTCTTATAGTAGTCTGTGTAAACAACTAGATGAAGGGTTACAAGAGGGGTTTAGTGAGTCGGAGGTGATTCGTACAGTACTCAGGATAACTAAGCCTGGTACCTTCAGGGATATGCTCACTAATAAAGATGACTTGACAGTAGATGGATTGAAACGGTTGCTTCGTTCCCACATTCGAGATAAAAGCAGCACTGAGCTCTTTTTAGAGTTAAGCAATGCTCGACAGCAAGAAAAAGAGAGCCCACAGCAATTTCTGTACAGATTAATGGGTTTAAAACAGCGTGTTCGTTTTGAGTCACGACAGCCTAGTGCAGATTTTTGTTATGACAGTAAGCTGGTGCAGGGTACCTTCCTTCACACACTCTACCAAGGGTTAAATGAGAAAAGTAGCTATGTCAGACATGATCTTAAACCTTATCTTTCAGACTTACAGGTTAGTGATGACTGTCTTTTAGAACAGATCACCAAGTCCACAAGTGAGGAAGCAGAAAGGGTAAAACGCCTTGGAATGGCAGCAAAAACTCGAGCCGTTACTGTTAGCGTAGCCCAGCATAACAATGCTGAGCAGACTGAACCATCCAAACTGACCAAAGTTGACTCTGAGCTACAAGCTAACCGTGAAGCTATTAGGGAGTTGACAGTACAGGTGTCGTCACTGACTCAAAGCCTAGCTCAGCTGACTAAGCCTCCTGAGCCTTTATCCCCTGGGGTTGGGGCCTCATTTTCAGCTCGTGATCCAGCACCAATAGGTGAAGTAAGGGGCAGATGTCAGAACTGTGTGCAGCGGAGTAGTGCAAGCTGTCCTCACTGTTTCATTTGTGGTCAAGAAGGACATAGGGCCATTGGCTGTCTGCAGAGGAAGCCGTCGGGAAACGGGGTCGGGTCACTGGAAGAGGGGCTCCCAGTGACCGTCGTCAGTAAAAAGCGCCCCATAAAGAAAATAGAAATTGACACTGTTCCCTCCGTGCAACAAAATATGCAGAATGTAACACCCACAAAACGTGTAGCACAACTCATAGGCAAATGATGTATGGTGTCATGTGCTATCAATGATGTCCCTCTTCAAATGCTGCTTGATACAGGAGCTCAAGTGACCATTGTGGGGAAGGCATGGGTAGAGAAAACATTGCCGAAACTCAGAATACAGCCTCTCAAAACACTGTTTAATGATCGCTTGTTTGAAGTATTTGCGGTTAATGGTACAGAAGTGCCCTTTGAAGGTTGGGCTGAAGTTGACCTTCACATATGTAGTGAGAGTCAGGGACGTATAGCCATTCAGGTACCAATATTAATTGGTCAGAGCTCTTTTACTTGTCCCATTCTAGGTAGCAATGTGATTGCTGAGGTTATCAAAGAAAGTAAAGAACAGTTAAACAAAGTTGATATTACTGCTCTACTGAAAGAGGCTCTGAGTGTGAGTGAGAGTGTCGCAGAGTCACTGGTTTTGGCCCTCCAGACGCAGGAGCCTGATGACATAGTCTCCTCCTTTAGGGTGAGAGCTGGAAAAAAAGGGGTATCTGTTCCTGCTGGACAAATTTTTGAAATCAAGTGCCGACTCAGAACCAAGCAGAAGGGAGGAACAATGCTCTTCCAGCCTAGTCCTGAGAATGATTGTCCAGAGGGGTTGGAGCTGTTTTCCGCTTTAGTAAATGTCCCTTGTGGGTTCTCAAAACTGGTTGGAATTCCAGTTCACAACCTAACCAAGCACAACATCTACCTTCCTAAAAGAACTGTCCTAGGTACTCTTGAAGATTTTAGAGAGGTACAGCCAGTTCACTTTCCAGCTGCCCAGATCGGTGCCACACAGCTGAAGGAAAGTGAGCAGAGTAAAGTATGCAAGGGAGCAGACCAACTTTCTCATAAAGCCACAGTTAGGGGGAAGTGGAACCCTCCTGTCGACTTGTCACCTTGGAAAGGATGAACAACAGATAGTGAGAGAGATGTTGTATGACGAATCAGATGTATTTGCCAGAGATGATGCAGACATCGGATGCATCCCAAGTTTGCAACTGAAAATTCGTCTTCAAGATGAAACGCCTGTACAGAAGTGTTATAACTCCATTCCAAAGCCTTTGTATAAAGAAGTAAAAGATTATGTACAGAATTTGCTTGATCATGGTTGGATAAGGAGGTCTATCTCACCATATTCGTCTCCGGTTGTATGTGTCCGGAAAAAGGACAAGAGCTTACGTTTGTGTGTCGACTTCCGAGAGTTGAACCGCAAGACGATTCCAGACCGCCACCCACTTCCACGGATTCAGGATCTGCTTGACAACCTTGGGGGTTACTCATGGTTCTCAATACTCGATCAGGGCAGCGCTTATCATCAGGGCTTTTTTGATGAGGCTTCCAGACACCTGACCGCTTTTAGTACACCGTGGGGATTATATGAGTGGAATCGTCTGCCATTTGGACTCACGAATGCGCCTGCGGCGTTCCAAAGATGCATGGAACGTGTCCTCGATGATTTGCGTGACGATTGCTGTACCCCTTACTTGGACGACGTGCTCTGTTTTCCAAAGACGTTTCAAGATCACGTCCAAGACCTCAGACGAGTACTGTGTCGCTTGCGAGAGTATGGTGTGAAGTTACGTCCAACGAAATGTGAACTATTCAAGCACCAAGTGAAATATGTAGGGCGTTTAGTGTCAAGTGAAGGTGTCCAAATTGACCCTCAAGACCTTGAAGCAGTGTTACAGCTTAGAGAGAGGGAGCCAAAGACTGTTGGTGAGGTCAGGGCTTTGTTGGGTTTTTTAGGTTACTATCGGTCCTTCATTCAAGATTTTTCGAGAATCGCACGACCACTGTTCAAGCTTCAGGAGTGTCCTAGTGAGCCCAGTCAGAAACTTGTCCGGGGCAAGAACAAAGTCAGGAGCCACAGCCATGGTCAGCTTCCATCCAGGACACCAGTGCAGTGGACTTCCGAGCACCGTGCCGTCGTGTCTCGCCTTGTAGACGTGTTGACCAACCCACCCATATTGGCATATCCAAATTTTGAACTACCATTTGTCCTACACACCTATGCATCCAATGAAGGCTTGGGGGCTGTGCTTTATCAGCAGCAAGGGGGCAAGCTACGTGTTGTTGCATACGGATCAAGGACACTGACACCTGCTGAGAAGAATTATCATCTTCATTCAGGGAAGCTTGAATTTCTCGCTCTCAAGTGGGCAATCTGCGATAAGTTTCGGGATTACCTGTATTATGCGCCCATGTTTACAGTGTATACTGATAACAACCCCCTTACTTATGTCTTAAGCACAGCCAAATTGAATGCCATTGGACATCGATGGGTGGGTGAGTTAGCTGACTTTCACTTTAACATCAAATACAGGCCAGGCAAGACGAACACTGATGCGGATACCTTGTCACGATACCCAGTGAAACTCCAAGATCACCTGAAAGAGTACACTGAAACAATGCCCTCTGAGATGGTGTCTGCTATATGGCGGGGAGATAAAGCTCAGCAAAACAATGATGTGCCATGGGTGGCTGCACTGCAGCTAAGATCAGGAGACACCGATGAACCTTCTGTGAGTGGGCCTGTCATTACCCCTGAGGATGTCAAAGCTGCCCAGATGGAGGATGATGCTATACGTGAAGTGGTAGGATTAAAGGAGAGAGGTTGGAATCCAAATGACAAAGACAAGCGACATATGGGACGAGAGACGCACAGACTAGTACATGAATGGAACAGACTGAGACTGGACAATGGAATTCTTTACAGGCAGGTGGGTTTACGAAAGTAACTGGTACTCCCACGTAAGCTAAAGCCGGTAGTGTTGAAGCATCTGCACGATGACATGGGGCATGTCGGGGCCGATAAAGTGATCCATTTGGTAAGAGAAAAATTTTACTGGCCATTTATGCAACGTGAAATTGAAGACTATGTCATACGTCAGTGTTCATGTATTAAACAGAAACGACCAAACATTCCAGACAGAGCAGCAATGGGTTCTATTACAACCAGTTCTCCGTTCGAACTTGTCTCTGTAGACTATCTTCACTTAGAGCCGAGTAAGGGAGGCTACGAATATATCTTAGTCCTAGTAGATCATTTCACCCGCTTCGCACAAGCCTATCCGACCAAGAACAAATCAGGCAAAACTGCGGCAGAGAAGATATTCTCTGATTTTATCCCTCGCTTTGGGTATCCCGAAAAGCTCCATCACGACCAGGGCAGGGATTTTGAGAATAGCCTCTTCCAGCGACTTCAGCAGCTAACAGGAATTTCCCATTCTCGCACTACCCCTTACCACCCACAGGGTAACCCTGTGGAAAGACTGAATCGAACCCTTTTGCAGATGCTCCGTACTTTACAGGAAGAGAAAAAGACTGAGTGGAAGGATCATTTACCCCATATCGTGCATGCGTACAACTGTACAAGACATGATGCAACAGGATATTCCCCGTTTTTTCTCCTTTACGGGAGATCTGCACGATTGCCTATTGATTTAATGTTCAATCTGAAGCCTGTGGAAGAAGCACGAAGCAAGCAGGAGTATGTGCAAAAATGGGCATCAAGGATGCGGGAAGCGTACGAGATCGCAGCTGGCAACAGCAAAAAGAGTTCGGAAAAGGGAAAGAGGTATTATGACCAGGGGATTAAAGGTGCCATGCTACAACCTGGAGATCGGGTACTTGTGCGAAACATGTCCGAAAGAGGTGGCCCAGGCAAACTGCGTGCATACTGGGAGAAAAAGGTGCACCGTGTCATTGAAAGGGTTGGAGATAGTCCTGTGTATAGGGTTCACGAAGAATCGGGAGAACGAACTGTACGTGTGTTACACCGTAACCTCTTGATGTTGGTAAATGACTTGCCATTTGAACAAGATGAGCGGACTGACAGGATACAAAAGAGGTCCCCGAAACAAAAGCACCCTCAAAGCAACCACCGAGTTGAGGAACAGTGCGCTGATGATTCAACTGGGGACGAAGAGTTCTTGTATAATCCACGACCTTTACCTTTGTATGAAAGAAGAATGGACCATGACCAGACCGTTCAACCAAAACTCCACAGTGGGTTAAGAGCAGGAGCACCAGAATTTCAGCATGTGACACAGGTAACGGGAACAGAAGGTATACAGCAAGACTCCGTACCAGTAGCCGAGGCGAGTCGGGCTCCAAGACAAGATGATACAGTGGTTTCAGAGGAAGTTCAGGAACCTTCAGGAAGGGACCATACTCCAGATAACATAACTTCAGAGCAGTCTTTGGAAGAGGATGACTCTGACAAGTGTCTGGAACAACCAGTGAGAAGGTCCACCCGAAATGTAAAACCCAGAGAAGTATTCACTTATGAGCAGTTGGGACTACCTTCATACCAGCCTTGGGGAACAGGAGTGAACGCAGTGTTTCCGTGTGTCCCTTACCCGGTGATGACTTACCCACCATTCCATGACCGTTCTTTTTTTCCAAGACCCATACTGTGGACTTACTAACTATGACATGGACTTTGTGTAAGAGATGACAGAATGACAGGATAGCATGCATACTGGATAGTTGACTTTCTTGAATGGTTGGCTAGAAATACAACATTTGCTAGTAAGTTCTAGATGTCAGGAGCCATCGTGTAAAGCAGGGGAGAGTGTAGAGGGTTGAGAAATTGCCTCTTAAAGTTAAATAAGAACAGACACCCCCCCACACACACACACATACGTACACACACACACACCTGTTTTTTTTATTTTAATTTACTGTATTTTCATTTTATTTTCATAGTTACGGTAACAGCTTTTTCTGTATTTGAAATATGGTAAAGTTCCACTATTCAGCCAGTGGGTGGCGCTTTTGGCGTCAGTGGGGATCGATCGGAGAAACTAACTTTCAGCTCTGAGCATGCGCAGTTCAGAAATAAACTGGCGCTGGCTGGAAGAGACACTAATCACTGTCTCCTTTCTTCATTGATTCACAGGTACTTTAAAAACTCCCTTTTCACTGTGTTCTGATGTATGAGCGCTGGAATGAATGTCAAAGAGCATATTATATGAAGAGTTTCTGTGGTTTTGTTGTGTTTACAAGCAGTATAAAGCGTTTCATGGCCACATTCAAAATAATCGGTTTATAAGCTGAATATGTTAAGTGTTCACAGTAAGGCGTTCTAAAACTGTTATGTATGTGAATGAGCAAGTTTAAAGCTGTTAACACTACGTGTTAATGCCTGAAAAATACAGTGAAGTCGGGTTGCATTGTACCGCTATAGCGTATTGTGAAACAGACGCCATTTTGGCTCTGCTCATATTCATCATGGAGACCGTTGCGGTGTGAATGGACACCATTTTGGCTCTATTGTATGTTCTCCCCTGAATATGTTGGCCATGTTACGTGAATCGTTAACGCTGTGTATCAGAAAATGTTGATTATGGGTACATATGCACTTTATTTTTTTAAATACAATTGGTTCACTTTTTTTATTACATGTTTGTTAGAAACTTAATGTTGTCAATGAGATTTAATATTAGTATTATTGTCTCTGTAGAAGTAGCATCTTATGCACTGATGTATTTTTGTACTGGAAGTAAAGTGTGAATTTATTCAAAGTGACTAAAAGAGATAAATAAGTATTTTGATACTAAGTTCAGAAATAAACTGGCGCTGGCTGGAAGAGACACTAATCACTGTCTCCTTTCTTCATTGATTCACAGTGGTTCACGGTGCTGTCCGGCCTGTGTACCACACGCTGTCGGCCCAGATAACCCCTAGGTCTGGCGCCGGCAACATAAGCATCTTTAGCTCCGCCCTTGAAACTACAGACCTCAGTTTACTAATATTCCTTAAGCAGAAAAAACAAGATCTTGTCAGTTGTTTAACATGTGTGTCAAACAACAACGACTGATGAAAAATGGCACCAAGATTACACAGGCTGGAGTGGACAACAGGGGAAAGAAAACCAAGATTTTGTTTAATCATTGTGGCAGGAGCAACAATCAAGACTTCAGTCTTATCAGCATTCAGCTATAGAAAGTTATTTGATGTCCATTCTCTGATAGCTTTAAGACAGTCCATGTGCTTACATAAACTATGCACCTCACTAGGTTTAAATGAGAAATAAAGCTGAATATCATCAGCAAATAAATTATAAACTATTAATAATCTGCTCCAAAGCCAACATATACAAAGAAAACAATAGCCCCAAGACCGAACCCTGCGGAACCCCACAGAATAATGGAGTTGACTCAAAATCTGCAGTAGTCACAGTGAAGCTTCTCTCAGTGAGATATGATTTAAACCAATCTAGTGCTGGGCCAGATATGCCCACCCAGTCGCGTAACCTGTTTATCAGAATTTGATGGTCAACAGTCTCAAACGCAGAGCTAAGGTCAGGTAAGACTACCACTGAGCAATTACCTGCATCAGTCAACATTAACAAATCATTAGAGACCCTCAGGTGAGCGGTCATTGATGTTGTATTTCTCTAAAGCAGCAGTGAGTTGATTGGCCACCACCTTCTCTAAAATTTTAGCCATAAAAGGAAGTTTGGATATAGGCCTGTAATTCTTTAGAACAACTGGGTCTAAATTTGTTTTCTTTATTAAAGGCTGAACAGTAGCATGTTTAAAATGAGATGGAACATAGCCATTAGTCAATGAAGAATTAATAATAGCTAGAACTGCAGGGCCAATACTTGGTAAAACTTTTAAAAATAAAAATGAAGGTATCACATCCAGAGCACTAGTGGATGGCTTTAATTTCTTAATCACATCCAGCATATCCACTAAGTTGATAGGCTGGAAGGAATCCAAACAGGCAAAAGCGGGTGGGAGACTAATGTTAAATGCACATCTCAGGCTTAATAGTGGTTCTAATGGCCATGACCTTATCCACAAAAAATTAAAGAAACTTATTACAATCGTTGAGAGTAAAGCATGGCAATATTGCAGGTGGTGGAGAAACAATATTACTAATAGTATTAAATAAAATCTTAGAATTTCTTTTAGAAGATCAAATTAAGTTGGCAAAGTAAGCAGTTCTAGCTTCCTTTACTAAAGCAATAAAAGAAAAAGAGAGATCTTTAAGATACAGGCAATGAACATCTAACCCAGTAGCTTTGCATAATCTCTGACCTACGACACTTCTGTCTTAGAGAATGAACGTCATCAGTCATCCACAGAGCTTTATTGTTGATAGCCCTAGACCTGACCTTTAACGGTGCCACTTTATCCAGGAACAGAACAATTCTCATTAAAAGACTGCGTTAAAACTCAGCATCATTACAATTTAAATGAACATTACAACAGAATTTTGCAGAAAACTGGTCAAACCAATTTCTGAGTGATAAAACGAGTAAGTGATGTTCTTTTAGGACAGAGCGGGTCAGTATTACCAAAAAGATGAAAGAACATACATTTATGATCACTTATCAGAAGATCTTCACAGCAGATGTGATCAATATCTAACCCCAGAGAAAAAAGGTAGGTCCAAAGTATGTCCACCTGCATAAGTAGCACCTGTAACAAACTGCTTAAAATGAAAAGATTCAACAATATTAAGAAATTCAGTAGCTACACAATCTGTGTCATCATCAATATGCAAATTAAAGTCCCCAAGCAATAACACTTTGTCCAGCTTAATAATGGAGGTCAGAAAGTCAGTAAACTCAAATAAAAACTGACCTGCTGGACCTCGACACGTGGTAGCTGGAATACAATACTGGGGATTTAAGGCGCACACTTGTTTCCAGAAACGTCGGGATCTCACTTGAAGACCAGGACTCATACCTCGTTTTCTCCTTCAGTGCTTCTTCATAGTAGTAGATAGTATATAATTAACTCACTTTCTTGGAAGAAATGTTCTTTATCAAGTTTTGATTGAGTTCTTTTTAACTACTCTTTCAATGCACTCTCAATCATCTCATTCTTCAGCTTGTGGAAAGGGTCTGAAGCACAACCAACATTACAAAATGTTCTTCCATGTGTTGTGTGCAATTACACAAAATCTCTAAATCTTACTGAAAGTTGCTTTAAGTTAAACATACGTTGCCATGCAAAAAAAAAGACTAAGCCCAAATGACTAATGGTTTTTACTCATGGTTCTGGCCTGATCATGGTCCTAATATTTGGTCTCACAGCAAACACAAACTAGTTAGAGGGCAGGATACACCCTGGACAGGCCACCAGTCTATCACAGGGCATCATGTTAACTCTTAAAATACACAGACACTTTAAAAGGCCACTTATCCTTTGGGGTTGCGGGGGTTTTTGGAGCCTATACCAGCCTTCATTGGAAACATTCTGGTCAGGCCGCCAGTCCATCTCAGGGCATCATGTAAACTCGTGAAATACAGGGAGATTCACTTGAAAGAGGCCCCAAATATTCTGTTGTAACTCCCATTAGAATGAAGCAATCTGAACCAAAAAATGTTATATACCTTTAATTATGTGCAATCGATTGCATTACATGCGATGCAGGTAGTGATCTTCGTTTTCTGGCAGACACATGATGAGGTACGTCGCTCTGCACCTGGAAGTCGCAAAAGAAGGTTAAACAACGCAATGGTTGTCCAGCACCTGCCTCACTGCATCACCACAGGGGCATCCTGGCTTGTTCAAAGCTCCATACTGAGGAGAACATTGCATGTTGTTTCTTTCAGACTACTTCATCCTAGCAAGTTCTTACACAATATTTGGGGCCTCTCACAAGTGAATCTCCTTGTAGATACTGAAAATGTAAAGTGATAAACATCTAAAAATGTATTACATAAGGTATTAAATGTGTGAATGTCCAAAGTATCATAAGCTTGATTCAGTTTAGATCCTCTTCTGTTCTTCATGCTCTTTTTACTCCTTTGTCAGACAGATATTATTCACAACCTGCAGCATTTAGAAGTGTTACCAGAAGATAACAGAGCAGTTTAAATGTCTGCAGTGTTGGAGTGACCTTAAACTGTGCAATATCTACAGCTCCTGTGTTTCCTCACCACCTTTTGTCTAAACTTGGCCCTGGTAAATTTGAGCCCACTAGAGACTGTTTTCTACCACTTGTTGCAAGTGACGATGTATTGAGGTCTTAAAAAAGTTTTGAAATGCATTGACTATAATTTTTTAAATTGTGCAGCAACCCTGGATTAGTGTGTACAGCACTAGTACATCACAAGTTTTTTGGTATCAAAATCCAAATAGTAATGCCAAAACACTGAAATGGGTTATGTATACTGCTTTTTATTTGGCTCTTGAGTAAAAGGAGCAGTTTGTGCAGTTGGTATTCGCTTAGCGCTCAATCAAAAGGTCTGCTTCATGGAGTCACATCTTACCTAACACTTCAGTAGCATATTGTGGTACCCTCCATTGCAGTGGTCTCTGACTTGGGTCCTGGAGAGCTACATTCCTGCAGCGTCTAGTTCCAACCACAATCAACCACAGCGGCTCCAGCTAATTAACTTCTTCAGACATTCCTGATTGGCTGGATCAGGTGCATTAGTGTTGTGTTAGGGGAAGGGCAGTGTGTTACATGCAGGGTGGAATGAAACTCTGCAGGAAAGTAGTTCTTCAGGACCAGGGCTACATTCCTGCAGCTTCTAGTTCCAACCACAATCAACCACAGCGGCTCCAGCTAATTAACTTCTTCAGACATTCTTGATATCCTGGATTAGTGTAAAATTCTTTGAATAATATGTATGTATGTATGTATGTATGTATGTATGTATATGTAGCCTTTTGAACCTCTGACATTGGGCATGATGACCTTATGTGTCGTGCCGCAGATCCACAGCATCAAATCTATTAGCAGTACTCTAAGGAGATCATACAAGCTATGTGTGTACAGTTTAACTCTGTGTCAGTAAAGGTTCAACTTTAAAGTAGCTGAGTTCACTAATTACAATGGCTGTCTGACATTTCTGTGCATATGTGTTTCCTTTCTGCAAGACATTTAAATACTGCAGTCTGGTAAATGGTGTTGATCGGTAAAAATAGCTGAACTTTCACACTTCAGTGTGGCATGTTTTTGTATTTTGCTTTATGAAGTAGAAGGACTGCCCCTCCTGCAGTAACAGCTTCAGAGTAGGTAGACGACACAAGCAACAGTGGGAAGATTAGTAGGTGAAAAGCAGATGAATTGAACTTAGATTATAAATGCATTACTGAAAGATAATTCAAAATACATGAACCAAGATGTGTCTCTCTTTAGTTTAGTTAGTACAGCAAATATAAGCAATGCTGACTAACACATTCACCATATGTCCAAAAGTTTGTAGACACCTGCTCATCCAGCATTTCTTCTGAAATTGGGGGTATTATAGAGTTTGTCCCATTTATTACAGTCTACTCTTCTGCAAAAGCTTTACAGTAGATGTTGGAACATTATTGTGAGAATTTGTGACTCAAGTGAAGGAAAGCAACAGAAGTAATTCACACATGATCTGAAATGCTGAAGAACTAAACTATTTGAATTGTGTACATTAGATAATAAAATGTATCTTATTTGACAGCATGTGTACATGTACATGTACTTTAGGTTAAACGTACAGTTTTCAGTGAAATTATTCATTGCAGAATTGTAAATACCAGGCTCATCTGGATTGTACTGGCTGTAGACCTGGGGCTTCTGCTGATTTTGACCATCATTATAACCTGTATGTTGGCAAAAAAGTGCAGTAAGTAATTATCTTACATTTTCTCACAGACTTTTTTAGCATGCTTTTAAAATGTTGCTATTGTAAAGGACAGGATTTAAAACAAATAACAGAATGTTACTGTTGTGCTATCTTGTGCATTATGAATATTGTGTTATTACATAAGTATAAGTAGGCCACTAAAGGCCACTTCTTTAATATCTCCCTCTAACAGATGGAAATCAAACAGAGAGCAGAGGGAGGGTCAGTAACTCTGCATTTCACACAGTCAGTATTGAGGTTCTGGTGCATTTTTGCTGTTGGTGCAGTAGTTAGTGTTGTGCCTCTTTTGCATCAGACTTGTTTGTTTTTAGAAAATTAATATAATACTTTTATGTGCCCTTTTTGGTCATCTAGTTTTGACTTTGTGTAAAATCACATTTGTGTGTGTGAAACAGACACTTACGACTGAAAGCCCAGTGATGTACAGTGCTGTGAATCATAGTAAGAAAAAAGTTAAGGCTTTATTTTTACACACATCTGTATACCAGGGGTGTAGACATGGGTAGGCCTATATTGATCACAAGTCTCCCAATCAAATGCTGAAACAATATTTATGATGTTGCATTTCTTGGGGTAATTATTTATTTATATTTATCCATATTCAAAGTTGCATTTATTGTTTCACAAATACTACAATGGGCTTTGGCATCAAAGATAAAACATAAATGGTCCATATTTTCACGCCTGCTATGGCAGTAATTAGCCTATTATGATTAGGTTTAGGTGTTGTTCCTCTTCTTTGTACATATCAGCTGTCAGATTATACCCCACTTATGTCGTCTTCATTGGGCAGAAATAGTCTCTGTGGTGAGTGGACACATGCTTTTATTAAATGTGTTGCACTGCCTAAACTACTGCTGCATGCAAACGGAATTTGATTACTTTTACATTTGATTTTTGATTAAATTGATTACATTAAGAGATTAAGTTACTGAGTATATTGTGTCCACAGTCTTCATCTGCATTGGATCATGAAAATGACGTCATCTACAGCAGCGTAACCACAACAACCAAAAAGAAAACTGTAAGTAAAAATACAGCCTTTTTCACCAGTTCACTGTTTTGACCACTTCACAGTAAGTTGAGTGGACATTACCTCGTTGAAAGCTACACTATATTTCCAAAAGTATTCGGTCGTCTGCCTTCACACGCATATGAAATTGAGTGAGATCCCATTCTTAATCCATAGGGTTTAATATGATGTTGGCCGACCCTTTGCAGCTATAACAGCTTCAACTCTTCTGGGAAGGTTTTCCACAGGGTTAAGGAGTGTGTTTATAGGAATTTTTGACCATTCTACCAGAAGCCCATTTGTGGGGTCAGACACTGCTGTTGGATGAGAAGGCCTGGCTCGCAATCTCCATTCTAATTCATCCCAAAGGTGTTCTATCAGGTTGAGGTCAGGACTCTGTGTAGGCCAGTCAAGGTCTTCCACACCAAATTCGCTCATCCACATCTTTATGGACCTTGCTTTTTGCACTGGTGCACAGTCATGACAAAAGAGGAAAGGACTATCTTCAAACTGTTCCCACAAAGTTGGGAGCATGAAATTGTCCAAAATCTCTTGGTCTGCTGAAGCATTAAGAGTTCCTTTAACTGGATCTAAGGGGCCGAGCCCAGCTCCTGAAAAACAACCCCACACTATAAATCCCCCTCCACTGAACCTTACACTTGGCACAATGCAGTCAGACAAGAACTATTCTCCCGGCAAGCAGTAAACCCAGACTCGTCCATCGGATTGCCAGATGGAGAAGCGTGATTCATCACTCCAGAGAACACGTCTCCACTGCTCTAGAGTCCAGTGGCGACGCTTTACTCTACTGCTTTCAGCGCTTTTGCTGCTTTTGCAGCGTTTGGTGATGTAAGGCTTGGATGCAGCTGTTCAACCTTGGAAACTCATTCCATGAAGTGTTTATGCTGTTCTTGAGCTAATCTGAAGTCCACATGAAGTATGGAGGTCTCTAGCGATTGACTCTGTAGAAAGTTGGTGACCTCTGCGCACTATGCGCCTCAGCATCTGCTGACCCAGCTCTGTCATTTTATGTGGCCTACCATTTCATGGCTGAGTTGCTGTCGTTCCCAAACGCTTCCACTTTGTTATAATACCACTGACAGTTAACTTGGAATATTTAGTTGAGAGGAAATTTCACGACTGGACTGCACAGGTGGGATCCTATCATGGTACCATGCTGGAACTCACTGAACTCCTGAGAACGACCCATTCTTTCAAAAATGTTTGTAGAAGCAGTCTGCATGCCTAGGTGCTTGGTTTTATACACCTGTGGCCATGGAAGTGATTGGAACACCTGAATTCAATGATTTGGATGGGTGAATGAATACTTTTGAAAATATAGCGTATAAGTATTTATATAGTTTACAATATAACTTTGACCTCAACCTTATTAAGCATTTAGTTTAGCTGATGGAAGATCACTCAAGGTGGTAGGAGCGAGAGATCCTCCTTTATTTCTAACCCTGTCCTATTTTCCAGCTCTCTCAGGCAGTCAGAGATGATGAGGTGATCTACAGCTCTGTGGTTTTGGAATAAGAGGTGAGAGAGTCTCAGAGTGAGGGTCAACAGCTGTGAAATGGTTCGCAATGGACTATTATTCAATTGAATACTTCACTGAAAAATCAATGATACCCCAAAATGCTGTTGATTGGCCAATCAGTGTTTGGTGTCCCAAAAACTACTTGGGTGACATGAGCAAGGCAAGACAAGACAAGCTTATTTATATAAACACATTTCATACACAAAGGCAGTTCAATATACTTATTGCTTAGTGCTTAAGTGCTTAAGAGTGGAAATCAATAAAAATACAAAGTTGCTTAAAATCATTAAATGGGGAATTAAAAGGAAGTACAAAGTACATAAAAATAAGAATATAACTTTTAACAAAGTTAATATGAAAAGGCTTAAATGTTTTTGAAATGATCTTATTAAGGCTAATGTGCAGTAAAAATAGATGTTTAGAGCTCAATCATGAGCAGATGAAAAGAGGAATATTTTAAATATGCAGTTAAAAATCATTAAACTTGAAAATTAAGAAGCAAACCTCAGACACCAAACACATTTTTGCCTTTAAGCACTTTTGTGGTCAGGTGAAAATTGTGTACATTTCATTTGTTTTTTTTTCTTTTGTGTGTTTTGATTTCAGGTGTAAGCGAGTGTGTTTCTGGCCAGGTCTCTTACAATGAAGATACTGCAATACAAGACATCTTACAACCCCAATTCCAATGAAGTTGGGACGTTGTGTAAAACATTAAAAACAGAATACGATGATTTGCAAATCCTTTTCAACCTATATTCAATTGAGTACACTAAAAAGACAAGATATTTAATGTTCAAACAGATACACTTTGTTTTTTGCAAATACTCACTCCTTTTGAATTTGATGCCTGCAACATGTTCCAAAGAAGTTGGGACAGGTGCATGTTTACCACTGTTACCACAACAACACTCAATATGCGTTTGGGAACTAATTGTTGAAGCTTTGTAGATGGAATTCTTTCCCATTCTTGCTTGATGTACAACTTCTGTTCTTCAACAGTCCGGGGTCTCCGTCGTCATATTTTGAGCTTCATAATGTGCCACACATTTTCAATGGGAGACAGGTCTGGACTGCAGGCAGGCCAGTCTAGTACCTGCACTCTTTTACTACGAAGCCACACTGTTGTAACACGTGCAGAATGTGGCTTGGCATTGTCTTGCTGAAATAAGCAGGGATGTCCCTGAAAAAGACGTTGCTTGGATGGAAGCATATGTTGCTCCAAAACCTGTATGTACATTTCAGCATTAATGGTGCATTCACAGATGTGCAAGTTACCCATGCCATGGGCACTAACACACCCCCACACCATCAGAGATGCTGGCTTTTAAACTTTGCGCTGATAAGAATCCGGACAGTCATTTTCCTCTTTGGCCCGGAGGACACGATGTCCATGATTTCCAAAAACAATTTGAAATGTGGACTCGTCAGACCACAGGACACTTTTCCACTTTGCGTCAGTCCATCTCAGATGAGCTCGGGCCCAGAGAAGCCGGCGGCGTTTCTGGGTGTTGTTGATGTATGGCTTTCGCTTTGCATGGCAGAGTTTTAACTTGCACTTGTAGATGGAGTGACGAACTGTGTTCACTGACAATGTGACAAAGTGTTCCTGAGCCCATGTGGTAATATCCGTTACAGAATGATGTGGGTTTTTAATGCAGTGCCGCCTGAGGGATCGAAGGTCACAGGCATTCAATGTTGGTTTTCTGCCTTGCCGCTTACTTGCAGAGATTTCTCCAGATTCTCAGAATCTTTTGATGATATTATGGACTGTAGATGATGAAATCCCTAAATTCATTACAATTGCACGTTGACAAATATTGTTCATAAACTGTTGGGCTATTTGCTCACGCAGTTGTTCACAAAGTGGTGAACCTCACCCCTTCCTTGCTTGTGTACAACTGAGCCTTTCAGGGATGCTCCCTTTATACCCAGTCATGAGATATTCATGGATAGTTATTCATGTAGGGGCCAACGATATCCGTCTGCGGCAGTCAGAGATAACTAAGGCTAATATTAGAGAGGTGGTTAAACAGGCCCAGATGATGTCCGATGCCGTAATCTGCTCTGGCCCCATCCCAATGCGGCGCGGCGCTGAGGCCTACAGCAGGCTTACGGCGTTAAACTGCTGGATGTCCAAGTGGTGTTCCGAAAATCAAGTGGGCTTTATAGATAATTGGTTACGTTTTGAGGGCAAGCCTGGTCTCATAGGTAGGGATGGTGTCCACCCCACGCGGGAGGGTGCTGCCTTACTTTCGTGCAGCATAGCACATAGTCTTTTAGTTAGTCGGCAGAGTAGTGTAAACCGCTGCTGACAGTCCAGAGCCGGGACCAGGCCGCAGACAGACAGGCTAAACCGACCGTCTGCGATCCGCCTTGAGGCGTCACCCAAGATTAATCGTATTGAGACTGTGTCTTTGCCCCGAATTAAAACTAAATTTAATCACAGAAAAACTCAATCAGTCCGCTTAAATAACCTTATCAACATATATCCATGTTCTGATGATAGCACTAGCACCTTAAATCTAAAACTTGGACTACTTAATATAAGATCACTAAACTCTAAAGCAGTCGTCGTAAATGAAATTATAAGCGATCATAAATTTGACTTTTTTTGTCTTACTGAAACGTGGGTTAGACCAGACGAATATTTAGCTTTAAATGAAGCCACGCCTGTAGGCTATAATTATGCACATAGGCCAAGACTATCAGGCAAGGGAGGTGGAGTCTGTATAATATACCAAAATACTCTAGATATTAGTCAGAAACAATGTGACACTTTCTCTTCCTTTGAGGTCCTCTCTATTCACGTCACAAATCCGGTCACAAAAAAGAAGGCGTTCTCATTATTTAACATTTACAGACCACCAGGGCCATACTCTGAATTTATAAAAGAATTTAGTGACTTCGCTGCAAACCTGGCTGTGTGCAACGATAAAGTAATAATTGTAGGAGATTTTAATATTCACTTTGAGAAGGTAGACGACCCATTAAAAAGGGCATTTACCTCAATCCTAGACTCTGTTGGTCTTACCCAAAATGTAATAGGGCCGACACACGACTGTAGTCATACGTTAGATTTAGTTTTGATACTAGGTCTTAACATAGACAAGCTGAATATCCTACCGCAAACCACAGCGATCTCCGACCATTACTTAATTTCGTATGAGCTACGATTTAGCCATAATATATATACGTCCCCTCGTTATTCAACAAAGCGCACAATAAAACCTTTTACCGCCCTACAATTTATAGAAAATCTCCCAGAGTTATCAACCCCAGTCTCCACTCCATCAGATCCAATGGAACTAGATTCACTAACCGATTATTTAGAAAATACATTACGATCCACTTTAGAAAATGTGGCCCCACTTAAAATAAAAAGAATAAGGCAGAAAAAGCTCGCCCCATGGTACAACGATAAAACCCGGACCTTAAAACAAACAGCTCGGAAATTAGAGCGGAAATGGCGTCATACCAAACTAGAAGTGTTCCACACTGCCTGGAAGGACAGCCTTATAGAGTATAGAAATGCTCTCACTGAAGCTCGCTCAGCATATCTGGCCTCGCTGATCGAGAATAATAAGTATAATCCTAGAGTTCTGTTTAATGTGATTTCCCAAATCACACAAAATCAGGCAGGTAATGAACCAGAAATCCCAGCAACTCTCACCAGTGAAGTTTTTATGGACTTCTTTAATAATAAAATTGATAATATTAGACAACAAATTCAACCCACAGTATCAAATTCAAATCCAGCTTGGCTGTCATCTGACTTGGCTGATATAGAACAAAACACAGTTGTAGAAAAGAATCTGGAAACCTTTTACCCCCTCCCACAGCTGGAGCTAGAGAAGATTATCTCCTCTGCAAATTGCACAACCTGCACACTCGATGCAATTCCATCAAAATTACTTAAAGAAGTACTGCCAGCCATTATAAACCCTATTTTAACTATAGTAAACTCGTCCCTTAGTCTGGGCCATGTACCCAAAGCTTTTAAACTAGCAGTTATCAAACCTCTGATCAAGAAACCAAATCTTGATGTCACCGTTTTGTCTAATTACAGGCCTGTCTCTAACTTACCGTTTATATCTAAGATCTTAGAAAAAGCTGTGGCCCAACAACTTAGTTCATATCTACATAAGAACCATATATATGAAAAATTCCAGTCTGGATTCAGGCCAAACCACAGCACTGAGACGGCTCTAGTTAAGATAACTAATGATCTTTTTCTTGCCTCTGATCAAGGCTGCGTATCCCTTTTAGTGCTACTTGACCTCAGCGTGGCTTTTGATACAATAGACCACAATATTCTCTTAGAAAGGTTAGAAAACATGGTTGGAGTCACAGGGACGGCCCTATCATGGTTCAGATCTTACCAATCAGAACGTTATCAGTTCGTTAGGGTAAACAATTTATCTTCCACTTATTCAAAAGTGAGATTTGGAGTTCCGCAGGGCTCTATATTAGGACCTTTATTATTTACCCTATACATGTTACCGTTAGGCACAGTTATAAGTAACCATGGCGTAAACTTTCATTGTTATGCAGACGATACTCAACTGTACATATCAGCCAAGCCTGATGACCAGTACAGGTTAAAGAAAATGGAGGACTGTGTAAAAGACGTCAAAGGCTGGATGTCACAGAACTTCCTCCTACTAAACAGTAACAAAACAGAGGTTCTCCTTCTGGGTCCAAAAATAGCAAGAAGTAAATCACCAGATTTAATCTTAAATCTCGCCGACTTTCCAGCCACACCTGGATCAGCAGCAAAAAATCTCGGCGTTATAATAGATTCAGATTTATCATTCGATCAACACATAGGCAGCATCACTAGGACAGCTTTTCTACATCTTCGCAACATTGCCAAGATCAGAAATGCCCTGTCCCTGCGTGATGCAGAAACACTAGTACACGCCTTTATTACTTCTAGGCTAGACTACTGTAACGCACTACTGTCAGGATGCACGAGCAGGAATTTAAACAAACTCCAATTAGTCCAAAACGCCGCAGCCAGGGTCCTCACTAAAACTAGAAAATTTGAACATATCAGTCCAGTGCTATCATCACTTCATTGGCTACCTATTAAATTCCGTATTGATTATAAAATCCTTTTATTGACGTATAAAGCCCTACATGGTCTCGCTCCCGAGTACCTGCAAGACCTTATTTCTCATTATGAGCCATCACGACCACTCAGATCCCAGAGCGCTGGATTATTAATAGTCCCCAAAATTCAGAAGGTTTCAGCTGGGGGAAGAGCTTTTTCTTATAAAGCCCCCAAACTCTGGAATGACCTTCCAGAAACTGTTCGGGACTCAGACACAGTCTCAATCTTTAAGACTAGGCTGAAAACTCACTTGTTCAGTATAGCTTTTGGTAGCTAATGTCCCCCCTTAGATAAAGGTAGCAGATCCAGGGGTCCATGGACACAGGGAATTATAGTAAACTGAGACGCTGGTGCTGTCGTCCCGCTGCTCGCACGCGGTCACTCAAGTTTGTGGACGGTGGAGTGGAGGGATGCCGAATTGTTTCAAAGTGCTGCCGTGTCTGTGTGTCCTTCTGGTTCTCTCCTTTCAGTTAAGCTGTCATAGTCAGATCTGCCGGAGTCGTTAGCCACACTCTGTAAATGTTTACATTCCCTGTTTATGTACAAATGGATAGAACAAAACTAATTCCATTTACCTACTTTCTTTCCGAGTACACAATCACCCATATGACCGGCTGGACACTGAAGGACGACCGACTGCCGAGCCCTCCTGCTACCTACTTCAGACCAGCTGCCCATGCCCCAACCACCTACCTCGGATGAGCTGCCCACCCCACGCTGATGTTTTCATAGTCTCCTAGTTATTCATAATACCAATATTACTGCTATTAATATTAGTAGTATAATCACTTGTAGGTAGTTTGACCAGAGGAGGATGGGTCCCCCCTGGTGAGCCTGGTTCCTCCCAAGGTTTCTTCCTCAGTTCTGAGGGAGTTTTTCCTTGCCACTGTTGCCTCTGGCTTGCCCACCAGGGGGTTTCTGTACATTCTTAGAGTTCTCTTGAAACTTTTTCTTTTCTGAAACTCTGTAAAGCTGCTTTGTGACAACATCCGTTGTAAAAAAGCGCTATACAAATAAATTTGATTTGATTTGATTTGATTCATGACACTCACCTCTTTCCAATTAACCTGGTTACCTGTGGAATGTTCCAAACAGATGTTTTTTGAGCTTTCCTCAACTTTTCCAGTCTTTTGTTGCCCCTGCCCCAACTTCTTTGGAACATGTTGCAGGCATCAAATTCAAAATGAGTGAATATCTGCAAAAAAACAATAAAGTTTATCCGTTTGAACATTAAATATCTTGTCTTTGTAGTGTATTCAATTGAATATAGGTTGAAAAGGATTTGAGAATCATCGTATTCTGTTTTTATTTATGTTTTACACAATGTCCCAACTTCGCTGGAATTGAGGTTGTACAATGAATTTGTACTATATATCATACAATTATGATGAAAATGGTTTCATTCTAAGACTTTAGCTTAAGGTTTTTACTTCCTGTTGATTCACACTTTCTATCTGTAAAAAGCCTTTCAGAATAACCTGCAGCTACACTGCTTATACAAATGTAAAGTTAAAGGAATGGATTGCTGAAAAATCAACGTAACACTTTTTTTCACCTCAGATGTCGTCGACGAAACAAGTTTTGTGTCCAAATACTGCTTCTTTACTTTAGCTCAGGAGCTATGAGGTTAATATTGCTAACAAACACAAAGTCAATAGTCACCCAAATCTTTTCCATAAATACATCCTTAACATGTCTCTCAACCCATTCAAATGACATCTAGGTCTTCATTAAAGTTGTAAAGACTTGATGATGTGGTTTAGGACACAGAATGACTGTAGCTGAATGCTGTAGACCTCCACTTTAAAGGTGTTGTGCTGAATTACGAATAACCTACAAAGTTCAGCTCCTCTTTGTACACCGGACGCTACGTTAGTCATTCTGTTTCAATTGTTAAACTTAATCTTCAGGTCAAAAACTCAAGATTGACACTCATTTATATAAAATATATATAAAGTGAAATAAAATATAAAGTGTTTGTTAGCAATGTTAGCTGCATAGATCCAGTGCTAAATGAAAGAAGCAAAATTTGGGCAACAAATATGTCTTGGCTCATTGCTCTTTTTTCTGTCATAAGTGTTTTGTTGAGATATTTGTTATGACATTACATGTTTGGAGTGAATATATGATTAACAAATTTCTCAGTAGCCTATAAAGCATTTAAAAAGCTGATGTGTTATATGTAAAATTTGTTCTGATTGATTAAATTCCAGCTGTTTATTTTACCTTAGAAATTAAATATGAAGTTTAAATAATTACAATTTCACTTCATTGCACATATTTTCAATCCTAGGTTATAAAGTCTACAAAGATTAAAATAAAAAAAATTATTTAGAAATATGGATTAAATGTTAAAACAACTGAAATGTTTGAAATCCTCAAGCATCACCAGACTTATTACACACTTACTCACTCACTTCTACAATCAGTAAGTATTTTCATGCTGACTGAAGAAACATTTTTACAGTGTGTGAGCTCAAAAGTCACCAGTCCTTCTGTCACTTATACTGAAGTAGCTGATAATCAATGAGAGTTTGTGCATCTCATGATGGTTTTACTAGGGAATTCACTTTTCTACCACTGGGGGTTTCTACATATGCATTATAGTTCTGCATGAAAGTTGTAAATCATGCGCATAAGAAACCGTGAGTATGTGAGGTTTACATACAAAACTGAGCGCACACACACACACACACATGAGAAATGAGCCTCCTGAAACGTACACTAATCTTTATTATAGCTCCACATTAGTACATCTCTTCCATTTTACATACAAAACTTGAACATTTCGGAAGAAATTATTTCTGTCTGATTGAAGTTTACAGTTTCCCAACATGAATGACAAACAAAAGTGAGGATCATAGTTCTGCGTATGTCACTTAAAGAGCAGTGGGTCACTTCAAAGGTGATGCAAATATGCTCCTGTTCCAATTTCATATTTGGAAAGATTACATACACAAAAAACAATGAAGTTCACAATGTAAAACATCAGATATTGTGTTTTGGTACTGTTTGTAATTTAATACACTTCAACAGAATTTGCTAATCACAGCTCTGTTTTATTGCCATTTCACATACGGTCCCAACAAGTTCTAGAATTAGGTTTATATATTAAATTTGGGATGAGAGGAACCGTTGCAGTTAATAGAGAATAGTGGTGACGTGAACTGATTGCTGGGTTTAAGTGAGACTCTACTGGCTGAGATTTTAGTGTGTAGTCTGGGTTGGAGTTTGTTCAATTCAAATGACCAATAAAAGCAGAAACAGCAGTCAAAACAGGAGCTCATGAAGCAAGAAGTTGAAGAAATACGTTCTAAACTGACAGTGCTGATGAACCTGTTGCCCACAACAGAAGTTCAGATGCAAAAGCTGCAGTGTTGTAGCTTCTTAATTATCGACACCTCCAGGATCTCAGCGTTTGTGGAATCATTCAGTTGTGTGAAAGAACTGCTGTGACTCTCTGAAACAAAACAAAGCAGGAATAAATCACCACCTGTATAAATTCACAAACTAAGGAATCAGACTGTCAGTTTATATCTTGTGGTGATGATGACAGATTCTATAATGTGTTATCACTGCGTCACTGGGGGGTTCAGACAGCAAGAGGAGTTACACTCATAAGACTGGGAGTGAGAAAATAGCAGAAAAGGCCGAAGCAGAAGCTACAATAGTGTGCTCTTTGCTGGCAGGTGGTGGCGACAGACTGATCCCTTACAAATGCATCATAGACCACTTAAGAATTTGAATTCTTGTTATATCATGTTGTATCTTAACTTATGATGTGGTAGCATTTTTTTCTAAATGCACTATTGTGATAATTTTAGAATCTTTGATAAAAGTTAGAGAAGTATTGTGATGTATTTTAACAGTACGAGTCTGCTTAGTATTGATGTGGCAATTAATATGTAAAAAATGCACCATAAGTACTGACCAATAGTGACTCATTCTCTTCAGTATTTTTAATATGGTTTTCTACTCACTTGGGTTTCTCAGTGCCAGAACATGTAGTTTCCTCTGTAGAGAAAGGAATAAAGAAATGAAAAGTTAATAGATTCTGAAAGCTGTCAGTCACGCCATATGAAATAGTAATAATAAATGTAATATATAAATGTAATGCTCTTCTGTCTGTGTATACATACATACAAAATCGTTGTTGGAATTAAACCTCGTATCTCCTTTTGTCATTTTTCAGTTTGACATGATTTCAAAGTAGAACATTGAACTAACAGAAATGACCTTAAATTACTTGGAAAAACATCTGGTTCCATTGTCTTACATTAAAAGTACAGTATGTTTTTTCCTTCTCCTGTAAACCTACCATTTTGGAGATAGATCGATAGATCACTGCCTGAATTCTAAACTGCTCATGACAGGCATCGTGAGGACAGTGCTCGAGCCCCGTGTACCAACGAGAGGCACAAAAGTGACCGCACCTGGAGTGGTCATACTTTCCTGAGTTTCCTGACTGTTTCTTCTCTTGTAGTCACAGCTGTTGCTAACAACTTTAAGCAAAGTGGTGCAAGTTAAACAACATTACAGCTGGATGATCAGCAGATATGAACAGTATTTCTGATACATGTGATCTTACTTGAAGGTCTTTCAGTGACAGTGAGGTGAACAGTAAACCCCACATCTCCTGCACTGAACCAGTACCAGCCAGCATCACTCTTCTGCAGACCCCTCATCTCCACACTGACTGATCCTTTTCCATAGTCAACTACCAGCACTGCTGAATTCTGGGATGTGGTAGTCCTCCCCCCTAAGAAACACTTATCTTTAAATCTGTACCACTTCCTCTTTTCTTTCTTATATTCAGCACTGTAGAAACACTGGACACTGATTCTGCCCCCTTCCTGACCACTCACTCTGCTGTTCATCACCGACACAGCAGGATCTGAATAAAGAGGCAGAGAATGAGTCGTATAAATACATCCTCCATCATAAATAACACGTCTAAGTTATAGTGAACAGATTCTACTTCCCACAGAGAGACGTCTTATCTGAACTGACCATCAGGTACACATAATCACCATCATCTGATCCAGTACCAGTAATTTCCACAGCACACCAATAATATCCAGAGTCAGAGTCTTGGAGTCTCTTCAGTTCCACAGTAAACATATTCTGGGTTGGATGATCAGTAAGTGATGTTCTTCCACTTGTGTTTGTATAGGCTACTATTTTACAGTTGATCCAGTCCTGCCCTTTACACCAGTATTTACGGTTTGATTTGTATTTCTCATCATAAAAACATGGAATAGTGAGAGATCCTCCACATCTTACAGTTAAATTTCTCAGTGTCTTCAGGCTCTCAGAATCTGCAGAACAGAAGCCAATTAATTCAGCATTACTGTAGAACTACTTCAGAGGAAAGATAGGAGGAAGGAGAAGATTATTATGTGATACAACTACAGATGGGAGTTGTCACACTGTACAATGAAATGGGCTGATAGGTAGTTTGACCAGAGGAGGATGGGTCCCTCCTGGTTAGCCTGGTTCTTCCCAAGGTTTCTTCCTCAGTTCTGAGGGAGTTTTTCCTTGCCACTGTTGCCCCTGGCTTGCCCACTGGGGGGTTTTGTACATTCTTATACTCCTGTTAAAACTTTGTCTTTTCCGAAATTCTGTAAAGCTGCTTTGTGACAATATACGTTGAAAAAGCGCTATACAAATAAATTTGAAATTTTAATTCTTGCATAGTGTAGCTTTAAATTCTAAATCAGCAAGAAAATCATTGAATTGTAGCGGGGAGTGAGGAGGTGGACACACATGCTGAGATTAGCGACCAATGGGCAAATCCATGGTCACTGTCAACACGGTCCAGGGAAAACGAGCCAACATGGATACATCGGGGACCAGACATGACAAACCAGAACCAAACACCAGTACAAACAACAACAGAGAGATTCAAACAGCAAAGACCAGCAAGGACAAGGGGCAAACAGGGCTTAAATACAAATGAAAAACAAGGGACAGGTGGAGACAATCAAGGGCGGAGTCATGAAACGAGGGGGCTAAACCAAAACACGAACACATGGACAGGACTGGGAGGGGCCAATCATGACAGTACCCACACCCTCCCAAAGGCACGCATACCAAGGCGCACCAAACAAACAGAACAAAACAAACAGACACAAAACAAGGACAGAGCCAAACTAGACAAGGACAGGAGCCAGGACAGGGCATGGGATAGGCACAGAAGAACGTGGAACAGGAACCATGGGTACAGAAGCAGAGGCAGAAACACTAGTGGAAGCCAAAGGCACAGAAACAGGAGACAACACCAGACAGGAACAGACAAAACACGAACAGATCGAGGACGAAAAATGGAGGGAGAATGAGGAGGCACAACACAAAGACTGCGAACAAGAGACGAATGGAGGTACAACAGGATGAGGGAAACAAGCACGCAAGACAGACCATGCAAAAGACAGGGGAACAGGAACCAAAGCAGACAGTGGCACAGAAATGGAGCTGGAGACAGAAACAAAAAGAGATACAGGTACAGGAACCACAACAGGAACGGGAACAGAAACAACAGACGGGAACAAAACCACACCAGGGACTGAGTAGGGCAAAAACAAAGTAACAGCAGACACGAGAGGAACGGGAGGCCCACGGGCTACAGCAGACACGGGAGGAATGGGAGGCCCGCAGGGAACAGCAGACACGGGAGGAACAGGAGGCCCATGGGGAACAGCAGACACAGCAGGAACGGGAGGCCCACGGGGAACAGCAGACACAAACAAGGGCGGGAACAAAGGAGCTGTAATGTTTGCAGGGGCAGGCCCGCTACGACGTCCGGGGGGCAGGCGGGCACCCTACGACGTCCTGGCGGCGGGTCCGGAGGCACGGCGACTGGCGGCGGGTGCGTCCATGGTATCAGGCTTGCCACTGGGTGCGGCCACAGGATCAGGAACTCCGGCTGGGGACAGCTGCTCCAACCTAGAGGAACAAACTGAAACGGGACCCACTCGGCCATTTCCAAGGCTCACTCGAACGATAGGCAGCTCGCAGTGGCGCTTGCGAACGAGCGAAGTACCACAGTATGGGTTATCTGAATGTTCCATCCGTCTCACCTCGTCTTGTGCTGCAGGTCGCTCCTCCCTGCAGCGTTGCTCAAGATGGGTGGACCCAAGGCGCTTACCTGAGCACTCGTCATCCAACTCGAGGACGGGAAGGTCTTTCATCTTCCTATGGGACCGACGAGACGCTCGTGTTCCCTCAGCGCCAGGAGATTTGCTGTCTCTGGCTTGGTGGTGTTGGGACATGTCGAACTTGGGCTGCATAGAAACAGCCAGAGTTTAGTCCCAATGAAACAACCACATACTGGAGTCTCGCTTACTCGCTACGTCCTTTGGTGGCTGGTCTTTCTGTAACAGGGAGTGAGGAGGCAGACGCACATGCTGAGATAAGTGACTTTTATCATGGGCAAATCCAGGGCTACGGTCAGAACGGTCCAGGGTCAATGAGCCAACACGGATAGATTGGGGACTTGATATAAACCAGACTCAAACATCAGTACAACCAACAACATAGAGATTCAAACAACAGCAAACAAAGACCAGCAAGGACAAGGGGCATAAACAGGGCTTAAATACACATGGAATACGAAGGACAGGTGGAAAACAGGTGGGGACAATCAGGGTCGGAGTCAAGAAACGAGGGGGCTAAACCACAACATGAACACATGGACAGGACTGGGAGGGGCCAATCGCGACATGAATCCCTAAATCAATAAACATTTACACTTTTAAATACAAAAATAAATGATAACTGCAGTGTCTTAAGAAGGTACAGAAGTTTAAGTTTAAGTGATACTTTTTTAATCCCACAAACAGGGAAATTCCACCTCTGCATTTAACCCATCCGTGAAGTGAAACATCACATACACACACTAGTGAAGATACACGCACACTAGAGGGCAGTGAGCACTTGCCCGGAGCGGTGGGCAGCCCTATCCACAGCGCCAATAATAAGTGTTTTTCAATTGGCTTTGTCTGTTATTCTAGGCAACACATTTATAACAGGCAATTTCCTGTAACATTTAAAGTGATATGATACTAAAAAAGAACTCCAACAGGTGAGAATCATCATCTGCGTGAATGAAAATTTATTTTTCAAAATTACTTCATGAATTCAATTCTCTGCTACAGAATCGTGGCTCCCTCAAACTGCACCCCACCAGAAAGAGGTGTAAAAAATGCCCAGCAGGAGGTGATTTGATCAAATACAAGCTTTTAAGCAATTTACTCAAACTCCTCCGTCCATTATTAACCTGTTATTTTCATTAAAAATGCATCGCAAGTGAAGAAAATGGGTCCATTACATTGGGATAATGATAGAAACAGGAAAAATACAACTCTGATCTTACCTGAGATACAGAGGAGCAACACAAAGAGAATTAAAGAACTCATGACTGAGTAAAAGTACGTGTTTCTGTAAGAGGCTCCAGTGAAAAATACTCTTCCTGCCTCTGAGTGAAGCAGCTTGACTGCAGTGCAGTTCCTGTTTTTTTTTTAAATTTACTCTACCCACACTCCCGCCCCCCACTCTCTACCTCTACCGTCTCTTGCTGTTATTGACTGTGTAATAAGGAGAGTCCCACTTTAATGGATGAATAGATCGATGGATGGATACTTGGTTGGTTGGATGCTTGGTTGGTTGGTTGGATGGATGGATGGATGGATGGATGGATGGATGGATGGATGGATGGATGGATGGATGGATGCTTAATTGGATGGATGGATGGATGGATGGATGGATGGATGGATGGATGGATGGATGGTTGGATAATACTTTGAGCTGCCACTGGTATGAAAAGTGCTCTATAAAAAAAGAGATTATTAATAAATTAAAGTATATTTTTGCTTTTGGGATATGCTACATTACATTAGAACAGAAATAGATGCAGGCTCAATATCAATCAAATTTAACAAGAATTCCAAGGGATGCCAATAATTGTGACATATTTGTCATTAAGAAAAATGTTTAGTCTTTCTCTCTGTCTCTCTCTCTCTCTCTCTCTCTCTCTCTGTCTCTCTTATAGATGTTTTGCTCACCCTTCTTTATCAGGATGCCAGTAATTCTGTAGACTGTAAAGAAACAAGCTTGGGAACACTTTAAATAGTCACTATGGGTGTGCTCTGCCTCCTGCTGGACTGATTGTGAACTGCATTAGTCCTGATCACTTAACCCCTCAGTTCAGTACAGAGAAGACGAATTCTGTTGCTGTTAAAATGTCACAGGTTACTCACGTACACTTTGATTTACCGGCATCTTTACTGAAACTGCTGGTCTACAGAATTTATCTTCATTACCTCTCTAGTGAATCGTGAACAGTGTTAGGAGAGCTCATCTATTACAGATCACTCATCACATCTCTCAAACTGGAAAAAGTAATCACGCTATTTATTGCTTTATTTATTAATTACACTATAACTGTATGATATGTTTAAGTATGGTATTAACTTAGAAATGTGGCTCCAAGACTGAACATTAGCTTTCGTTAGGATAATTAAAGTAGCTCATAAGTTTGCAAACAAGCAAGGATAGCTAGCTAGATAGCAACCACATAGCTGGCAGTGGAAAAGAGGCCTACCGCCCCGCGCTACTGTGGATGAGTTAGGCTAATGTAGCTAGTACAGGCTAAGTGAGCTAGTGTTAGCTAGCTAGCTACATTACTTAGCTAGCTATTGAAGCCGTAATTTGCCCGTTTGTGTCGTGTAAGTTAATATGCATGCAGAAACCACTCGTCTTAACCCAGGTCAAAAAGGACATTTCATAGATGCTTTATGTCAAAAAATAACAGAATCCACTTGAGTCTGTTTGAAACCATCATTAAGTCAGGGGGTTGACAACGTCGAATTCTCTGTGCCACCTTAAAAAGAACTGCTGAACTATTTATTCCTCCTGTCCTCTTCACCTCCTGCCCCTTACTTTGGTGTTCCCGGTCAAAATTGATCGGTCTGTTTTAACTGGGAACACGACGGGTGTAACAATTGATTAATTAAACACTCAAAATTCAATGAAATAGGTGATCATCTCTTTTATATGTGCAAGTGCAGTGTGGAGGATATCATAAGGCCTTGAGGCAATCAGATGAAAAACACAATATTTATGAGTGATTTAAGTTGTAAATCGGTCAGATTTGACCCAACGACAACAGGAAGGTTAACCTTTTTTTGTGCTAATTTAAGAGCAGTTAAAACAGGCCAGTCAATTTTGACCAGGAACACTAAAGTAAGGGGCGGGAGGTGAAGAGGACAGGATCTATAAAATGTCCTTTTTGACCTGGGTTAAGACGAGTGGTTTCTGCATGCATATTAACTTACACGACACAAACGGGCGAATTACGGCTTCAATAGCTAGCTAAGTAATGTAGCTAGCTAGCTAACACTAGCTCACTTAGCCTGCACTAGCTACATTAGCCTAACGCGTCCACGCCGGGGCAGGACGGTAGCGCGCACCGCACTGTACAGCGCTGGTGTGGGTGCGTTAGGCTAATGAGGCTAACTGTTAGATTGCCTAACGCATCCACAGCGGCGTGGGGCGGTAGGCCTCTTTTCCACTGCCGGTTATATTGTTGCTATCTAACTAGCTAGCTAGCTATGGTCTTAACTGTGTGGACTCGTTAGGCCGGCTGTGGTTTATTTTTCCACTTGCTTTGTTGCTACATCAGAATCAGGACGTTTACGACGTTTCGTAATAATTCTTTGACAGTTCTGTCCTTTACTCATACACTACAAGACTAATATAAGAAACTTCTGCATATATTTAGCACTATGCTAACACTGCTATACCTTATTAGCTACATTGGCCTTTAGTGGAAATGAGACCATTAACACACATTAAAACTTTGTTGAAAGGGACTTATTTGAAAATAACATTTTATGTGGCCTGTTTATACAAGATGTCATATTTTGTCGAGAGCTGGGTGTATAGTCAAATATAAGTGTTATTCTGCTTATAATATTGAAACATTTGATTTTAACCTCAAGCATTACTTCGACCCTTTAAGTATACAATGTTGAGAAATGTCGTGAAAATAAATGAATTTATCTGCAACATGACTGACTACTAAAAATTTACTCCATACCTTAGGCAGGTGTACCTAAACAACTAGCAAAACCCCTTAGCAAACGCTACTAACTTGAAGTGCGCATGCGTTAATTAAACTAGTTAGTACAGTAGACAAGAAACGTAAAATTTTAAGTTACATCAACAAAGGAAAAAAAGTTAGGAATACATTGGAGCTGAATTTATTGAAATTACTTAAGATGATATGTGAACAACCCCGACTTTTTTTTTTTAGTTCAAATTACATTCTTACTTTAGTTTCGAGAACTAAAGACAAGTTGGATCTTTTACAGTGTACCTTCACCACAAATGAGACCTCTAGATCCAAACCATTACATTGTTGTTGACCAGCAAATTTAGCAGCATCAACAAAAATATAATTGATTTGAACAATTTCAAATAATTGCAACACCATCATGGTGAACAAAACAAAAATGTGGTAAATGTAGGCAAACCTGCACTTTAACGTGGAGACACCATTCAACCATGCAACCTTTCCTGTGAAATGAACTCATGAAAATGAGGGGTATTTAAGAGAAAACGTTAAACTTATCCTTGCTTGTTTGCTAACTTATTAGCTACTTTAATTATCCTAACGAAAGCTAATGTTCAGTCCTGAAGCCACATTTCTAAGTTAATACTATACTTAAATATATCATACAGTTATAATATAATTAATAAATAAACTAATAAATATTGTGATTACTTTTTCCAGGTTGTAGTAAGTAAAGTAATCCTATTTGAGTTTGAGAGATGTGATGAGTGATCTGTAATAGATGAGCTCTCCTAACTCTGTTCACGATTCACTAGAGAGGTAATGAAGATAAATTCTGTAGACCAGCTGTTTCAGTAAAGATGCTGGTAAATCAAAGTGTACCTGAGTAACCTGTGACATTTTAACAGCAACAGAATTCGTCTTCTCTGTACTGAACTGAGGGGTTAAGTGATCAGGACTGATGCAGTTCGGAATCAGTCCAGCAGGAGGCAGAGCACACCCATTGTGACTATTTAAAGTGTTCACAAGCTTGTTTCTTTACAGTCTACAGAATTACTGGCATCCTGATAAAGAAGGGTGAGCAAAACATCTATATGAGAGACAGAGAGAGAGAGAGAGAGAGAGAGAGAGAGAGAGAGAGAGAGACTAAATATTTTTCTTAATGAGAAATAATTCCCTTGGAATTCTTGTTAAATTTGAATAAAATTGAGTCTACATCTATTTCTGTTCTAATGTAATGTAGCATATCCCAAAAGCAAAAATATACTATAATTTATTAATAATCTCTTTTTTTATAGAGCACTTTTCATACCAGTGGCAGCTCAAAGTGTTATCCAACCATCTATCCATCCATTCATCCACCATCCATCCATCCATCCATCCATCCATCCAAGCATCCAACCAATCAATTAAGCATCCATCCATCCATCCATCCATCCATCCATCCAACCAACCAAGCATCCATCTATCCATTCATACATCCATCTGTCCATCCATCCATCCATCCATCCATCCATCCAACTAAGCATCCAACCAACCAAGTGTCCATCCATCCATCCATCCATCCATCCATCCATCCATCCATCCATCCAGCCATCCAACTAAGCATCCAACCAGCCAAGTATCCATCCACCCAGCTATCCATCCATTCATGCACCATCCATTAAAGTGGGATTCTGCCTTATAACACAGTCAATAACAGCAAGAGACGGTAGAGGTAGAGAGTAGGGGGCGGGAGTGGGGGTGAGGGGGTGGGGGTAGAGTAGATTAAAAAAAAACAGGAACTGCACTGCAGTCAAGCTGCTTCACTCAGAGGCAGGAAGATTATTTTTCACTGGCGCCTCTTACAGAAACCCGTACTTTTACTCAGTCATGAGTTCTTTAATTCTCTTTGTGTTGCTCCTCTGTATCTCAGGTAAGATCAGAGCTGTATTTTTCCTGTTTCTATCATTAGCCCAACGTAATGGACCCATTTTCTTCACTTTGCGATGAATAATGCATTTTTAATGAAAATAACAGGTTAATAATGGAGGGAGGAATTTGAATAAATTGCTTAAAAGCTTGTATTTGATCAAATCACCTCCTGCTGGGCATTTTTACACCTCTTTCTGGTGGGGTGCAGTTTGAGGGAGCCACGATTCTGTAGCAGAGAATTGAATTCAGGAAGTAATTTTGAAAAATAAATTTTCATTCACGCAGATGATGATTCTCACCTGTTGGAGTTCTTTTTTAGTATCGTATCACTTTAAATGTTACAGGAAATTGCCTGTTATAAATGTGTTGCCTAGAATAACAGACAAAACCAATAGAAAAACACTTGTTATTGGCACTGTAGATAGGGCTGCCCACCACTCCGGGCAAGTGCTCACTGCCCCCTAGTGTGTGTGTATCTTCACTAGTGTGTGTATGTGATGTATCAGTTCACGGATGGGTTAAATGCAGAGGTGGAATTTCCCCGTTTGTGGGATTAAAAAAGTATCACTTAAACTTAAACTTCTGTACCTTCTTAAAACACTGCAGTTATCATTTATTCTTCATCTTGAGATATTTTATATTTAAAAATGTAAGTGTTTATTGATTTAGTGATTCATGTCACGATTGGCCCCCCCTATAAGTCCTGTCCATGTGTTCGTGTTTTGGTTTAGTCCCCTCGTGTCGTGACTCCGCCCCTGATTGTCTTCTGACTGTTTTCCACCTGTCCCCCATTTTCCATGTGTATTTAAGCCCAGTGTTTGCCCCTTGTCCTTGCTGGTCTTTGTTTGTTGTTTGAATCTCTGTCTGTGTTGTTGGTTGTACTGGTGTTTGTTTGATTCTGGTTTGTCTGGTCCCCGATCTATCCATGTTGGCTCATTGATCCTGGACCGTTTTGAGTGTGACCCTGGATTTGCCCATGATAAGTCGCTTATCTCAACATGTGTGTCCGCCTCCTCACTCCCCGTTACAATTCAATGATTTTCTTGCTGATTTAGAATTTAAAGCTACACTATGTAAGAATTTTGTTACATTTGAGAGATGTAGCCTTACTGAGTAAAGAGATAAAAACATGCTAATACAAAGTCTGTGTGCTGCTGTGATTTGCCCAGTAAAGCCTGAAATAATACTTTACAAGTCAGAGGTTGGTTTGGGTTTAGCAGAGGTTTTTTAGACCACACATCCTCATGTATTAACAACATGTGCAGACTGAAAAAAGACGTTCCAGCTCAATGTTTAGATATCAGATGCATATACTGATGAAGATATGATGATCATAGTAGATCATTTACTCACATATTATTATTATTATTATTTATTATTATTATTATGCAACAAAAGCAGCTAGAAGCCCATTTTTCATGTATGCAATGGAAATACTTCAAGCAAGCACAACCCCATCAGCCCATTTCAGTGTACAGTGTTGCGACTCCCATCTGTAGTTGTATCACATAAAAATCTTCTCCTTCCTCCTATCTTTCCTCTGAAGTAGTTCTACAGTAATGCTGAATTAATTGGCTTCTGTTCTGCAGATTCTGAGAGCCTGAAGACACTGAAGAATTTAACTGTAAAACGTGGAGGATCTCTCACTATTCCATGTTTTTATGATGAGAAATGCAAATCAAACCGTAAATACTGGTGTAAAGGGCAGGACTGGCTCCTCTGTAAAATAGTAGCCTATACAAACACAAGTGGAAGAACATCAGTCACTGATCATCCAACCCAGAATATGTTTACTGTGGAACTAAACAGCCTCCAAGACTCTGACTCTGGATATTATTGGTGTGCTGTGGAAATTAGTGGTGGATCAGATGACGGTGATTATGTGTACCTGACGGTCAGTTCAGGTAAGACGTCTCTCTGTGTGAAGTAGAATCTGTTCACTGTAACTTAGACGTGTTATTTATGATGGAGGATGTATTTATACGACTCATTCTCTGCCTCTTTATTTAGATCCTGCTGTGTTAGTGATGAACAGCAGAGTGAGTGATCAGGAAGGGGGCAGTGTCAGTGTCCAGTGTCTCATCAGTGCTGAATATAAGAATAAACAGAAGAAGTGGTGCAGATTTAAAGACTGGAGCTGCTTCACAGTGGGGAGGACTACCACATCCCAGAATTCAGCAGTGCTGGTCAGTGATGATAGAAAAGGATCTGTCAGTGTGGAGATGAGGGGAGTGCAGAAGAGTGATGCTGGCTGGTACTGGTTCAGTGCAGGAGATGTGGGAGTTACTGTTCACCTCACTGTCACTGAAAGACCTTCAAGTAAGATCACATGTATCAGAAATACTGTTCATACCTGCTGATCATCAAGCTGTAATGTTGTTCCACTCACACCACTTTGTTTCTTCTCTCTTCTTCTCTTATGTTAGAAACAGCTGTGGCTACAACTTTAAGCAGTCAGGAAACTCAGGAAAGTATGACCACTCCAGGTGCGGTCACTCTTGTGCCTCTAGTTGTTGCACAGGGCTCGAGCGCTGTTGGCAGCAGCCAATTTCTCTCTCTCTCTCTCCCTCTCATATATATATATATATATATATATACAGTGTCTGTCTCTTTCTCTCTCTCTCTCTCTCCCCCCCCCCCTCTCTCTCTCTCTCTCTCTCTCTCTCTCTCTCTCTCTCTCTCTCTCTCTCTCTCTCTCTCTCTCTCTCTCTCTCTCTCTCTATATATATATATATATATATATATATATATATATATATATATATATATTTATATGAGTGTGAGAGAGAGAGAGAGAGAGAGAGAGGGAGAGAGACTTGTTGTCAGATCAAATCCTCATATCTCCAAAATGGTAGGTTTACAGGAGAAGGAAAAAACATACTGTACTTTTAATGTAAGACAATGGAACCAGATGTATTTCCAAGTAATTTTAGGTCATTTCTGTTGGTTCAATCTTCATGAAATTTACACACAATAAATAGGACCACAAGTACTTTGAAATCATGTCAAATATGAAAAATGACAAAAATGGAGATACAAGGTGTATATTTTATATATATATATATATATATATATATATATATATATATATATATATATATATATATATACACAAAACAAAGCAGGAATAAATATATAAATATATATATATATATATATATAATTGTGTGTGTATATATGTATATATATATATATATACAGACAGATATGATAAGAACATTATATTTATATATATATATATATTACATGTATTATTATTATTATTATTATTATTATTACTATTTAATATGGCGTGAATGACAGCTTTCAGAATCTATTAAATTTTCATTTCTTTATTCCTTTCTCTACAGAGGAAACTACATGTTCTGGCACTGAGAAACCCAAGTGAGTAGAAAACCATATTAAAAATACTGAAGAGAATGAGTCACTATTGGTCAGTACTTATGGTGCGTTTTTTACATATTAATTGCCACATCAATACTAAGCAGACTCGTACTGTTAAAATACATCACAATACTTCTCTAACTTTTATCAAAGATTCTAAAATTATCACAATATTGCATTTAGGAAAAAATCCTACCACATCATAAAAGTTAAGATACAACATGATATAACAAGAATTCTAATTCTTAACAGTGAGCTATGACGCGTTTGCAAAACCCTTCATTTATTGCTGACTGTTACTGACTGACAGGCCCTGCTTACTCTCTGCAGCTAGACTGAATGTTATAATAATTTACATGCAGAAATGAAAGCATCACAGACTATAAGGGATGCATTTGTAAGGAATCAGTCTGTCGCCACCACCTGCCAGCAAAGAGCACACTATTGTAGCTTCTGCTTCGGCCTTTTCTGCTATTTTCTCACTCCCAGTCTTATGAGTGTAACTCCTCTTGCTGTCTGAACCCCCCAGTGACGCAATTATAACACATTACAGAATCTGTCATCATCATCATCACAAGATATAAACTGACAGTCTGATTCCTCAGTTTGTGAATTTATACAGGTGGTGATTTATTCCTGCTTTGTTTTGTTTCAGAGAGTCACAGCAGTTCTGTCTTTCACACAACTGAATGATTCCACAAACGCTGAGATCCTGGAGGTGTCGATAATTAAGAAGCTACAACACTGCAGCTTTTGCATCTGAGCTTCTGTTGTGGGCAACAGGTTCATCAGCAATGTCAGTTTAGAACGTATTTCTTCATCTTCTTGCTTCATGAGCTCCTGTTTTGACTGCTGTTTCTGCTTTTATTGGTCTCTGTGAACAAACTCCAACCCAGACTACACACTAAAATCTCAGCCAGTAGAGTCTCACTTAAACCCAGCAATCAGTTCACGTCACCACTATTCTCTATTAACTGCAACGGTTCCTCTCATCCCAAATTTAATATATAAACCTAATTCCAGAACTTGTTGGGACCGTATGTGAAATGGCAATAAAACAGAGCAGTGATTAGCAAATTCTGTTGAAGTGTATTAAATTACAAACAGTACCAAAACACAATATCTGATGTTTTACATTGTGAACTTCATTGTTTTTTTGTGTATGTAATCTTTCCAAATATGAAATTGGAACAGGAGCATATTTGCATCACCTCTGAAGTGACCCACTGCTCTTTAAGTGACATACGCAGAACTATGATCCTCACTTTTGTTTGTCATTCTTGTTGGGAAACTGTAAACTTCAATCAGACAGAAATAATTTCTTCAGAAATGTTCAAGTTTTGTACGTAAAATGGAAGTGATTTACTAATGTGGAGCTATAATAAAGATTAGTGTACGTTTCAGGAGGCTCATTTCTCATGTGTGTGTGTGCGCTCAGTTTTGTATGTAAACCTCACATACTCAAGGTTTCTCATGGTTACTCATGGTTACTCATGGTATGCGCATGATTTACAACTTACATGCAGAACTATAATGCATATGCAGAAACCCCCAGTGGTAGAAAAGTGAATTCACTAGTAAAACCATCATGAGATGCACAAACTCTCATTGATTATCAGCTACTTCAGTATAAGTGACAGAAGGACTGGTGACTTTTGAGCTCACACATTGTAAAAATGTTCCTTCAGTCAACATGAAAATACTTACTGATTGTAGAAGTGAGTGAGTAAGTGTGTAATAAGTCTGGTGATGCTTAAGGATTTCAAACATTTCAGTTGTTTTAACTTTTAATACGTATTTCTAAATTTTATTTTTTTATTTTAATTCACATCTGATGTTCAATGTAAACTTGAAAAATGTTTTAAACCTAGAAGTAAATGTGAAACATCCTTGTAGACTTTATAACCTAAGATTGAAAATCTGCGCAATGAAGTGAAATTGTAATTATTTAAACTTCATATTTAATTACTAAGGTAAAATAAACAGATGGATTTTAATCAATCAGAACAAATTTTACATATAACACATCAGCTTTTTAAATGCTTTATAGGCTACTGAGAAATGTGTTAATCATATATTCACTCCAAACATGTAATGTCATAACAAATATCTCAACAAAACACTTATGACAGAAAAAAGAGCAATGAGCCAAGACATATTTGTTGCCCAAATTTTGCTTCTTTCATTTAGCACTGGATCTATGCGGCTAACATTGCTAACAAACACTAAAAGACAGTAGTGATTTTATATAAATGAGTGTCAATCTTGAGTTTTTGACCTGAAGATTTAAGTTTAACAATTGAAACAGAATGACTAACGTAGCGTCCGGTGTACAAAGAGGAGCTGGACTTTGTAGGTTATTCGGAATTCAGCACAACACCTGTAAAGTGGAGGTCTACAGCATTCAGCTACAGTCATTCTGTGTCCTAAACCACATCATCAAGTCTGAACTTTAATGAAGACCTAGATGTGGTTTGAAGGGTTTGAGAGACATGTTAAGGATGTATTTATGGAAAAGATTTGGGTGATCTATTGATTTTTAGTGTTTGGTTGGGATAGTGTAGCGGTTAACACCTCTGCCTTCTACACTGTAGACTGGGGTTCAATCCCCACCTGGGCAAACACCCTACACTATACCAATAAGAGTTCTTGGGCAAGACTCCTAACACCGCCTTGGCCTATCTGTGTAAAATGATCAAATTGTAAGTCGCCCTGCATAAGAGCATCAGCCAAATGCCATAAATGTAAATGATTGTTAGCAATATTAACCTTGTAGCTCCTGAGCTAAACTAAAGAAACAGTATTTGGACACAAAACCTGTCTTGTCGACGACATTTTTCAGCAATCCATTCCTTTAACTTTACATTTGTATAAGCAGTGTAGCTGCAGGTAATTCTAAAGGGCATTTTACAGATAGAAAGTGTGAATCAAGAGGAAGTAAAAACCTTAAGCTAAAGTCTTAGAACAAAACCATTTTCATCATAATTATATGAGATATAGTACAAATTCATTGTAAGATGTCTTGCATTGCAGTATCTTCATTGTAAGAGACCTGGCCAGAAACCCCCTCCTTACACCTGAAATCAGAACACACAAAAGAAAAAAAACAAATCAAATGTACACAATTTTCACCTGACCCCAAAAGTGCTTAAAGGCAAAAATGTGTTTGGTGTCTGAGGTTTGCTTCTTAATTTTCAAGTTTAATGATTTTTAACTGCACATTTAAAACATTCCTCTTTTCATCTGCTCATGATTGAGCTCTAAACATCTATTTTACTGCACATTAGCCTTAATAAGATCATTTCAAAAACATTTAAGCCTTTTCATATTAACTTTGTTAAAAGTTATATTCTTATTTTTATGTACTTTGTACTTCCTTTTAATTCCCCATTTAATGATTTTAAGCAACTTTGTATTTTTATTGATTTCCACTCTTAAGCACTTAAGCACTAAGCAATAAGTATATTGAATTACCTTTGTGTATGAAATGTGCTTATATAAATAAGCTTGTCTTGTCTTGCCTTGCTCATGTCACCCAAGTAGTTTTTGGGACACCAAACACTGATTGGCCAATCAACAACATTTGGGTATCATTGATTTTTCACTGAACTATTCAATTGAATAATAGTCCATTACGGACCATTTCACAGCTGTTGACCCTCACTCTGAGACTCTCTCACCTCTTATTCCAAAACCTTAGAGCTGTAGATCACCTCATCATCTCTGATTGCCTGAGAGAGCTGGAAAATAGGACAGGGTTAGAAATAAAAAAGGATCTCTCGCTCCTACCTCCTTGAGTGATCTTTCATCAGTTAAACTAAATGCTTAATAAGGTTGAGATCAAAGTTATATTGTTTCTCATAAACACTTATACACTATATTTCCAAAAGTATTCATTAAAATCATTGATTTCAGGTGTTCCAATCACAGGTGTATAAAACCAAGCACCTAGGCATGCAGACTGCTTCTACAAACATTTGTGAAAGAATGGGTCGCTCTCTGGAGTTCAGTGAGTTCCAGCGTGGTACCATGATAGGATCCCAGCTGTGCTGTCCAGTCGTGAAATTTCCTCTCAACTAAATATTCCAAGTTAACTGTCAGTGGTATTATAACAAAGTGGAAGCAACTGGGAATGACAGCAACTCAGCCACGAAGTGGTAGGCCACATAAAATGACTGGGTCAGCAGATGCTGAGGTGCATAGTGCGCAGAGGTCACCAACTTTCTACAGAGTCAATCGCTAGAGACCTCCATACTTCATTTGGCCTTCAGATTAGCTCAAGATCAGGATAAACAGCTTCATGGAATTAGTTTCCATGGTCGAGCAGATGCATCCAAGCCTTACATCACCAAGCGCAATGCAAAGCGCTGAAAGCAGTGGAGTAAAGCGCCGCCACTGGACTCTAGAGCAGTGGAGACGTGTTCTCTGGAGTGATGAATCACGCTTCTCAATCTGGCAATCCGATGGACGAGTCTGGGTTTACTGGTTGCCGGGAGAATAGTTCATGTCTGACTGCATTGTGCCAAGTGTAAGGTTCAGTGAAGGGGGATTTATAGTGTGGGGTTGTTTTTCAGGAGCTGGGCTCGGCCCCTTAGTTCCAGTTAAAGGAACTCTTAATACTTCAGCAGACCAAGAGATTTTGGACAATTTCATGCTCCCAACTTTGTGGGAACAGTTTGAAGATAGTCCTTTCCTCTTTTGTCATGACTGTGCACCAGTGCACAAAGCAAGGTCCATTAAGACGTGGATGAGCGAGTTTGGTGTGGAAGACCTTGACGGGCCTACACAGAGTCCTGACCTCAACCTGACAGAACACCTTTGGGATGAATTAGAATGGAGATTGCAAGCCAGGTCTTCTCATCCAACAGCAGTGTCTGACCTCACAAATGGGCTTCTGGTAGAATGGTCAAAAATTCCTATAAACACATTCCTTAACCCTGTGGAAAACCTTCCCAGAAGAGTTGAACCTGTTATAGCTGCAAAGGGTCGGCCGACATAATATTAAACCCTATGGATTAAGAATGGGATCTCACTCAATTTCATATGCGTGTGAAGGCAGACGACCGAATACTTTTGGAAATATAGTGTAGCTTTCAACCAGCTAATGTCCACTCATGATCCAATGCAGATGAAGACTGTGGACAAAATATACTCAGTAACTTAATCTCTTAATGTTTCAGTAATCAAATACCATTTGCATGCAGCAGTAGTTTAGGCAGTGCAATGCGTTTAATAAAAGCATGTGTCCACTCACCACAGAGACTATTTGTGCCCAATGAAGACGACATAAGTGGGGTATAATCTGACAGCTGAGATGTACAAAGAAGAGGAACAACACCTAAACCTAATCATCATAGGCTAATTACTGCCATAGCAGGCGTGAAAATGTTTATGGACCATTTGTGTTTTACCTTTGATGCCAAAGCCCATTGTAGTATTTGTGAAACAAAAAATGCAACTTTGAAAATGGATAAAAATAAATAAATAATTACCCCAAAAAATGCAACATCATAAATATCGTTTCAGCATTTGATTGGACTTAATCAATATAGTGATCAATGTAGGCCTACCCATGTCTACACCCCTGGTATACAGATGTGTGTGAAAAATAAAGCCTTAACATTTTTCTTACTATGATTCACAGCACTGTACATCACTGGGCTTCAGTCATAAGTGTCTGTTTCACACACACAAATGTGATTTTAAACAAAGTCAAAACTAGATGATCAAAAAGGGCACATAAAAGTATTATATTCATTTTCTAAAAACAAACAAGCTTTCAAAATGACAAGTCTGATGCAAAAGAGGCACAACACTAACTACTGCACCAACAGCAAAAATGCACCAGAACCTCAATACTGACTATGTGAACTGCAGAGTTACTGACCCTCCCTCTGCTCTCTGTTTGATTTCCATCTGTTAGAGGGAGATATTAAAGAATTAGTGGCCTACGTATACTTATGTAATAACACAATATTCATAATACACAAGATAGCACAACAGTAACATTGTTATTCGTTTTTAATCCTGTCCTTTACAATAGCAACATTTTAAAAGCATGCTAAAAAACAATCTGTGAGAAAATGTAAGATAATCATTACTTACTGCATTTTTTTGCCAACATACAGGTTATAATGATGGTCAAAATCAGCAGAAGCCCCAGGCCTACAGCCAGTAGAATCCAGATGAGCCTGGTATTTACATTGCTGCAATTTCACTGAAAACTTTATGTTTAACCTAAAGTACATGTACATGTACACATGCTGTCAAATAAGATACATTTTATTATCTAATGTACACAATTCAAATAGTTTAGTTCATCAGCATTTCAGATCATGTGTGAATTACTTCTGTTGCTTTCCTTCACTTGAGTCACTAACCTTCTCAGAAGCTGTTACTACTGAAATGGCATGCAAAACACAACATCAGTACCTGACCTTCACTAATGCTCTTGTGGCTGAATGCAGTCAAATTCTCACATCAATGTTCCAACATCTACTGTAAAGCATTTGAAGAAGAGTAGACTGTAATAAATGGGACAAACTCTCTACTAATACCCCCAATTTCAGAAGAAATGCTGGATGAGCAGGTGTCTACAAACTTTTGGACATATGGTGTATGTGTAAGTCAGCATTGCTTATATTTGCTGTACTAACTAAACTAAAGAGAGACACATCTTGTTTCATGTATTTTGAATTATCTTTCAGTAATGCATTTATAATCTAAGTTCAGTTCATCTGCTTTTCACCTACTAATCTTCCCACTGTTGCTTGTGTCATCTACCTACTCTGAAGCTGTTACTGCAGGAGGGGCAGTCCTTCTACTTCATAAAGCAAAATGCAAAAACATGCCACACTGAGGTGTGAAAGTTCAGCTATTTTTACTGACCAAGACCATTTACCAGACTGCAGTATTTAAATGTCTTGCAGAAAGGAAACACATATGTCCAGAAATGTCAGACAGCCATTGTAATTAGTGAACTCAGCTACTTTAAAGTTGAACCCTTTACTGACACAGAGTTAAACTGTACACACATAGCTTGTATGATCTCCTTAGAGTACTGCTAATAGAACTGATGCTCTGGATCTGCCGCACGACACATAAGGTCATCATGCCCAATGTCTGAGGTTCATAAAGCTACATATACATACATACATACATACATACATACATACATACATATTATTCAAAGAATATTACACTAATCCAGCCTATCAGGAACGTCTGAAGAAGTTAATTAGCTGTGGTTGATTGTGGTTGGAACTAGACGCTGCAGGAATGTAGCTCTCCAGGACCCAAGTTGGAGACCACTGCAATGGAGGGTACCACACAATGCTACTGAAGTGTTAGGTAAGATGTGACTCCATGAAGCAGACCTTTTGATTGAGCGCTAAGCGAAAAAAACTGCACAAATTATTAATAATTGTAATTGCATTACTATTTGGATTTTGATACCAAATAACTCTAGTGGGCTCACATTTAACAGGGCCAAGTTTAGACAAAAGGTGGTGAGGAAACACAGGAGCTGTAGATATTGCACAGTTTAAGGTCACTCCAACACTGCAGACATTTAAACTGCTCTGTTATCTTCTGGTAACACTTCTAAATGCTGCAGGTTGTGAATAATATATGTCTGACAAAGGAGTAAAAAGAGCATGAAGAACAGAAAAGGATCTAAACTGAATCAAGCTTATGATACTTTGGACATTCACACATTTAATACCTTATGTAATACATTTTTAGATATTTATCACTTTACATTTTCAGTATCTACAAGGAGATTCACTTGTGAGAGGCCCCAAATATGGTGTAAGAACTTGCTAGGATGAAGTAGTCTGAAAGAAACAACATGCAATGTTCTCCTCAGTATGGAGCTTTGAACAAGCCAGGATGTCCCTGTGGTGATGCAGTGAGGCAGGTGCTGGACAACCATTGCGTTGTTTAACCTTCTTTTGCGACTTCCAGGTGCAGACCGACGTACCTCATCATGTGTCTGCCAGAAAACAAAGATCACTACCAGCATCACATGTAATGCAATCGATTGCACATAATTAAAGGTATATAACATTTTTTGGTTCAGATTGCTTCACTCTAATGGGAGTTACAACAGAATATTTGGGGCCTCTTTCAAGTGAATCTCCCTGTATTTCACGAGTTTACATGATGCCCTGAGATGGACTGGCGGCCTGACCAGAATGTTTTCATCGAAGGCTGGTATAGGCTCCAGCAACCCCCCCAACCCCAAAGGATAAGTGGCCTTTTAAAGTGTCTGTGTATTTTAAGAGTTAACATGATGCCCTGTGATAGACTGGTGGCCTGTCCAGGGTGTATCCTGCCCTCTAACTAGTTTGTGTTTGCTGTGAGACCAAATATTGGGACTATGATCAGGCCAAAACCATGAGTAAAAACCATTAGTGATTAGTCTTTTTTTTGCATGGCAACGTATGTTTAACTTAAAGCAACTTTCAGTAAGATTTAGAGATTTTGTGTAATTGCACACAACACATGGAAGAACATTATGTAATGTTGGTTGTGCTTCAGACCCTTTCCACAAGTTGAAGAATGAGATGATTGAGAGTGCATTGAAAGAGTAGTTAAAAAGAACTCAATCAAAACTTGATAAAGGACATTTCTTCCAAGAAAGTGAGTGAATTATATACTATCTACTACTATGAAGAAGCACTGTAGGAGAAAGCGAGGTATGAGGGCTGGTCTTCAAGTGAGATCCCAACGTTTCTGGAAACAAGTGTGCGCCTTAAATCCCCAGTATTGTATTCCAGCTACCACGTGTCGAACGTTGAGCTGTCCCGGCATGGAGGTGGGTGAGTTCAGCGCTGTGTGGCGCCAGTGCTGCCCCGTCAGATCTTCCTACCTGCGGCTAATCTGGCCCAGTACTCACGGTGTTGTGGTGGGTCTGCATCGGCCTCGCACGTGCCTCAGGTGTGGTTTTGATCGCGGTGGGCAGTGGGTGCTTTGCGCTCTGTGACTAATAAGGCTCACCTTCTAAATGATGTTTTCATTAGGAGGAACATGGATTTTTTATGCTTAACTGAATCTTGGCAGTGGAATATGGAATTTATCCACTTAAACCAACAACGCCCCTCAGACCGTTCTTTTATTGGGACTCCATGTCTGTCTGGGCGTGGTGGAGGTTTTGCAGTGATCTGGAAGAACCACTATTCTGCTCAGTTAGGGAGCACAGAACATGTATCTACTTTTGAACTCATTTGACTAAAGTTGTTGGGCTAAAGCCATTGTATTGTGTTTTAATTTATCATCTTCCAGGTCCAGCAGGTCAGTTTTTATTTGAGTTTACTGACTTTCTGACCTCCATTATTAAGCTGGACAAAGTGTTATTGCTTGGGGACTTTAATTTGCATATTGATGATGACACAGATTGTGTAGCTACTGAATTTCTTAATATTGTTGAATCTTTTCATTTTAAGCAGTTTGTTACAGGTGCTACTTATGCAGGTGGACATACTTTGGACCTACCTTTTTTCTCTGGGGTTAGATATTGATCACATCTGCTGTGAAGATCTTCTGACAAGTGATCATAGATGTATTTTCTTTCATCTTTTTGGTAATACTGACCCTCTCTGTCCTAAAAGAACATCACTTACTCATTTTATCACTCAGAAATTGGACTACAAAGTGCAACCTATATGGTAAGTGGACCTGTAAGGTTGGACAACGAGTGTAGATATATACCTAATAAAGTGGCCAGTGAAGGATATAGAACCAAGACAATTTAAAGAACAATGTGAATACTTAAATGTGTCTACGCCACTTACTAAACAGTTGCTCTCACAATGATGGTCAGTTATTAAAATGTTTTAAAAATGATTCCACAATAATGTTTCTACTGTTATAAGTTACAGGACTTTTGTGTTATTACACAGAAACTTTCTTGCTAAGCGTGAACCCAGAACCAACTTCACAACTATTGGTGACCTTAAAAATGTTCACTACAGGAACAGGAAGAGGAAGAGAACAGGAAGACGCTATGCTGTAGTAACGCAGACCTCAACGCGAACCTCGGCAATATTGAGCAAGGCAGCAAGTCAGTAATCTATAAACTACATGGATTAGTTTTCTTAGCCAACACAGTTATAAAACAACTTTAAAAGCCATAAAATTTATATTAATAAGTTACTCACTACCAGAAGTACACTGGAGGACGGTGAAGAAGATCTGGACAGTTTGCAAGCTTACATCGACGAGTGTTTCGACCGAGTCGTAATGGGAAAACCAACCAACACTCCGTCCAGCAGCAAAGGAGCTCCATCCACCAAGAGGAGTCGCCCAGAAGATTCACCAGGGGCTTCTTCTCAGTCCAGCGAAATGGCGGACATTTTGGAGTCCATTGATAAGAAGCTGTCCAGTTTCGACGCTCGCCTCTCTATTTTGGAAATTCTTCACAAGGAGTTTCAGGCTCTCCGGGAGTCGGTAGAGTTCAGCCAACAGCAGGTGGAAGCACTGGCTGTGGAGAACGCCGCTCTCAGAGAGTCGGTGAATTCCCTCACCAAGGGAATGACCCAGCTCTCGGAGGAGAATAAAAAAATCTGGGAAACCGTCACCGAGCTCCAGGCCCGCAGCATGAGGGACAACCTCGTGTTTTCGGGTCTACCGGAGAAATCGGAAGAAAACCCGGAAACGAGGAGTTTTTGCAATCCTACTTGAAGCTCCCGGAGGACACCGTAAAAACCATCAATTTCGATCGTGTTCACCGTATAGGAGCTAAGCGACCCGGGGCACACAGACCCAGACCAATCGTAGCCAAATTCGAACGTTTCAAGCAGAAAGAGCTGGTGAAGAGCCGCGGACGGGAGCTGAGAGGAACGGATTTCAGCGTCAACGATCAGTTTCCTAAAGAGATCCTGGAGCGACGCAAAATCCTGTTCCCTCTCCGGAAAAAACATATTCAAGAAGGTTCACGAGCTATCATCGCGGTGGACAAACTCTATATAAACGGACAGCTCTATCGCGACCAGGAAACCACACCATGGCTATACTGATCAGGTGACCTGTGTATACAAACGCCTTTTTTCTCTATCTTCTTTGTTTTTTTTTTCTTTTTTTACATGTCTGTATATAACAATTAATGCCGGTTCAGTCAGCATAGTGGACTTTATGTTAAGTAATTATTATTATTTTTATTTTATTTTTATTATTATTATAATTTTTTTTTCTCTCTCATTCTTTTGTTATATTTGTCACTTTGGAGCACCCTTTCCTTTTCTTTCTGCGTCCAACATGTTTGCTACACAACACACACAATGCTATACAGGACACACAACATGCAGTGTACACTCACATACACATCCACACACACACACACACATCTTCAGTGAGCACGCGACACTTTCTCGATTAATTTCAATATGAGCACACTGAGGTTTGTTTCATGGAATGTGCGTGGAGTTGGTTCAAGGGAGAAGAAGGTGAAAATTACTTAAAGAACAAGATTTCATTAATTATTTTAAACGAGAGTAGGCTATATACTTAGAACAAAATAATCTGCCGGAAATATCGCCATGTGTTCTATGGGAAGCAGGAAAGGCAGTAATGCGGGGTAAAATAATTTCTTACTGCGCACATAAGAAAAATAAAGAAAAAACACTTATATTAGAATTGGAACAGAAAATTAAATCTTTAGAAAATGCCTATGCTGTATCACCACAAGATAATATAATTAACAGCCTGAGGAAACTTAAATTGGAATTAAATGAAATACTTGATAAGAAGACACAATTTATGTTGCAGCGGTTGCGTCTGGAAAACTTTGAACATGGAAATAAATCTGGAAAATTCCTGGCCAATCAGTTAAAACTGAATAAAGAAAAAACAGCTATTCACTCTATTAAAGACTCGGTCGGTAATATTACTCATGACCCACAACAAATAAATAACTCCTTTAAAGACTTTTATGAAGCCTTATACTCATCACAGATTAATCCATCTGATGCTGAAATTGAAGAATTTCTTAATGACATAAATCTTCCTAAATGAAATGAGGATCAGATTACAACTCTTGATTCACTGTTTTCATCATCTGAATTCTATAAGGCAATACAGCACCGTCCAAATAATAAAGCCCCAGGCCCAGACGGTTTCCCAGCAGAATTCTATAAAGAATTTTGGCCTGTGTTAGAACCTACTTTTTTCAGGATGGTGACTCAAATCAAGAATAACCAAAAAATCTCTCCAAACATGAACTCGGCCAACATTAGCCTGCTTCTTAAACCAGGCAAAGACCCAACACTTCCATCTAGCTATCGCCCAATCTCTCTTATTAATGTAGACCTTAAAATTATTTGCAAAGTTCTCGCAAGAAGATTAGAAAAAAATCACTCCATATATTATACATTCGGACCAAACAGGTTTTATCAAGGGCCGGCACTCGGCCGATAACACACACCGACTAATAAATATAATAGATTACTGTTCCATTAACAAATTAGAAAAAATAGTAGTCTCTTTAGATGCAGAGAAAGCATTCGACAGGGTAAATTGGAAATTTCTGTTAGCAGTTCTACATAAATTTGGATTTGGCCCATCCTTTATAAACTGGATCGAAACATTATACAGCTCTCCAAATGCACGGGTTAGGACAAATTATCTTATTTCACAAAGCTTCAGTCTGCAGAGGGGAACTAGACAAGGTTGCACACTCTCTCCCTCAATGTTTATCATCTTCATTGAGCCACTAGCAGCAAAAATCCGACAGAATGTAAATATCAAAGGAATCCAAACAGAAAATACAGACCATAAAATAAGCCTTTATGATGATGATGTATTACTTTTCCTCGGGAACTCACAAACCACTCTTCTAAAGACAATCACACTTATAGATAAGTTCTCATCTGTATCAGATTACTCCATTAATTGGAGTAAATCAACAGTTTTGCCTCTGAATTGTAAATTTCAGAACATCATAACTACATCACTACAGTCGGGCAACATTAGATATCTAGGTATACATTTTTCTCCCAGGCTGTTAGATCTGGTACGACTGAACCATATTCCTCTACTAAAAACAATAGAGGACGATCTCAAACGTAATAACGTAATAAACCTTCTATTGCTTGGTTTAAGTCGCTAGACTCATATATTTCAAAATTTTTATGGAAAAGTAAAACCTCTAGAATAAGCTTGAAGACTTTACAAAAGCTAAAATGCAGCGGTGGTCTAGAACTACCAAATTTTATCACTATTTTTTAGCCAATAGACTACAGTATGTTTCAAGGTGGATGAAATCAAACCGTTCAGACAGTCCATGGCTGGATCTGGAACAAACACTTTGTGGGAAATTGAAAATATCTGACTTACCTCTCATTAGCTCCAGCATTAAACATTACAATTGCTTTAAAAGCCTTACAATAAGCACCACCCTGATAGCCTGGTGGGAATTCTTAAAGATGGCTAAGACTTCACTAATCCCTTGTAAATTAACACCTATTTGGAACAATAACGATATATGTTGGAAAAAGACAGTACTGAATTTTTCAGAATGGCAAGAAAAAGGAATAAATAATTTAGAACATGTTATTCATGATGGGACCTTTATTTCATTTGAAGATCTTATTTTAAAATATGAAATTAGCAGTAGCAAATTTCTGGAATATCACCAATTGAGGTCCATCATACAGGCAAGATTTAATCTAAATAATCTAAATCTAGAAATCCCTGTGTGGATAACAGACTTTCTAAACCTCTATACCCCTAAACTGTTATCAAAAATATACAAGTTTTTATTAAAAATTAATGATTCAATATCCCTTCCAATTACAAAATGGGAGAGAGATCTTTCCATCATCCCGGATGAAAACTGTCTAAACACTTTTAAAATGACTAAAAATCCAAATTTACAACTTATACAATACAAAACTCTCCATAGAATACATTATACAGGGCACCGAATGTTTCAAATGGGCCTCAGAGAAACAAATATATGCACTAACTGCACAGGTAATTATACTGAAAATTATATGCATGCTATATGGTCTTGCATGCCTGTTCAGAGATTTTGGCAGATGATATGTGAAGACTTATCCACATGGTTCCATTGTGATATCCAAGTCTCACCAAAACTGTGCAGACTTGGGTGTCTGATGGCTCTTGGACTGGAGATGGGGGCTGCCGCTCTGCGGTTTCTGTGTGCAGGCCCTGTTGTTGATGGTGGGGGGCCTGGATGTGTGCGCTCACGGTCTTGGGGTGGGGATCTGGGGGCCCGTGGGGGTGGGTGCTGTCCCCGTCCGGGGGGCTGGCCTCCTCTGTGTGGGCCGGGGTGCGGGGTCTAGGGCCTTGGCGCCTGGGGTCGCCCGTCTCCCGTTTGGGTTCCTCCCTGCGCTGAAAGGGTCTGTGCCCCCCTGGGCGCACCGCCGGGTGGTGGGGGGTCTGGGGCGCGCCGGGGTGTCTGTCTGGCATTCCGGGATTCTGGAGGCCTCCCGGGAGGAGGGGTGGGGCACTCAAGTAGGGGGACAACCACATAGGGCCGGTTGGTTCTGGACCCAGGACCACTGTGTCTGCGTGTATATGGGTGGGTGTGAAGTTTGTTGCGGGTGAGTGTGTTTGTGTTGGTATGTATGTGCGTGTGTTTGTATGTGTTTGTATTGTAATTGTGAGTATGTGTATTGTAATCGTGAGTATGTGTATGTGTGATAATTGTTGTCTCGTGTGCGTGTGGGGGTGTATGTTTTGTGCTGTGTCAGCTGTGTGGGCGGGCGCCGGCCTGGAGCGCGGTGGTGTCCTGGGGGCTTGGCCGCTTCGGGCCCTGGGCCGGCCTTCCCTGCGCCGCGGCCGGGTGTAGGAAACCGGGGTGCCTAGTGAACTAGCGCCAGCTGGCTCTCTTCCTCTGAGGGGTAGTTCTCTGCCTCTCGGTCTTTCTTATCCTGACCCTTCCCCTCCTCCCACTCAGTCAAACATCACACTACACATGGGGGTTCTGGGGGAGGGGGGCCCATGCTGCAGTGAGTAGGGCCACCTACCTGGCTCTGCTCGCGGTGATGCGTGATGTCCCACTCCTCCCCTCTCACACCCCGGTTTGGTGCACCCTGCCTGGTGGGGGGACTGGCCGGTCGTTCGGGGCCGGGGTGGCTGCCTCCCTGGGTTGCCGCTGGCCCGTGCTGGTGTCCGCCCGCCGACACTGTGAGCCCATGTATGTTCCGTGTGTGTGCATGAGTGGGTGACTGGCGTGTGTGAGTGCGGGTGTGGGTGTGTGTGGGTGCATGTGAGCATGTGTGTGTGGACAGCTGGGCCTGGGTCTATGACTTGCTGAGCCTGGACATCTGTGGTACATGGTGGTGGGCAGGAGTTACACCTCCCCACCACTCCCCGCTGCTTGCCGACTCCGCCCCCCCCCCGGGGTATGGATGTCCTGTGGGTCCCTGGGTGCATGGCTGGACATCTTGGCGTGGTCCCTACCCTGCTCCCTTGGCAGTTGTGTCCTGGGGGTGGTTTGGGCCTCTTTGGCATGGGGGGGTCCTGCCGGGGGTCGGCCGGTCTCGGGCGCCTGGGGCCTCGGGGGCCACATGCTCGGCTCATGCTGGGTATGTTGGCCTGCCGGGGGGGTGGGCTGCTCATTGTCTCTGGCTCTCCGGTCACTTGCCCTTTGTCTGTGGGCGCTCTGTCTGGGGCCTCCATTCTTCGTCCTCTGGGGCGTGCACGCGGTGGCCGTCGGGGCGTGTGGCCTCAGGTCTCCTGAGTTCCTAATGGGCTGTGGATGGTCCGGGTCCCCCGGGTCCTTCCCTATCTGTCTCTGGACCACGGGGGCATGGTTGCGGCTTCTTGCACTCATTGCTGAGCACATTCCATGACACATAACATGTGGACACACATATACACATTGCTGCAAACAGTAGAATTGTGTGTGGTGGTTGGGTGTATATGTATATATGCATATGTATAGATATGTAAACATGTGTATGTATGTAGCAGCAAATAGTAGAATTATGTCTGGGTGTATATATGTATAGATATGTGAATATGTATATGTATGTATATCTGTATAATTGTTTTTCTTCCCTTCTCTTTTTTTTTTATTTACTTATTTATTTATTTATTTATTTTTATTTAGTTGTCTGTTTATTTACTTATTTTATTAGTTTTTTCTCTTTCTTTTTTTATTTATTTATTATATATATATATATATATATATATATATATATATATATATATATATATATATATATATATATATATATTTCTATTTATTTATTTATTTACTCATTTAATTATCATTATTACGATTTATTATTATTATTATTATTATCTTTTTCTTTTTTTTTTGTCTTTCCTCCCTTCTTCTCTTTCTTTCCTGTCCTCTTTTATTGCCTGTCAGGCCTGGCCAAACAAATAAAATACAAACTTTAACAAGAATAGGCTTTAGTAACCTATAGAGCTTTTTCTTGTGAAAACAAATATGTTTGGTACATCAGTACATTTGGATTACCATTCCGATTGCAAAAATGGCCAGACATGACAGGTTAAAAAAAAGAAAAAAAATGTTCACTACTAAGTAAAGACACTTTTTATGAAACATAGTAAACTAGAGACAAAACATTAAAAAGCAGGTCACATCAAACATGTCAGTTCCCACCCTGACGTGGAAGAGTAAAAGCATTTAAAGCAGTGAAAGTGTAAAGAACACAAATTCAGTGCAAAGGAATGATGCAGCATTGATCTTACCTGAGATACAGAGGAGTAACACAAAGAGAATTAAAGAACTCAGGAGTGAGTAAAAGTGCATGTTTCTACAAGAGACTCCAGAGACAAATACGCTTCCTGCCTCTGAGTGAAGCGGCTCCACGTCATGACATGTGAACCACTTAGCTCTAAGGTCAGCTTTACAGTGAAACTTCCTTGCAACTTTATTCACTTGAAACCTTAATGAAACTAAATTGCACACAAATTCCATAAAGTATCTTGCAATTTGAACCTGAAACTCAGTCGTAACAGTTGCAAGTGTCTCAAGTTCTTGGAAGAGGTTTCATGAAACAGCCTTTCAGATTCAGCTGCTTGTGCTACTGTTCCTTTTTTCTTACTCTGCAGTTATCTATGTTAGATAACTCATTTTCTCCTCTCTTTATACCAGCTAATTCTAGAAACGGCTCAAATTTGGTTGGCATCCACATGAGCGATATACAAAGGTTACAAAATGCTTGAAACATGTAAATAACACCATCTGGACGACTTTATATAGCAAGAATGATACACTGTACCAAAAAATACAAGCTGCTAATTTGGCTAACTAACAGAGCAACTGAACGTGTTACATGCAACTTCTATTGTTCTGAGTTGCTTTATGTAACTGTCAAGTTGCATGGGAATTATGATGCATGCAACTAGTTTCATCATATAAAGCCAGCTTAACATTTCACACATACTGCCTCTGCATGGTGTGAACAATGCAAACTTCTAGTATAATACAAAATGCATGAAAAAAACTCATGGTCATTATCAAACACTGTAAGAGACAGACATTTCTTGCCACATACTCATTTTCTGTCTAGATCTACAGGCTTGAAATGTTTGCGTAATCACACATAAAAAAACTGCTGAGGGTAAACAAATGCAGCATGCTCTGTAACAAAGAAGATTTTTATTACTCAAGTAAAGTCAGAAAAAGAACATCTGTAGAACTTACAAGTGCAGGTTGCAAGTGGTGAGACTTTCCAGTACAGGCCTGCTGTACCACTCCACTGTATGTATGAATGGCTAATGTGTGTAAGCTGCAGTCGCCACAGTGCTGCTTCACACTTGTCACACTTATCACTTCAGTGTGCATTGGTCTTCTCTGTTTGTGATTTGGCACAGATAACATAGCTGTGCAGCAATATTTGATAATACTTGAAAAAGCCTTTTTCTTTTTAGGCACTTTAGTGACCAATGTGCTGGTGGAATGGATTTTTAAATCAACTCTAGTATTTGAAATTAATACTAAGAGATCTGCTTTTGTTTTGTGGTTTCTTTTTTACTGAAAGGATGTCACTGTCTCATTTTAAATATCTCTCTTTGGTCCCTCCCAGGAAATGATAGCATCTAACTGTTTAAATTAAGCTTTGCAGAGAGAGGCGACCTAAAGGCCTCTAGGTCTTACTTTTTGTTCTGTTGGATAAGAGATGATATTTCAGTGCTAGTGAAGATCAACAGGTTACTAAAGTGTTTCTCGAGATATTCCATTAAAATCTCCTCCATATTTTATGTTACTCTTTGTGCTTATTGCTACATGCAAGCTAACGCTGCTGTGCAGTGAACCAACATCATAAGACTGGCAACAAAAACCAGCAAGGTTTGTCAAATGTGGGAGTAAAGCTGCTTTAGCAGTTATAGCCTGAAGTTCGAGGAGCCGGTGTTGTTTTAGAGATGATGTACAATATTAGACTTTCATGTGACATCATTTCAGCATGCACAAGCGATAGATTGCTTGTAGCATAAACGTAGCAATATTCATATTTCAGCTACTTAACATGCTGTCAGCTGATCCAATGACAATGAAAGGAAAAATGTATGCAGGACAAAAATATTGGGCCATCTTTGTTCACCACAGCGTGCAGTAGGAGCAATTTCTGAAAATGGCACCCCTGCCCCAACGCCCCCCGCCCCCCACATTTTACCTCGTTATATGCTGGAATAGAGGCCTTTTAATGGTTTATTACACTGATGGACAGTGTATAGTGTTAAATCAGAATAGTGGGAAGAGAAGGAGAACCATGAGGGAGTGGTGGATGATGCATGAGTCCCAAGCCCTGCTTCCTGAGCACCACCTCCTGTCCAGCAGCAAGGCCATTTTACTTTACCTTACGTTCAATCCTGATGGCTGAGCTGTGGAGTTTGGGGCTGTGGAGCAACAAGCTCTCTTGCCTTCTCGTGCGGCTGATGTTCCAATTCTGTAGGCACCGCCTTTCTGCCCTCTCCCGCAACCATCGTCAGGGCCTGTTAGCTGCGCAGCCGATACAGGTGCATATGAAATGGCTTTGACCTGAACACAGGCCTCAGAGTGGTCTGCAGTAAGCCTGCTTCATGAAGGACTGAGGATGGACTTCGTGTGAGACGATGTGCTCACATAAATATGGCGACCCAAGACTGTCAGCATTGCCAATGCAGTCGTCCTAAAACAGACAAATTCCTCTGAAAGTGATGTCCAATACATGAAAAGGGATCATGCATTTTCTTTGGATGTTTCAAGTGATATGCATAGCTCACAAAACTTTATTGTCCACAGAGACAGGCTCTGGAAGTCAATCAGTTGCCTCTATCTTAAGGGTTTGAAATAGCGATTTTCTATATCTTCCGCATAAACTGTAAGTTTGCAGGTGAATGCTTTCTACGTCTCAGACAGACTCATGACCGTTTGTCCAGCTCCCTGTATGTAGACACTGAGTTCATTCAGGTGTGATTTAATGTGTGTCAAAGCCACAAGTTCAGACGACCGGATGTCCTCAAGCTGTGGGTAATGCTGGTCCTTCTCAACAAGACAGAGTTGAATTGCTTCAAAGCAGTCCACAAAACTCTGAAGCACATTTTCACTTCTCAGCCAGTTGACACTGGAGTGAACTGGGATGTCTCTTTAGGCACATTCCGTTTCCTCTTGCCTGTGAGTCAAGGCAGAGCAGCCATTGCCATCACAGTGTTAAGATCAGAAATTGACATCTCAGCACAGAGATTTTCCTGGTGTGTTATGCAGTTGGTGTCCATTTTTGTCCAAAATTATTTTGACAAATCCTTTTTTTCAAAATCAAAGACTTTCAAAATGTTTTAAAAGGTTTTAGCCTAGTGTTCACCTGTTGCGGTGCCGTAGATGGGTTTCAAACAGCACGGTTCCTATCATACTCCAGAAGAATCACAATATCTTGCCATAGCTGCCAAACAGGACAAAGAGTTGATGTCCACACTTTCATCAATTGTGACACTAAATACAGCACAGTCTTTCAGTCCAGTCACTTGCTGTTCCCTCATGTACAAGTGATACAGCGCTGAACAGTTCACGCCTAAACAGGCATTTCTTTAATCCCAGCTATGAAATTATCCTAAACCATCAAGCAAATCACCCACTGCACAAAATGCTTCTTTAATGTATCCTCTGTCTGTGAAGTGTTTACCATGTTTAGTAATGCACTGGGCTACACTGTATTGTCAAAAGTATTCACTCCCCCATCCAAATCACTGAATTCAGGTGTTCCAGTCACTTCCATGGCCACAGGTGTATAAATCCAAGCACCTAGGCCTGCAGACTGCTTCTACAAACATTCATGAAAGAATGGGTCACTCTCAGGAGCTCCGTGAATTCCAGCATGGTACCATGATTGGAAGCCACCTGTGCAACAAGTCCAGTCATGAAATTTCCTTGCTACTAAATATTCCACAGTCAACTGTCAGTGGAAGCAATTGGGAATGACAGGAACTCAGCCACAAAGTGGTAGGCCACGTAAAATGACAGAGCAGGGTCAGCAGATGTTCAAGGTCCATGAAGACGTTGGTGACAGAGTTTGGTGTGGAAGAACTTGACTGGCCTGCAAAGAGTCCTGACCTCAACCCAAAGGAACACCTTTGGGAGGAATTAGAGCAGAGACTGCAAGCCAGGCCTTCTCATCCAACATCAGCGTCTTCTGGAAGAATGGTCAAAAATTCCCATAAGCACACTCCTAAACCTTGTGGAAAGCCTTCTCAGAAGAGTTGAAGCTGTTGTAGCTGCAAAAGGTGGACCGACATCATATTAAACCCTATGGATTAAGAATGGGATCTCACTCAAGTTCATATGTGTGTGAAGTGGCAGATGAATGAATACTTTTGGCAATTATATATATATATATATATATATATATATATATATATATATATATATATATATATATATATAGTAGGGCCGCAACAAACGACTAATTCGATAGTCAAATAATCTGTCAATTACTAAAATGAATAATTGATTATTCGGATTATGAATCACTACATTACCAAAATAATTTGCTATTAACTTTTAAATTTGGCTGGAGGTTGTTTTATGCATTTGTTAACTCTCTCTCTCTTGAAATAATTTGAGATGGCAGTAGGTGGCTGAAAAAGTAGTAGATGAATGGAAAATGGAAAAAAAAATCAATAACCTAGGCTTACATGCCATGTCCCAGATTTTGTATATTGATGCTCAAACTGAGACTCACCTCTTACTTGTGAACCACAGAGCTGTAGATCACCCCTTCACCTCTGACTGCTGGAGAGAGCTGGACAATAGGAGAGCTTTAGAAATGATTGAGGATCTCTTATTCCTGCCACCCTGAGTGCTCTTGCGCCAGCTAAATGCTTAATAAAGCTGAGGTTCCTGCATCAAAGAGAGACATTTCCCTTCATACTTACAGCAAACAGCTAATAAAGCCTCCTCAACCTGAACTGTGATGTGGTCAAAGCAGTGAAGTGTTACTGGTGCTAATAGCCGTATTTTTAGGAGCTCACTTACCATTTTGTTTTCAGTAGTTGTGGTTAGATTGCAGTAGATCACATCATTTGCATGAGCTGGCACAGATGAAGGCTGTGGACATCATTTACTCAGGTTCACATAGTCTCTTAATGTGTCATCAAATGCTGTTAATATGCAGATGAAGGTGAAGACTAAAGTCCTACCTCCTCCTTTTTATTCCTCACAGTACTGTATGTCACTTCAGAGTCTTCAGCAGTTGAGAACTTTTCACATACATACACAAATACACACAAAGCTAGAATAGCAAAGTGTTGTTTATACACCCACAAAAGTCTTATATTCACTTTTCTGAAAGCAAATGAGATTTTCATTTTTTTAACATTAGTTTGGTACAATTTGTGTATTTTTGTGCAGCGCAAAGTAAAAGCAGTAGATAAAAACTTATGGACATTAATAAATTAGTAAGTAAATCATGAGTTGTTCATTTGCTTGGTCTCTTCCCTAAACACTGCCACCCTAACGCACGTATTGATGAAGTCTGGCACACTAATAGTTTCTGTGCAGCACCCAAAAAATCTAAATGTATTTATCTATTGTCTTTAATGAACTGATGTGTGCTGACACTTGGTGACTCTAAGCACTGTTCAGTTTCTCAGTTGTGGACGAAACCAGTCCTGCGTGTTCGTTGATGCAAAACAAATGAGACGAGTAGATCAGACTGAAGTGAAACAAACGGTTTTATTACAGAATTCTGGAGAGGTTACAAACAGAGAACATGCATCATGTATCTCCCAAGTAAGCTCTGACCCCTTCTCATCTGACTCCCTTTTTTATAGTCGCATGACAGCTCCTCCCTTACCCAAGATATCAGTAGATTCCATCAAGCCTCCAATGTGTGCGTTAGCCCAGCTCACCAATCTATACCATAAAAGTTTAAGTATGTGCTCAGACATGAGTGCGTCTGCAAGGTCAGCTTAAGGTATCTCCTGTGTTTATCAACTCCCCCCGTTTTCCAGACAATGGCTCTGCTTATCTGACAAGATGAAACACGTGTAGTGTGCTAATCCCAGCGTCTACTACTATTAGCTTCGAGGTATTTCCTGTTATCTGACGTCCTTGTGCATTCCTTATGTGGAATTATGCCTTATGTGCTGACTCTTAGCTCTTAGAATTGGACACTATGACCATTAAGCTTTCAATGCTAAACATAAGCTTTCTTTAATAAATCTTAAAAGAGTAATATGAACAATAATAAGGCTAATAATTCCGCAATTCCCCCTTTTGACCTTTCACCCGAAAGGTCAACATTCAGACATAACATCTAAGCATAAATTGTACCCAGATTCAGTTCCACGTTATCCTCCAGATCACTATCCTGGTCACCAGAGCGACCATCGCTGTCCAGGAGAGGAAGCATAAAGACCCCCTTAGGCTCCTGTTTATAGAACATTGAGGTGATAAACCTCTCAGCTAATGTCCTAATACAAGAAACGCAACAACAGCCGCATGTGATAATGATGGCAAGAAATACTGCGGCTGAAGTGCACAACAAAATAAACACGGCCTTCCATTTACCAAACACCTTATCTAACCACCCCGTGATGACGTTGTCCAACCTCGAGTTGTCATGCATTCCTTTGGAGAGAGCCTTGAGGCCCTCTAGGGCTTTAGTGATTGATCCATCTGGGGCAGTGTTGTTGGGGATGAATGTACAACACATATGGCCAAACATGTGACAGACACCCCCTCGAAAAACAAAAGATGAACATGAGTGCGACTACACATATAACACATTACATTTTCTTAACAACTGCACATTGTCTGGAGTGTGAGAGCGAAAAAACCTGTCAGCCAACTTTCCTGAAATATCCATCAAACAATTTGGACAGGAAAAATTCTCTCACGGTTCTCCTTCCACAAGCAACCTCCTTTATGGAACTCCAGTCCAATGTTAAAAGAAAAAATTCAATATGTATGAAGTTGACTTAAGCAAATACATATGGAACCCCAAAAATACACAAATTAAAATAATGTTCGTTAGCGGGCTAGTAGACCTATCAGACCCGATAACAAACCTAAAACCCATTTCCCTAACTCGTGAAAAGAAAAGACATCTGAGGTCCCAACGTATTCAAGCAAAGACATATAAACACATCAATGTATCAGACTGAAACTCTTCCACATGTCGACTCCCCAAGTGGTGTTGATGGTGTTGGGTGTAGACCTTCTTGTTCAGAGTCTCTCAGTCCATTTTTATCGTCCATCCGTGAAGGTGTGCACCCCTTCAACGCATCCTGATCTCCAAACACTAAACCTCCCCCGCTTTCTTTCTAAAAGGGAAAGAAAAAAACAGCGAGTCTTTGGCAAAAACAACAGACACATCATATGCGAATCACAACTCCATAAGTGAATGCCAGATCCACTAAGAATGAATATAAAATGATTAAATATTCAAAAAGAATATTCCTCCACCAGTTCACCTTCTTCCACCTCATCCTCGTCTTCGTCATTAATGTTAATGGGAGTGCTGCTACCCAATTTAAACCTGTCTGCTGACAGATTTTGGCAATGCGATTTTTCAAACTAGCATTCATTTTTTCACAAATCCCTTGACTTTATGGATGGTAAACTGCTGCAGTCTTACTCTCTTATCCACAAACTCTTTCCCATTATCTGAGGAGATCCAATCTGGAAGTCCCCATCTACCTATGATTTCTTTACACAAAAATGTAGGTACCGATAAAGCGTCTTTTCTACTACCACTAATAAATATCTTTTCCCTTCAACTGGTTTTATCATGCTAACAAAAATCCACAACAACTCATGCATAGGACCCCTTGGAGTCGGAATGTGACCAGGAGGAACTATCATACCCTTCCGAACATTATTTCCCCAACAGATTGTGCACCTGCCTATGACATAATCAATCTGCTCAAGTAAGTATGGTGCCCAAAACCCATACGCCTTTGTGGTTTTACTTCTAACTTCCCCTCTTGCAACATAAGCTAACCCATGTGCTTCATCAGAGCATGCAACAGCTGGAGGTATCAATGATAGCTGCGATAGTTAGAGCTGAACCTGACTCAGCTATTGTTGTGATGATAGCTGATTTAGCAGAGACTGACTCTATTTAACCAAAGCCTGCTTCTTCTCCTTCTTCTTGTCATCCCCACCTGGTGGGCTATATGATCTGTATACACACCTTTTGCCATACTTCCAAGGCCAACCACCTCTGCCAGTTTGCTCCTCACTGGTAGGGGCAACCTCTTCTGTATTTTGGCTCGCAAAATGGATTGTTCCATTTGATTCAAATCCGGATCATTTCCTGTAACATTTCCCCACACTTGAAGGGCTCTTGACACATAAGCTCTCGGGTTTTCTTCCAGTCCCAGTGGCTCAATCAGAATATTATCAGGATGCACATTTGTCAGAAATGTATCACTCAATGCTCTCTACATTCGACCTCAAACTGCAGAAAACAGCTCTGGATCATTCACAGCAGTCCCCACATATCAATTTAGTCCAGCTTTCTGTAGAATCTCATCCATAGCTGGAACCCCTAGGAGATTCGCTAAAAGTCTCCTGATACCTCCTATGGCAGGGTGTGTTCCCACCATAAACTCTTCTGCACAACATCAACCGGAGTAATTACATTACATACAGTTCCCTTATTAACCCTTATTGTTAATTACAAATTTGTTTATTCATCAATAAATGAACACACACTGAAGATTTATAAACAGTGCCAGCTAGAATTAAATGCACTTACATCTAAATACTAATTTCTAAGTTTGTGAAAGAGTTTGTGGATAAAACAGTAGCCTCTTAGTCACCCACTAATGCACTGATTTTCTGCCCACAGTCATCTGGCTCTCTCCTGCTCATTCAAACAAAAGTGAATATGACACAACAAAGAGTTAATCCCAATCCATTCTTTTAACAATGCACAAATTTATACACTTATCTGTCAGGACACTGGTTATTTACTTCCCCAACTATTCTGTCCTTTCTTGGGAGCTCATCTCATATATATATATATATATATATATATATATTTTTTTTTTTTTTTTTTTTAATCGACGTCTCTGAAAAGAGGTTCATAGATTTTACTTAACTCTTAGATGTCCACGATATAATCAAAAGTCCTCTTCTGTCTCCCAAAGAAGACTCATTGTTGTTTATAACCATATAAAGGTAAAACAAAACATAGGACTCCTTATCCATACGACTTTTCCTCCTCACATTAATAATATTCAAATTTTAATAGACATTACTCACTTTAACTAGTGATTTTAAGTTTAATTGTCCTCCATATAAGAGGCTCATATATTTATTTTTTTTTTTTTTCAGCAAAGTCCCCCTACAAAGGCTCCTTAAATTTTAACTAAATAAAGCAAATATCATTCCTTGTCAATCCTCCACTCTCATAAAGTTACTCTATAGACACACAGCAGGTCAGAGAACATAAACGCTTCACCCACAGAAAGAGAAGAGGGAGGGGTGGCGCTCAGACACACACACAGACCCATATCTGCACACACACACGTCTTACTCTGAAAAGGAGGGGCTGACACACAGACGAAGTCCAGCTTCGTGTACACACACACACACACACAATGAGCTGAGACACACACAACACACAGAGAGGGAGAGAGAGAGAGAGAGAGAGAGAGAGAGAGAGAGAGAGAGAGAGAGAGAGAGAGAGAGAGAGAGAGAGACCAACCCCCCTTTCTCTTTTTTTTGTCTAAGAACGAAAAACTATACAACACACACAGAACAAGCTTTTCCTTAAAGTCGACTCATTCATACATTACTATAGCATGCTTTTGCCACCATTCACTTTTCTTTATTAACTTTATCTACCAAATTCCCTGGGCCCGGGGTGTTCCCCAGATTTTATCAAGCCAAATCCGACTATTTCTCAAAACCAACTTTCACGCAGTAACTAATCTACACATGTCTTACCATTAAGAAGCTATAGGCCTAGTACTTGTTCTACCCATGCCAAGGCGTTACTTGTGAAGTGAGTACCATTATCTGAGTGAATTCTTTTGGGAAACTCGTGTTGGGGAATCCAGTGATTGATCAACATTTTACAGACTGATTTGCTATCTTCCCTATATAGTGGGTAACGCTTCCACCCAGCCCAAAAATACGTCCATGAGCATTAACAGATACCTGTACTTCCTGACCGTCTGAATCATATCTGTGTAATCTATCTGAATGTGTTCCCCTGGGCCATTGGGCTTAGGGAATCTTCCTACCCCTGGTTTGCAAGTTTTACCCACATTATTTACATTACATACTTCACATTCTTTTACATGTGTGGCTATCATAGCGGTTAGAAATGGATGTCACCATCCTTTCAAGTTTTCCCTCATCTGTACCTTTCCTACATGTGCCAACCCGTGAGCTTCTCCCAGCACTGCTTTTGCCAAGAGGCTGGAAGTATTGGGAGTCCATTGGGACCTTCCCAGACTAATTCACTCTTTCTACCACCTTTATCCAGCCAAATAGTCTTTTCTTCTGGGCTAGCCTGGTCCTGCACTTGCCTGAGCTTTTCTCCTGTCGGAATTGGTTCCCATGGTTCACCTTCCTTCAATACCATCTGCAAACTTGGTTCTTTATAACCTGCTGCTTCCTTTGCTGCCTTGTCTGCTGCCTCATTACCTCTTTCTACCAATGAGTCCCCTTTCTGATGTTTCTTGCACTTTATGATGGCAACCTGTTTTGGTAGTTGTATCGCTTTCTCTAGTGCTAAGAACTCTTCCTTGTGTTTTACGGGTTTGCCCGCACTGGTGAGATAACCTGTCTCCTTTCAGTGGGGTAATTCGATGTGGGCTGCTCCCACTGCATAGGCTGAATCTGTGATGTTAACTTCCCTGTCTTCTGCTAATTCGAGTGCCGCAATGACTGCTAATAGTTCCGCTTTCTGAGCTGAGGGACCGTTCTTGACTTCTTTTGAGATCACTGTCCAAAAATCATCTACTTCCCCATTCATTTCTTGTACTACCGCAAACCCTGCTTTTATTTCTCCACCTTCTCCCCTATAACCGCACCCATCTGTCCACAGATTTAGTGCCCCTTCTATTGGCGTGCCCTTGAGGTCTGGTCTTAATTTCCCTTCTATTTTTACCTTTCTTGCACACTCTGCGGGGGTCCTTCTAACATGTTATCTGCCATGTTAATCCCGTCGTGAGTGTAAGCGATGTTGGGGGCCGTCAGTACTTTATGTATGCGTCTTTGCCTGAGGGGAGTGAGTGTGAACATCTGAGAATTTATATATGCTACCACTCCATGTGTGGTCAGCACATGTAATGGATATCCTGCAACTATGTGTGCTGTTTTTTGTACTAGTTTGGCTAATCCTGCAACATGTCTGGTGCAACTTGGTTGTCTTTTCTCTACTAAATCTAGAGGAATGCTCAGGTACATTAACACCTGTCTACCTCCCCCTTTTTTCTGAAACAACACTCCATTAACCAATGAGGGTGTATCAGAAACATCCAGGTAGAATGGAATGGTGTAGTCTGGTCTAGCAAGGTCAGCCGCATGTGCTAGTTCCTGTTTTAGTTCAATGAACGCCTGCTCTAGCTCAGGTGTCCATGTCAAAATGCCTGGCGTTAGGTTATCATAGGAGGGTGGGGATACTTGGGGATACTTACCATTCTATCCAGGTTGCCATTATATGTGCACTTCAAACTTCTGACCTTAGCTATTTCCTGTTCTGCATCTGATAACCTCTTCCTGGCTTTTCCCTTCTTAAACATTCCTGCCTTTTCGTGTTCTGCCTTAGCCTCGTCTAATTCCTTTATTGCTCTAGCTGTAAAATCATTTAACGCCTGTCCCAAAGAAATCTGGTCTTGGGGAGACAGTTCTTTATCCAACATCCATTTTCTCAACAGTTTCTCCGTTTCTGCCTTCACTTTTTTGGGTCTGTCTCTAAGTCATAAATCGCTTTAGCCAAAATGATTATCTGTTCCTCCAGTGTTTTCCATTGCCAATTCCCCACCCCAACTGTATTATCCAATTCCTTTTCTAAATCTCTTTTACCGTATTCAGCCATGTTGATCAAAAACTGGTACTCACCAAGACGTCTTCTAAGTTTTACTTGCTTTTACTTAATAATAAGGCTAATAATTCCGCACAGTGTGTAACACACCACTCAGCATTTGGCTGTTATGGCATTAAATTAAAGCCGTATTAAGACACAGTAGATCATGTCTTTTAGATAAACAGACAAATGCTAAAGCTACACTATATTTCCAAAAGTATTCGCTCGTCTGCCTTCACATGCATATATAATTGAGTGAGATCCCATTCTTAATCCACAGCATTTCATATGATGTCGGCCCACCCTGTGCAGCTATAACAGCTTCAACTGTTCTGGGAAGGCTTTCCACAAGGATTAGGAGTGTGTTAAGGGTCGCAGTCTGATTGAAGCTCTGATTCATCCCAAAAGTGTTCTGATGTTCAGCTTGGTCATTGGACGCATGTTCCGGTTCCGGTTGAGTGTACTGTGCCCGTTTGGCTGCCGCTACTCGCCGGTGTTTAGTTTGTTTTGTTTTTCTTTCCTTTTTGCTGGACTTTTGGCGCAGAGACTCTCCAGTATTGATGGACTCTCTCTCTGTTTTCTACTAGCAAGCTGAATCTTGCTTTGTGATAATGCCTATGACAGACCTGCTCGAGCCCTCTTCCTCTTCCTCTTCCTCTTCTCGTGCACCGTGACCGCACCTGTGGTGAGTGTGTTTGTGCCCTCTTGCTTCGTTGCTGTTGCCAGTTTGTTCTGTGGTCAGCTGCCGCATTTCTGCTTGTGCTTCTCACAGTCTTGGCTGGTGGTGTAGTGGGTGTGGTTGGCTAACGTGCGCGGTCTGAGCTCTGGCATGTTCACTCTTCTCCGTCATGTCCACGGCCGGTGTCCAGAGTTTTTGTTTTTGGCCTCGAGTCGTGCTGTTCATTCTTATTTTTTACGCTCTGGCAATGTTTAAATACTCACGAACTGAACTTACACACCTCGCCTGCCATGCGCGCTTGGATTCCGCGTCATATAATCTCTGCCGGACACTTGGGATTGCTCGACGTCCACGTTACATCCACCGCTCAAAAAGAGGACCTTCGTTTAGTTTTGGCCGTGATGGCTCTAATGCGCGGATCCCGACTATATGGACATATAATCGTGCTCGCCAGCGTGATACTAAAGCCATCCGTGGAGTAAATCATGGCCATCTCCGTTCACTTTCACATCTGGTTGAACCTTCTCTTCCCCAGCCGTCGCTGCTTTAACCTCGTCCATCTTAACACACGATCCATAACCAATAAAGCCTCATTAATCAACGACCTCATGACCCAGAAAAACGTGGATATGTTTTTTTCTTTCGGAAACCTGGCAACAACCTGGTGACTCCTTACATTTAAACATGGTGACGCCCCCAGGCTACAGTTATCTCTCAAACCCCGACTGAAAGGAAGAGGAGGTGGTCTGGCTGTGGTTCATCATTCCAGTTTAACGGTCAGAGAACTTTCCCTATTCAGTACTACAACCTTTGAATATATTGCCTTGAAGGTTGTTTCCTCCTCACCTTTACTGTTCCTGTTAGTTTATCGCCCTCCCAAACCTGCTGCTAACTTCTTGTCTGAATTTAATGAACTCCTCACAATCATCTCATCTCTTTGCTCTGCCATAATTGTGCTTGGTGACTTCAATATCCATGTTGATACTGAATGCTCTTTCACATCTGAGTTCCTTTCAGCTTTAGAGTGTTTTAACTTGATGCAGCATGTTGATTTTCCAACTCACACTCATGGTCATACTCTTGATTTACTCTGCTCTCCTGGTTTGAATGATATCTCTGTCTCACTCATTTTGATCTGCACATCAAATTCCTCACCAAGACTGCATTCTTTCATTTACGTAATGAAAGACGTTCCTGTCTGATAAAGATGCCAAAACTCTGGTTCATGCCTTCATTATGTCCTGCATTGACTATTGTAACTCCCACCTTTGTTGGTCTCTCTGTAAAGTTTATCCAAAAGTTACAGTACATTCAGAACTCTGCAGCTAGAGTGCTCACCCACACTAAGCGTTCAGCTCATATCACCCCCATTCTCTCCCATCTACACTGGCTACCGGTCCCGCCCCGTATAAAGTTTAAAATCTTACTTCTCACTTTCAAAGCTTTACATAACCTTGCTCCCCCCTACCTCAGAGAACTGCTGACCTCTTACACTCCCACTCGCTTTCTCAGATCTTCTAGCAATAACTTACTTGCTGTTCCACACACCAGACTTTCCACCTTGGGAGGGAGGTCCTTTAGTGCCATGGCCCCCAAACTCTGGAATTCTCTTCCTCAATCCCTCAAGGACTGCTCTTATCTGACTTAAAAACTTTTCTGTTTAATGCACATTTTTCTTCCTCCTCCTCTGTATAGTGTTTTTTTTTTTTTTTGCTATGTGAAGTGACCTTGTATTTGTGAAAGGCGCTATATAAATGTAATTTATTATTTATTATTATTCTATTGGGTTGAGGTCAGGACTCTGTGCAGGCCAGTCAAGTTCTTCAAGACCAAACTTGCTCATCCACGTCTTTATGGACCTTGCTTTGTGCACTGGTGTGCAGTCTTGTTGAAACAGGAAAGGGGCATCCTCAAACTGTTCTCACAAATTTCTGAGTATGAAATTGTCCAAAATCTCTTGGTCTGCTGAAGCATTAAGAGTTCCTTTCACTGGAACTAAGGGGCTAAGCCCAACTCCTGAAGAACAACCCCACACCTTAATCCCCTCTCCACCAACCTTTACACTTGGCACAATGCAGTCACACAAATTACACATCTCCACTGCTGTAGAGTCCAGTGGTTTTCAACACTTTGCATTGCGCTTGGTGATGTAAGGGTTGGATGCAGCTGCACAGCCTTGGAAACTCATTCCACAAAGCTCTCTCGCACGGTTCTTGATCTAATCTGAAGGCCACATGAGTTCCTGTTGTTCCCAATCGCTTCCACTTTGTTATAATACCACTGACAGTTGACTGTGGAATTTTTAGTAGTGAGGAAATTTCATGACTGGACTTCTATTACGGTACCATGCTGAAATTCACTGAAATTCAGCTCCTGAGAGCGACCCATTCTTTCACTAATGTTTGTAGAAGTAGTCTGCAGGCCTAGGTGCTTGGTTTTATACCTGTGGCCATGGAAGTGATTGAAACACCTGAATTCAGTGATTTGGATGGGTGAGTGAATACTTCTGGAAATATTGTGTGTCACCTCAGCTAAAGGTACTAGCATGTGTAAGATAAATTTGAACTTGATGTCTATCAGCAGTCACACGGCAACACATTCTGCAGCAGCACTTAACTTCATGATGCTACAGGATGCTGCACTGCACAGCACAACACTGCCACTGTGTGGTGACCTTCAAACCTACAGCTCATCACGTGCATGTGCAAAGCCTTCTGCGCACCCATCAATGCCTCAGCTGAGCCATTTTGTTTGGTAAATCTGGCCCATAGTGTGTGGTGCAATACAACTGCAAGTATATTTCATGGTCAGCTGGTTTGTATTCATACAAAATAAAGGCTCAGTATATTTTTTTGTATTTATTTTGTCTAGGTGGCAAACCAGCCATTAGGAGTGTACTTTGTGTACTTCTGGCGCCGGTCCCAAGCCCGGATAAATGGTGAGGGTTGCGTCAGGAAGGGCATCCAGTGTAAAACTTGTGCCAAAACTATCATGCAGATCACAAATATAATTGCCATACCGGATCGGATGAGGCCCAGGTTAACAACGACCGCCTCTGGTGCTGTTGACCAGCAGGGTGCTGGTGGAAATTGGACTACTGTAGGTCGAAGACCATGTGGAATTATTAGCCTTAGTATTGTTCATATTACTCTTATAAGAGGTATTAAAGAAACCTTATGTCTAGCATTGAAAGCTTAATGGTTATATTGTACAATTCTAAGAGCTAAGAGTCAGCATATAAGGCTGTGTGCTGACTAATGGTGGAATACACAAGGATCTCAGATAACAGGTAATACCTCGAAGCTGATAGTAGTAGACACTGGGATTAGCACACCACACATGTGGTTCATCTGGTCAGATAAGCAGAGCCATTGTCTGGAAAACAGGGGGAGTTGATAAACACAGGGAATACCTTAAGCTGACCTTGCAGACGCACTCACGTCTTGAGCGCATCCTTAAACTTTTATGATGTGGATTGGTGAGATGGCCTAACGCACACATTGGAGGCTGGGGTAAGAAATGAGCGGTCATGCGACTATAAAAAGGGAGTCAGATGAGAAGGGGTCAGAGCTTACTTGGGAGATACATGATGCATGTTCTCTGTTTGTAACCTCTCCAGAATTCTGTAATAAAACCGTTTCACTTTAGTCTGATCTACTCATCTCATTTATTTTGCATCAACGAACACGCAGGACTGGTTTCGTCCACAACCATCAAAGAGGAGAGGAGGAAGGCAGGTTAGAAGGCAGCAAGAGAGAAGGAAAGACAGGAGTGTGGAGGTTAGAGTAGGGACTCTGAACATAGGGACAATGACTGGTAAAGGCAGAGAGCTTGCAGACATGATGGAGAGAAGGAAGGTAGATATTCTTTGTGTCCAGGAGACCAGATAGAAAGTAAGCAAGGCCTGGAACATTGGAGGTGGATTCAAACTGTTCCATCACGGTGTAGAGAGGAAGAGAAATGGAGTAGGGATAATCCTAAAGGAACAGCTTATGAAAAGTGTTCTGGATGTAAAGAGAGTGTCAGACAGTTGACACTGTTGATGGTGTAATTTTGAATGTGGTCAGTTCATAGGCACCACAGGTTGGTTGTCAGTTAGAGCAGAAAGAGGAATTTTGGAGTAAGATGGATGAAGTGGTAGATGGTGTCCCTAGAGAGGAGAGATTACTGATTGGTGCAGACTTAAATGGACATGTTTGTGAAGGGAACAGAGGAGATGAAGAGGTGCTGGGTATGTATGGTGTGAAAGACAGAAATGCAGAAGGTAAGATGGTTGTAGATTTTGCAAAGAGAATGGAAATGGCTGTGGTGAACACATATTTTCAGAAGAGGGAAGAACACAGGGTGACATACAAGAGTGGAGGGAGGTGCACACAGGTGGATTATATCCTTAGCAGGAGATGCCACCTAAAGGAGATTGGAGATTGTAAAGTGGTACCAGGGGAAAGTGTAGCAAGGCAGCATAGGGTGGTTGTCTGTAGAATGAGGTTAGAAACAAAGAAGAGGAAGAGAGTAAAGACAGAGCCAAAGATTAGATGATGGAAGCTGAAGGAGGAGGATGGTTGCAGGCAGTTCAGGGAAAAATTGCAATAGGCCCTTGGGGGCAGTGAGGAGCTACCTGAGGACTGGGAAACTACAGCTAAGGTGGCGAGAGAAACTGGCAAAAATGTGTTGGGTGTTTCGTCTGGTCAGAGGAAAGAAGACAAGGAAAGTTGGTGGTGGAATGAGGAAGTCCAGGAGAGTATTCAGAAGAAGAAGGCAGCTAAGAAAAAGTGGGATACGTTGCTATAAGGCTAGTCGCATAGTGAAAAGAATGGTGGCAAAGGCAAAGTCTCAGGCCTATGATGAGCTGTATGAGAGGCTGGACAGTAAAGAAGGAGTAAAGGACTTGTATCGTTTGGCTAAACAGAGAGATAGAGCTGGAAAGGATGTACAGCAGGTTAGGCTGATAAAGGATAGAGAGGGAAATGTACTAGTGAGTGAACAGAGAGTGTAGAGTAGAAGGAAGAAGTACTTTGAAGAACTAATGAATGAGGAAAACAAGAGAGAGAGGAGGACAACAGGGGGATAGATATTGGATCAGGAAGTGCAGAGAATTTGTAAGGTGGAAGTGAGGACAGCTTTAAAAAGGATGAAGAATGGAAAGGCAGTGGGTCCAGATGACATACCTGTGGAGGTATGGAGATGTTTAGGAGAGAAGGCAGTGGACTTTTTAACCAGGTTGTTTAACAAAATCCTGGAGAGTGAGAGGATGCCTGATGAGTGGAGAAGCAGTGTATTGGTCCCCATTTTTAAGAACAAGGGTGATGTGCAGAGCTGTAGTAACTACAGAGGTATAAAGTTGATGAGCCACCCAATGAAGGTATGGGAAAGAGTTGTTGAAGCAAGGCTAAGGCGAGAGGTCCAGATCATTGGTGGTTTGAGAGGTGGAGGTTTGCACTGGAGAAGAGAGGAATGAAGGTCAGTAGATACAAGACGGAATACATGTGTGTGAATGAGAGGGAGGCAGGTGGAAAGGTGAAGATGCAAGGAGTAGAGGTCATAAAGGTGGATGACTTCAAATATCTTGGGTCAACCATTCAGAGCAATGGACAGTGCAAAAAAGAGGTGAGGAAGAAGTTGCAGGCAGGATGGAGTGGGTGGAGACGGATGTCAGGGCTGATGTGTGACAGAAGGATAGCAGCAAGAGTGAAAGGGAAGGTTTACAAGACAGTAGTGCGTCCTGCTATGATGTATGTTTTGAAGATTGTTACTCTTGTCTAAAAGACAGGAGGCTGAGCTGGAGGTGGCGGAGATGAAGATGCTGAGATTTTCGTTGGGAGTGACAAGGATGGACAAGATTAGAAATGAGCAGATCAGAGGGACAGTGAAGGTGGAGCAGTTTGGAGATAAAGCCAGAGAGGCCAGGTTGAGATGGTTTGGACATGTGTTGAGGAGGAATAGTGGATATATTGGGCAAAGAATGTTGGAGATGGAGCTGTCGGGTAGAAGGAGAAGAGGTAGACCTCAGAGAAGGTTTATGGATATAGTGAAGGTGGACATGGAGATGGTTGGTGTGAAAGTAGAGGAGGCAATCGATAGGGCAAGATGGAGGCAGATGATCCGCTGTGGCGACCCCTAAAGGGAGCGGCCGAAAGAAGAAGAAGAACAAGAAGAAGACTTGTTATTGGCACTATGGATAGGGCTCCCCACCACTCCAGGCAAGTGTGCTCACTGCCCCCTAGTGTGTGTGTATCGTGTGTTCGTGTTTTGGTTTAGCCCCCTTGTCTCGTGACTCCGCCCCTGATTGTCTTCGGACTGTTTTCTATCCATGTTGGCTCATTGACCCTGGACCGTTTTGAGCGTGACCCTGGATTTGCCCATGATAAGTCGCTTATCTCAACATGTGTGTCCACCTCCTCACTTCCTGTTACAAGTCAATGATTTTCTTGCTGATTTAGAATTTAAAGCTACACTATGTAAGAATTTTGTTAAATTTGAGAGATGTAGCCTTACTGAGTAAAGAGATAAAAACATGCTAATAGAAAGTCGGTGTGCTGCTGTGATTTGCCCAGTAAAGCCTGAAATAATATTTTACAAGTCAGAGGTTGGTTTGGGTTTAGCAGAGGTTTTTTAGACCACACATCCTCATGTATTAACAATATGCGCAGACTGAAAAAAGGTGGTCCGGCTCAATGTTTAGATATCAGGTGCATATACTGATGAAGATATGATGATCATAGTAGATCATTTACTCACATATTTCTTCTTCTTCTTCTTCTTCTTCTTCTTCTTCTTCTTCTTCTTCTTCTTCTTCTTCTTCTTCTTCTTCTTCTTCTTCTTCTTCTTCTTCTTCTTCTTCTTCTTCTTCTTCTTCTTCTTCTTCTTCTTCTTCTTCTTCTTCTTCTTCTTCAGCAGCTCGAAGCCCATTTTTCATGTATGCAATGGAAATACTTCAAGCAACAAGCTCAGCCCATTTCAGTGTACAGTGTTGCGACTCCCATCTGTAGTTGTATCACATATTAATCTTCTCTTTCCTCTGAAGTAGTTCTACAGTAATGCTGAATTAATTGGCTTCTGTTCTGCAGATTCTGAGAGGCTGAAGACACTGAAGAATTTAGCTGTAAGACGTGGAGGATCTTTCACTATTCCATGTTTTTATGATGAGAAATGCAAATCAAAGCGTAAATACTGGTGTAAAGGGCAGGGCTGGCTCTTCTGTAAAATAGTAGCCTATACAAACACAAGTGGAAGAACATCAGTCACTGATCATCCAACCCAGAATATGTTTACTGTGGAACTGAAGAGCCTCCAAGACTCTGACTCTGGATATTATTGGTGTGCTGTGGAAATTAGTGACTGATCAGATGACGGTGATTATGTGTACCTGACGGTCAGTTCAGGTAAGACGTCTCACTGTGTGAAGTAGAATCTGTTCACTGTAACTTAGACGTGTTATTTATGATGGAGGATGTATTTATACGACTCATTCTCTGCCTCTTTATTCAGATCCTGCTGTGTTGGTGATGAACAGCAGAGTGAGTGGTCAGGAAGGGGGCAGCGTCAGTGTCCAGTGTCTCTACAGTGCTGAATATAAGAATAAACTGAAGAAGTGGTGCAGATTTAAAGACGAGGTGTTTTTCATGGGGGAAGACTAACACATCCCAGAATTCAGCAGTGCTGGTCACTGACTTTGGAAAAGGGTCTGTCAGTGTGGAGATGAGTGGTCTGCAGAAGAGTGATGCTGGCTGGTACTGGTTCAGTGCAGGAGATGTGGGGGTTACTGTTCACCTCACTGTCACTGAAAGACCTTCAAGTAAGATCACATGTATCAGAAATACTGTCCATACCTGCTGATCATCAAGCTGTAATGTTGTTCCACTCACACCACTTTGTTTCTTCTCTCTTCTTCTCTTATGTTAGAAACAGCTGTGGCTACAACTTTAAGCAGTCAGGAAACTCAGGAAAGTATGACCACTCCAGGTACGGTCACTCTTGTGCCTCCTGTTGTTACACAGGGCTCGAGCGCTGTTGGCAGCAGCCAATTTCTCTCTCTCTCTCTATGTATGTATGTATGTATGTATGTATGTATGTATATATGTATGTACGTGTGTGTGTGTGTGTGTGTCTCTATCTATATATATGAGAGAGAGAGAGACTTGTCAGATCAAAACCTCATATCTCCAAAATGGTAGGTTTACAGGAGAAGGAAAAAACATACTGTACCTTTAATGTAAGACAATGGAACCAGATGTGTTTTCATGTCATTTCTGTTGGTTCAATCTTCATGAAATTTACACACAATATATAGGACCACAAGTACTTTGAAATCATGTCAAAAACTGAAAAATGGAGATACAACGTGTATATTATATACACGTGTATGTAATATATATATATATATATATATATATATATATATATATATATATATATATATATATATATATATATATATATATATATATATACATACACAGACAGATATGATATTCATATATATTACATTTTATTTTATTATTATTATTATTACTATTTCATATGGCATAACTGATTGCTTTCAGGATCTATTAACTTTTCATTTCTTTATTCCTTTCTCTACAGAGGAAACTACATGTTCTGGCACTGAGAAACCCAAGTGAGTAGAAAACCATATTAAAAATACTGAAGAGAATGAGTCACTATTGGTCAGTACTTATGGTGCGTTTTTTACATATTAATTGCCACATCAATACTAAGCAGACTCCTGCTGTTAAAATACATCACAATACTTCTTTAACTTTTATCAAAGATTCTAAAATTATCACAATATTGCATTTAGAAAAAATGCTACCACATCATAAAAGTTAAGATACAACATGATATAACAAGAATTCTAATTTTTAACAGTGAGCTATGACGCGTTTGAAAAACCCTTCATTTATTGCTGACTGTTACTGACTGACAGGCCCTGCTTATTCTCTGCAGATAGACTGAATGTTATAATAATTTACATGCAGAAATGAAAGCATCACAGACTATAAGGGATGCATTTGTAAGGGATCAGTCTGTCGCCACCACCTGCCAGCAAAGAGCACACTATTGTAGCTTCTGCTTCGGCCTTTTCTGCTATTTTCTCACTCCCAGTCTTATGAGTGTAACTCCTCTTGCTGTCTGAACCCCCCAGTGACGCAGTGATAACACATTATAGAATCTGTCATCATCACCACAAGATATAAACTGACAGTCTGATACCTCAGTTTGTGAATTTATACAGGTGGTGATTTATTCCTGCTTTGTTTTGTGTTTCAGAGAGTCACAGCAGTTCTGTCTTTCACACAACTGAATGATTCCACAAACGCTGAGATCCTGGAGGTGTCGATAATTAAGAAGCTACAACACTGCAGCTTTTGCATCTGAGCTTCTGTTGTGGGCAACAGGTTCATCAGCAATGTCAGTTTAGAATGTATTTCTTCATCTTCTTGCTTCATGAGCTCCTGTTTTGACTGCTGTTTCTGCTTTTATTGGTCTCTGTGAACAAACTCCAACCCAGATTATACAATAAAATCTCAGCCAGTATTGTGCAGTATGCTAAGTGCAATACAGATTTCTATGTGAATTTCCCCGCTGTGGGACTGATAAAGGATTATCTTATCTTATCTTATCTTATCTTATCTTATCTTAAACCGAGCAATCAGTTCACGTCACCACTATTCTCTATTAACTGCAACGGTTCCTCTCATCCCAAATTTAATATATAAACCTAATTCCAGAACTTGTTGGGACTGTATGTGAAATGGCAATAAAACAGAGCAGTGATTAGCAAATTCTGTTGAAGTGTATTAAATTACAAACAGTACCAAAACACAATATCTGATGTTTTACATTGTGAACTTCATTGTTTTTTGTGTATGTAATCTTTCCAAATATGAAATTGGAACAGGAGCATATTTGTCATTGTTGTATCACCTTTGAAGTGACCCACTGCTCTTTAAGTGACATACGCAGAACTATGATCCTCACTTTTGTTTGTCATTCCTGTTGGGAAACTGTAAACTTCTATCAGACAGAAATAATTTCTTCAGAAATGTTCAAGTTTTGTATGTAAAATGGAAGTGATTTACTAATGTGGAGCTATAATAAAGATTAGTGAACGTTTCAGGAGGCTCATTTCTCATGTGTGTGTGTGTGTGTGTGCGCTCAGTTTTGTATGTAAACCTCACATACTCACGGTTTCTCATGGTTACTCATGGTATGCGCATGATTTACAACTTACATGCAGAACTATAATGCATATGCAGAAACCCCCAGTGGTAGAAAAGTGAATTCACTAGTAAAACCATCATGAGATTCACAAACTCTCATTGATTATCAGCTACTTCAGTATAAGTGACAGAAGGACTGGTGACTTTTTAGCTCACACACTGTAAAAATGTTTCCTCAGTCAACATGAAAATACTTACTGATTGTAGAAGTGAGTGTAAGTGTGTAATAAGTCTGGTGATGCTTGAGGATTTCAAACATTTCAGTTGTTTTAACATTTAATACATATTTCTAAATATTTATTTTTTTATTTTAAATCACATCTGATGTTCAATGTGAACTAGAAGTAAATGTGAAACATCCTTGTAGACTTTATATCCTAAGATTGAAAATCTGCACAATGAAGTGAAATTGTAATTATTTAAACTTCATATTTAATTTCTAAGGTAAAATAAACAGCTGGATTTCAGTTAATCAGAACAAATTTTACATACAACACATCAGCTTTTTAAATGCTTTATAGGCTAATGAGAAATGTGTTAATCATATATTCACTCCAAACATGTAATGTCATAACAAATATCTCAACAAAACACTTATGACAGAAAAAAGAGCAATGAGCCAAGACATATTTGTTGCCCAAAAAAATTTTGCTTCTTTCATTTAGCACTGGATCTATGCGGCTAACATTGCTAACAAGCACTAAAAGACAGTAGTGATTTTATATAAATTAGTGTCAATCTTGAGTTTTTGACCTGAAGATTAAGTTTAACAATTGAAACAGAATGACTAACGTAGCGTCCGGTGTACAAAGAGGAGCTGGTCTTTGTAGGTTATTCAGAATTCAGCACAACACCTTTAAAGTGGAGGTCTACAGCATTCAGCTACAGTCATTCTGTGTCCTAAACCACATCATCAAGTCTGAACTTTAATGAAGACCTAGATGTGGTTTGAAGGGTTTGAGAGACATGTTAAGGATGTATTTATGGAAAAGATTTGGGTGACTATTGAATTTTAGTGTTTGGTTGGGATAGTGTAGCGGTTAAAACCTCTGCCTTCTACACTGTAGACTGGGGTTCAATCTCCACCTGGCCAAACATCCTACACTATACCACTAGACTCCTAACACTGCCTTGGCCTATCTGTGTAAAATGATCAAATTGTAAGTCACTCTGCATAAGAGCGTCAGCCAAATGCCATAAATGTAAATGTTTGTTAGCAATATTAACCTTGTAGCTCCTGAGCTAAACTAAAGAAACAGTATTTGGACACAAAACTTGTCGACGACATTTTTCAGCAATCCATTCCTTTAACTTTACATTTGTATAAGCAGTGTAGCTGCAGGTAATTCTAAAGGGCATTTTACAGATAGAAAGTGTGAATCAAGAGGAAGTAAAAACCTTAAGCTAAAGTCTTAGAACGAAACCATTTTCATCATAATTATATGAGATATAGTACAAATTCATTGTAAGATGTCTTGCATTGCAGTATCTTCATTGTAAGAGACCTGGCCAGCAACACACTCGCTTACACCTGAAATCAGAACACACAAAAGAAAAAAAACAAATGAAATGTACACAATTTTCACCTGACCCCAAAAGTGCTTAAAGGCAAAAATGTGTTTGGTGTCTGAGGTTTGCTTCTTAATTTTCAAGTTTAATGATTTTTAACTGCACATTTAAAATATTCCTCTTTTCATCTGCTCATGATTGAGCTCTAAACATCTATTTTTACTGCACATTAGCCTTAATAAGATCATTTCAAAAACATTTAAGCCTTTTCATATTAACTTTGTTAAAAGTTATATTCTTATTTTTATGTACTTTGTACTTCCTTTTAATTCTCCATTTAATGATTTTAAGCAACTTTGTATTTTTATTGATTATCCACTCTTAAGCACTTAAGCACTAAGCAATAAGTATATTGAATTGCCTTTGTGTATGAAATGTGCTTATATAAATAAGCTTGTCTTGTCTTGCCTTGCTCATGTCACCCAAGCAGTTTTTGGGACACCAAACACTGATTAGCCAATCAACAACATTTGGGGTATCATTGATTTTTCAGTGAACTATTCATTTGAATAACAGTCCATTATAGACCATTTCACAGATGTTGTATTTTGCTCCTCACTTTGACTCTCTCACCTCTCACTCCGAAACCACAGAGCTGTAGATCACTTCATCATCTCTGACTGCCTGAGAGAGCTGGAAAATAGGACAGGGTTAGAAATAATGGAGGATCTCTCACTCCTACCACCCTGAGTGCTCTTTCACCAGCTAAACTAAATGCTTAATAAGGTTGAGGTCAAAGCTACATTTTTCTCATAAACACTTACAGCTTTCAACCAGCTAATGTCCACTCAATTTACTGTGAAGTGGTCAAAACAGTGAACTGCTACTGGTGAAAAAGGCTGTATTTTTACTTACAATTTTCTTTTTGGTTGTTGTGGTTACGCTGCTGTAGATGACGTCATTTTCACGATCCAATGCAGATGAAGACTGTGGACACAATATACTCAGTAACTTAATCTCTTAATGTTTCAGTAATCAAATACCGTTTGCATGCAGCTGTAGTTTAGGCAGTGCAATGTGTTTAATAAAAGCATGTGTCCACTCACCACAGAGACTATTTCTGCCAATGAAGACGACATAAGTGGGGTATAATCTGACAGCTGAGATGTACAAAGAAGAGGAACAACACCTAAACCTAATCATCATAGGCTAATTACTGCCATAGCAGGCGAGAAAATGTTTATGGACCATTTATGTTTTACCTTTGATGCCAAAGGCCATTGTAGTATTTGTGCTAAAAAAAATGTGGCTATGAAAATGAGTCGAAGAAGAGGAAAACAAATCAATTTAATAAATATCAATTCAGCATTTGATTGAGAGGCTTGTGATCAATGTAGGCCTACCCATGTCTACACCTCTGATATTGACTTGTGTGTGAAAAATAAAGCCTTACCTTTTTATTTTTAAAAGTCACAGCACTGTATATCACTGGGCTTTCAGTCGTAGATGCCTGCTTTACACAAACAAATGTGATTTTACACAAAACTAGTTCATCAAAAAGGAACCATAAAAGTATTATATTCATTTTCTACTGCAGCACAAGCAAAACTGCGCCAGGACCACAATACTGACTGTGTGTACTGCAGTGTTACTGACCGTCCGTGTTTGATTTCCATCTGTGACAGTGAGATATTAATGAATTAATAAATATTAATGAATTAGTTGTCTTATTGTACTTATGTAGTAAGACAACATTCATGATCCACAGCATAGCACAATAGCAACAGTTGTTATTAGTTGTTAATACTGTCCTTTATAATAGCAAACATTTTAAAAGCATGCTAATAAAAAGACCTGTATGAAAATAGGAGATGGTGAATTCTTACTACACTTTTTTGTCAAGGTCCAGGTTATAATGGTGGCCAATATCAGCAGCAGCCCTAGGCCTACAGCCAGTAGAACCCAGATGAGCATGGTATTTCTATTGCTGCAATGAATGATGATATTTTTCCTTGAAAACCTTACATTTAACCTAAGACTTTTAAAGTACACATGCTGTCAAATAAAATATGTTTTAGTATCTAAAGTACAGAATGAATAAAAGTTCAGCCCATCAGTATTTCACCATCATTCATCATGTGTGAATTACTTCTATTGCTTTCTTTCACTCGAGTCACTAACATTCTCATAAGTTGTTGCTGCAGACGAGTCAGCTGTTCTGCAGACATAAAAACTAATAATAATAATAACATACAACAAGAGCAGGTGTCTACAAACTTTGGGACATACTGTGTAGCATATATGTCAATTAGGATTACTTACATTTGCTGTGTTCACTAAAGAGAGACACATCCGGGTCCATGTACTTTGAATTTTCTTTCAATCTTCTTCTCCTTCTTCTTCTTTTGGCTGCTCCCTTTAGGGGTCGCCACAGCGGATCATCTGCCTCCATCTCGCCCTATCCACTGCCTCCTCTACTTTTACACCAACCATCTCCATGTCCACCTTCACTACATCCATAAACCTTCTCTGAGGTCTACCTCTTCTCCTTCTGCCCGACAGCTCCATCTCCAACATTCTTTGACCAATATATCCACTATTCCTCCTCAACACATGTCCAAACCATCTCAACCTGGCCTCTCTGGCTTTATCTCCAAACTGCTCCACCTTCACTGTCTCTCTGATCTGCTCATTTCTAATCTTGTCCAGCCTTGTCACTCCCAAAGAAAATCTCAGCATCTTCATCTCCGCCACCTCCAGCTCAGCCTCCTGTCTTTTAGACAGAGCCACAGTCTCCAAGCCATACATCATAGCAGGACGCACTACTGTCTTCTAAACCTTCCCTTTCACTCTTGCTGCTATCCTTCTGTCACACATCAGCCCTGACATCCGTCTCCAACCACTCCATCCTGCCTGCACCCTCGTCTTCACCTCTTTTCTACACTGTCCATTGCTCTGGATGGTTGACCCAAGATATTTGAAGTCATTAATGTGTTTTATTAGTATTTATTAGAGCACACCTGTTTTTTTCAGTGTGCAATAAAAAAGGGTCAGTTCATTTGATTTTTACTTACTTATCTTGGTTCTTCTCACTGTTGCTTGTGTCATGGACCTTCTTAGAAGCTGCAGGATGGCCAGTTCTGCTGCAAAAAGCAAAGAGCAAAAACATGCTATGCTGAGGTGTGAAAGTACAGCTATTTTAACAGAGTAACACCACTTACTGGACTGTGCAAATGAAATGTCTTGCAGAATGGAGACACTGTAAAAGTGTCAGACAGCAGTTCTAATTAGTGAATTCAGCTACTTTAAAGTTCAACCCATTACTGACACAACACTTCTAAGATGAACTTTTACTTAAGAGCCAAATAAAATGCAATACACACAACCATTTCAGAGTTTTGGCATTACTATTTGGACTTTGAGTAGGCAGAGTTAACAATCTGTCCTGTACACACTAAATTTCAATTCCTTTTTAAGACCTCAGCAGCATGTCATTTGTAACAAGTCTCCAGCATGCTCACATTTTACATGGCCACGCTTACATGGAGGATGGAGAGTTTAAAAGTGGAAACACCGGTGCTGCAGATATTACACCGTTTAAGGTTACTATTTAAAACAGTTCAACACTGCAGACATTTAAGCCACTGTGTTTAACTTCTGGAAATATTTCTAACTGATGCAGGTTGTGAATAATTTCTGTCTATGACAAAGGAATAAAAGAGCACAAAGAACAGAAAAGGATGCAAACTGAATCAAGCTTACTGTACTGGACATCCACACATTAAATACCTTATTTAATACATTTTTAGACATTGATCGCCTGAAATTTTTAACATCTATTTTAAGAGTTTACATGACGCCCTGTGATGGACTGGCAGCTTTACAGGGTGTTTCCTGCCTTCTGCTCAATGATCGCTGGGATATGCAGCTTAGGAAGTGTGTGTGAGTTTACATGACTTTTTAGGAATCTGCTGGAGCCCTAAAATCCCCATCATTAATTCACTATTCTCGTTAATGTAATGTTGATTTTGCATGTGAGACCTAATCATCAAGCTGGAACTTCTTGTTGAGTATCTGTATGAGACGTTAATGAATAAAGACGTATGTCTTGGTTAAAAAACTCAATAAACACCAAATCCAACCTGATGCCTCTGACTATTATTATTTCAGAGGTTTACAGGGTGCTTGTGTCATGTTCTTTCTCAGAAGCTGTTACTGTGAGGGGGTCAGTTGTTCTTCAAAAAAGCAAAGAGCAAAAACATGTTATATCGAGGTGTGAAAGCACAGCAGTATTTTAACACTTACACAAAGTAGATCATCACTACTTACAGCTCTGCTGTTTTTCTTTCTGTATTTTTGTTCACAGTTGTAGAACCTAGAAGGAAAAAATAAACATATTCATTCTTTCTATTCTGTGGTTTCATGAATTTTAAGGTTCTTTTTGTGATCAGACCTGAAGTGGTTTCACTGATGCTGGTTTCCTCAGTTGCACAAACTGTAGTGACAGCTGTTGTTGCTGTGGAAAATGAGATATAAAGTGGTGTGAGTGGAACAACATTACAGCTTGATGATCAGCAGGTATGAACAGTATTTCTGATACATGTGATCTTACTTGAAGGTCTTTCAGTGACAGTGAGGTGAACAGTAACCCCCACATCTCCTGCACTGAACCAGTACCAGCCAGCATCACTCTTCTGCAGACCCCTCATCTCCACCCTGACGGATCCTTTTCTATCATCACTAACCAGCACTGCTGAATTCTGGGATGTGGTAGTCTTCCACACTGTGAAGCATGTCCAGTCTTTAAATCTGCACCACTTCTTCTGTTTATTCTGATATTCAGCACTGATGAGACACTGGACATTGACACTACACCCTTCCTGACCACTCACTCTGCTGTTTATCACTGACACAGCAGGATCTGAATAAAGAGGCAGAGAATGAGTGGTGTAAATACATTCTTCATCATAAATGACACTTTATAAGCTTTAAGTTGTAATCAGGGATGGGGGAGTAGCTACATTGTGTGCTACTTTTTGTAGCTAACTACAAATATTAATAGCTAGTAGCTGTAGCTGCTACAATTTTATGAAACGTAGCTAGTAGCTGTAGCGCCTACAAATTTTTGTGTAGCTATAGCGAAATTTTTCCCTATAATTTAGCTTCAGACAGTCCGGGAAAAAAGACCAACGAAACGTGGTTGTTCACTGGGCTGGTGGCGACTGTGCAATCCTAACTGAGCCGGACAGCTCAAGCATGATCAAGCTGATCACCCATTAGTAGTAGGCTTAGCTCAGGGGTCGAAACTGAAATGTTAAGAAGAGCCGTTTTGTCCTTTCAACAAAAATCAAACCACCTTGGGAGGCACGACATTTTCTGTCCGTTTTGGCTGTAACGATATCTCAATATGTGCTGATGTTGTAGTACAGGCTGAAAATATAAACTCAGACTTACTTTGCTCTGCTTTATTTTCAGTTCAGCTGTAGCCGCTTTTCTTGCATCTCGGGAAACTTCTCTGCGAATTTCTTGTAAAATATCTCTCAATGTTTGACTTTTCATGAGGTTGAAGTCGCTTCTCATGCTCCAGCTTCTCATTCGAACGAGAAGCAAAAGAGAAGCTAACTTAAGTTTTGCGAGTTTCTGCTGATTAAACGTGTCAGTGACAGTAAATTCAGACCAGTGCGACACACACTCACACACCACCACCACAGTGTTACTGCAGTGCTGAGAATGATCCACCACCCAGATAGTAACTGTTCTCCATGGGTATCCTGACCACTGAAGAACAGGGTAAAAGGGCTAACAAAGTATGCAGAGAAACCGATAAACTACAGTCTGTAACGGTAGAACTACAAAGTGCACCTATATAGTAAGTGGAGCTGAAAAAATGGACAATGAGCGTAGAAACAAGGGGGTGGTCATAATGTTGTGTCTGATCGGTGCATCTTGCTGAAATGTTTACATTGGAAAAGTTTAATTTCAACAGTTTTGCACAACAATTTCTGGTCTGTATTCAGTTATTTTTGTTGATTTTTGTTAGGAAAAACCTGGAATGATTGACTTTGCAATTAATCTAAATTTTTGTTGGATATCGCACCTTTGGGTGTGTAAGTTTGATTGTTGGTTACAGTTTTTGGTGATCTTCTTGTATATTTGCAGCTTTTCAGTTGTGTGTTTCTTTCTGGCACAGGATTAAATGTAGTGTCTTGTTCACACTGTCAGTTGGGATTTGTTGGTGTGTCAGGTGGAGATTCACAAACGTTCTGACAATTACACTTTGAAAGTAACTAAAAAGTAGCCACTACTCTTTCTGGAAAAGTAGCTAAATTGTAGCTAGCTACAAAGTAGCTAACTACTCATTTTTCAGTAGCTATCCCAACCCTGGTTACAGTGAACATTCAGCCTCACACAGAGAGACTTCTTACCTGCACTGACTGTCAGGTATAAATAATCCTTGTCATCAGGGGTCCCTGTCCCACCAATTTCCACAGCACACCAATAATATCCAGAGTCAGAGTCTTGGAGGCTCTTCAGTTCCACAGTAAACATATTCTGGGTGGGATGATCAGTGACTGATGTTCCTCCACTTGTGTTTGTATAGGCTACTATTTTACAGGTGGACCAGTAATACCCCCTACACCAGTATTTACGGTTTGATTTGTATTTCTCATCATAAAAACATGGAATAGTGAGAGATTCTCCATGTTTTACAGCTAAATTCTTCAGTGTCTTCAGGCTCTCAGAATCTGCAGAACAGAAGGCAAATTATACCACAGCCTCAGTCCTACACAGTTGAAAGGGTTCTACACAAGGGTTCTTTAGTATAAGAAATTAAAATACACTTTTCACTTTATTAGGTACAACTATCTTGTATCTGTACTTAATGTCTATTTATCAGGTCCATTTACCATCATTTCACAAAAAATAGACTGTCATTTATCTGTTTCTCTGCGTAATTTTTAACCCCCTTATGTCCATCAATATTCAGGACCACCACTTAGCAGGTATAATTTTGATGGTGGATCACTTTTTAGCACTGCAGCAGCACTCACATAGTAGTAATATGTCAGAGTGTGTGTAGTGGATCACACACAGAAGCAAGGGTATGCAGTGTTATTGCTGGGCTGAGAATGACCCACCACCCAAATAATACTTCTGTGGTGGCCTTGTAGAGTTCCTGATCAATAATGATCAGGGTTTAGAAGGGCCAACAAATTATGCAGAGAAAACGATAACAATCACTAACTGCAAAAGGTTTAATTCCAAAATACTGTATATTCATTTGTAACAGTGTTGGATATGATGTAGTTTTCATAAAGAATAACAGTTGACAAAGTGTTGGCAAAAATTTTCCATAATGAAAAACACATTTACACTTCTCTAACAAAGTAAGCATTAAATCATAATAGAGCACCGATGTTTCTTTTATGTGTCAAGTCAGTGTAAATCATTAAAAAAAATCTTGAAAGTTGTCGATCATGTGTTTTGGAGCAAAAGCCCTTCAATTGTAGAACTACAAAGTGCACCTATATTGTAGGTGGACCTGATACTGTTGGACCTCAAGTGTAGACACAAGGTATGAAGTGAGAGCATATAGAAACTTGAACAAACATTTTACAATATTATTTCTAATGGTCAGTTTTTAAAACATTTTTAAAATAATTCTACAGAAACACTACATAGAGCCGTTCTTGCTAAGGGTGAACCAAAGAACAACTTCACACCAGTGTCAGAAACTCAACAAGAACACAAACTCAGTGCAACTGAATGATGCAGCATTGATCTTACCTGAGACACAGAGGAGTAACACAAAGAGAATTAAAGAACTCAGGAGTGACAAAGAGACAAAGACTCTTCCTTCCTCTGAGTGAAGCAGCTCCACTTCAGAGCTCTTCCTGTTTTGTTTTGGTTCTCCTTTGCTAGTCCTCACTCTGTCTAATGTGTAAAGCAAAAGCACCAGTAAAGTGCAGAGCCCAGCAAACTCAAAGATTTTCCAGTGACCTTTAGACCCTCATGCTTAATTAAGTATCTAATTAATGAATTATGTCATTGTATTTTGCCTCTTTCCATATTAATAACCAATCATTTACAGTAGTGTTAAGTAACTACATGTGAACTAGTTAGCTCTAAGTCTGGCTTTACAAAGTAATACTTGAATGCAACTACAGTTGACTGAAACCTACATGAAACTAAATGGTATTTGAGTTGCACAATGTAAGCGCAACAGTTGCACGCATCCCAACTTCATTGAACAAGTTTCATGAAAAAGTCATTCAGAAAGCATCACTCAATTCTAGTAAACAACATCATTTCAAATCATTGATGATACTTGTTTCATGAACAAGAAAATGATACTGAAGAAACTTTATTGGATGATTGAAATGAGATCCTGATCAACTTTCTGTAAGTTTACTAGTTTTTCATTCTGGCATCAAGCATGAGTTGCTCAAAGTTAACCTTTCTGTAACCAGCTTAACTAGCAAGCGAATAGCAACAGCTGCATTGGAATTATGTTGCATGCAACTCAACATGCAGTTACTTGTATTAAAAAGTTTCATCATATAATGCCAGCATAAAACTTACTACCTCTGCATGGAAGGAATGCATCCATGTTAAGGATGCAAGCATCCAGGATGATACAAAATACATGTAACTAAACTAAGAAAAGCAATAAAAACACTAAAAACATTTTTAAAAGCTTTGCCATTATGAAATAGAGTACTAGATAAACATTTCATGCTACATACTCATTTTCTGTAAGGACCTGTAGGTTTGAAATTTTCGCATGATCACAAATCAGAAAACCGCCTAGAGTAAACAAATGCAGCCTGCTCTCTAACAAAGAATCTTTTTACTAAGCAAGAATAGTTTGTAGAACTTGTTAATAAGTGGTGAGAATTTCCAGTATAGGCCTGCTGTACCACTCCACTGTGTGTATATATGGTTAATGTATGAAAGCTGCGGCTGTTACAGTGCTGCTTCACACTTATCACACAGAAGTATGTGTGTAAAAGAGGCCTGAGTATCTTTTCAGTGTGTTTTGGTATCATTAGACTTGTGCTGTTTGTGATTTGGGAGAGACGACATGGCTGGCTAGAGAATTATTTCAGCCTTTCTCTTTAGGCCTGTTAGTGCCCATTGTGTTGGTGGAATGGAAATTGGTATTAGTAATTAATATAATCAACTAAATATTTTCCAAATAACTCTTTTGTCATATTGACCAGGACACTGACGACTCTCTACACAGGTCAACTGAATGATTTGCTTCAAAACTGCAGAAACTGTATTTTATTTCCGTTGTGAAACAACTTAAAGCTGCCATTTGAACAACAGTTAGAAAAGTACCATTGATTTGTGTTTGGTTTTGCACAGAAATGATGCCTCTGCCACATTTTAAATATATTGGCAAAAGTATTCGCTCGTCTGCCTTCACACACATATGAAATTGAGTGAGATCCCATTCTTAATCCATGGGGTTTAAAATGATGTCGGCCCACCCTTTGCAGCTACAACAGCTTCAACTGTTCTGGGAAGGCTTTCCACAAGGGTTAAGAGTATTTGACCATTCTTCCAGAAGCGTGTTTGTGAAGTCAAACGCTGATGTTGGATGAGAAGGCCTGGCTCACAGTCTCCGCTCTAATTCATCTAAAGACATTCTATTGGGTTGAGGTTAGGACTTTGTATAGGCCAGTCAAGTTCTTCCACACCAAACTCGCTCATCCATGTCTTTATGGACCTTGCTTTGTACACAGGTGCACTGTCATGTTGGAACAGGAAGCTGCCGTTCCCAAACTGTTCCCACAAAGTTGGGAGCATGAAATTGTCCAAAATCTATTGGTCTGCTGAAGCATTAAGTTCTGTAGCGATTGACTGTGCAGAAAGTTGGTGACCTCTGCACACTATGCCCCTCAGCATCTGCTGACCCCGCTCTGTCATTTCACGTTGCCTAGCACTTCGTGGCTGAGTTGCTGTCGTTCCCAATCGCTTCCACTTTGTTATAATACCACTGACAGTTTACTGTGGAATACTTAGTAGTGAGGAAATTTCACGACTGGACTTGTTTCACAGGTGGCGTCCTATTATGGTATATACTATGAATAAACTACGACTGCATCCTATAGTAGAAGCACAATTATGATACACAACTGCACACTGCTTAGACCATACACTGCACACACAACTGCACGCTGCTTAGACCATACACTGCACACACAACTGCACACTGCTTAGACCAGGCACTGCACACACAACTGCATGCTGCTTAGACCATACACTGCACACACAACTGCACACTGCTTAGACAATACACTGCACACACAACTGCATGCTGCTTAGACCAGACACTGCACACACAACTGCACGCTGCTTAGACCAGACACTGCACACACAACTGCATGCTGCTTAGACCATTGTTCTCAAGTCTCACGCTTTGAGCGTGTGACACACGCACCTCAGCGAGTTCACACGCTCACACGCCACACATGCTATTTCTCACTCTTGATTTTTTTTTTCTAAAAAAAAATCCAATCATAAATTAATTCGCCCTGTCTACAAACGAGTCACAGCCACTGGTCACAGCGCTTCTGTGCTCATAGAAGTTACCCAGTTACCACACCCTATTCAGCCAATCCATCGGTTGCATATTATAAAGTACTCTCATTGAGCCAATCAGAATATAGATCGCTCTGTTGTTTGGCAGATCTAGTCAAAGAGGGTGGAGTTTCAGCCAGAGTGACAGGCGCGAAGACCTGTCCAATTCGATTCTGACTAACACACGTCGGTGAACAACTGAAGGAGAACGGCACCACTGGAGCCTGACGATGTTTTAAATGTTCATTTAGTCAGAGACTTTTTGGGGTATTTATAGGGTCTTTCTGGGTATAATAGTGTAGAATAACTTTGGTTTAGTCACCTTAGAGCTGTCATGAACATGGATACGTTTTTAACCATTTGTTGTTTATTTAGAATGTCAGGGAAGAAACAGAAGAGCCTTATTTCCTTCTGGGAAAAGGCTCAGAAACCAAAGGCAAGGAAGGCAGATAATGTGACGATGGAAGAGACTGAAATGGCTACTACATTAGGGGAGATAGCAGAGAAGACTTTGGATATAGTGAAAGAGAGAGAAGAGGAGACTATGGAAGAAGAAGAAAAGGTAGAGGTGAATGCAGCAGAAGGTGGAGGGTCAGAAGAAGAGGGCGCAAGTGAAGATGATGGTGCTGAGGTCAGGGTAGTGGCTAAAAAAATGCACTTAGCTGGGGCTGCCACTTACAGATGCACCTTTAAAAGTGAATGGACTGTAAAATGGCCATTCATAACTGTAGGCACCACCAACTCCTACTACTGGTGCTCTGTCTGCAGACAGGAAAATTCCTGTTGCCATCAAGGCATAGCAGATGTGCAGCGACACATTAAAAGTAAATCACACCTGTCTAAAGAGCAGTGTCTGTGATCAAGGCATCTAAATCTGCCACAAACACTTACAACACTCAGCATCACTCATGAACACACACAAAATATCCACCATTGTTCAGTGGGGCTAAATTTGTGTTTTTGTTTTGTTTGTTTTTCTTCTTGCTTGTACTTGTACCTGTTTGTACTTTTAATTATATGTCATAGAATAAACCGTGAAACTTGATCAAATCAAATTTGTTCTCTTTTAAGTTGAACACACTTGGAGGGTCAATGGGCTGCACACTGCTTAGACCATACACTGCACACACAACTACACACTGCTTAGACCATACACTGCACACACAACTGCACACTGCTTAGACCATACACTGAACACACAACTGCACACTGCATATTAATCTAAATCACATGCTAAAAGCGATGCATAAAATCATGATTATTACAGCATTTTACAGATTATTTGGATGAAAAATAAACAGGGATGACACTTTTCACATCCCTAATGAAAAATCCACACTGTATGGTGCTGCAGATCCAACTGGAGACAGTCCAGCAGATTTGTTATTCCAAACTTAGAACTATGTAGCCTGGGTGAGTATCTGTGTCTGTTTCCTGTTGCTTTATAAAAATGTGAAAATAGGCGATGTTCTCTAAACTTCTACAGTTACATCATTTCTGATGTGAATCTAGAGTTAACAGTGACCACAAACAGGAGCAGCAAAAATAACTCTGAGCTAGTTTTCACTCTTCATTTGATTTTATTTAAGTGTCACAGACAGCAATGCTGGCTAGCAAGGTTTCTTTTGCTATTGTTACTATACACTTACTGGCCACTTTATTAGGTACAATTGCTTGTTATCACAAATAGCTAATCAGCCAATCACATGGCCGCAACTCAATGCATTTAGGCACGTAGAGATGGTCAAGACAACTTGCTGAAGTGCAGACCGAGCATCAGAATGGGGAAGAAAGGTGATTTAAGTGACTTTGAACGTGGCATGGCTGTTGGTGCTAGACGGGCTGGTCTGAGTATTTCAGAAACTGCTGATCTACTGGGATTTTCACGCACAACCATCTCTAGGGTTTACAGAGAATGGTCCGAAGAAGAGAAATTATCCAGTGAGCAGCAGTTGTGTGGACAAAAATGCCTTGTTGATGTGAGAGGTCAGAGAGTTTCCAATACCTTGTAGAAAGTATGCCATGAAGAATTAAGGCAGCTCTGAAGGCAAAAGGGGATCCAACCTTTTACTAGCAAGGAATACCTAATAAAGTGGCCAGTGAGTGTACGTTTCTTTCTGACACATGATTAAATGTAGTGTCCACTGGGTGGTGGGGGCGAGCACAGTTGCATATATGGTGATACCATAAAAGCATAGGGCAGCACCAAGGGCAGCACACAGGTGTTTACCAGAAGTTATGAAGAAATGCAATGGAAACTTTGTTGCTTGGTCAAGCTGTGGAATATACCTTGTAAACAACAATAAGCCTCTGGAAATTTTTTAGTTGCTGCATAAGCCTTTCAGGTGCTTCTTGCTTCATGAGCTCCTGTTTTGACTACTGTTTCTGCTTTTATTGGTCTCTGTGACCAATAAACTAAAAAAAAAACACTCCAACCTAGACTACACAGTCAAAACTCAGACAAGAGAGTCTCACATAAACCCAACAATCTGTATTTTGTATGTTGTTGTTTGTCACTGTGTTGCATCACCTTTCAAGTGACCCACATATCCACTGCTCTTTAAGTGACATGAAGCCAAATGCAGAACTATGATCCTCACATTTATTCATCATTCTTGTTGAAAAACTGTAAACTTCATTCAAACTGTATTTATATAAAAGCAGACAGAATTTCTTCAGAAATGTTCCTGAAGTTTTGTATGTAAAATGGAAGTGATGCACTAATGTGGAGCTATAATAAAGATTAGCGTAAGTTTCAGGAGGCTCATTTCTCATGTGTGTGCGCTCAGTTTTGTATGTAAACTTCACATACACACGGTTTCTTATGCGCATGATTTACAACTTACATGCAGAACTATAATGCATATGCAGAACCCCCTAGTGGTGGAAAAGTGACTTCACCACAAAAACCATCATGAGATGCACAAACTCTCATTGATTATCAGCTACTTCAGTATAAGTGACAGAAGGACTGGTGACTTTTGAGCTCACACCCTCTAAAAATGTTTCCTCAGTCAACATAAAAAATCTGCTGTAGTAGCGAGTAATAAAATAAGGATTTAGATTCTTGAGGATTTCAAATATTTAGCATTTTAACATTTAATCCACATTTAGAAATTGGACATCATTTTGATTCACATCTGATGTTCAGTGTAAACAAGAAAATTGCTATACACAAAGAAATAAATGTGAAATTGTATTAAGTGTAAAAAAATGCCTTGTAGAATTTATAGACTAGGATTAAAAATCTGCACAATGAAGTAAAATTGTAATTATTCAATCTTCATATTTATTTTTTACATGTAAAATAAAAAGCTGTATTTAAATCAATAAGAAAAAATGTACACACAACACCAGCTTTTTAAATGCTTTATAGGCTACTGAGGATTTTAAAGGAAGTTGTTAATCATATATTCACTCCAAACATCTAAGGTCACCACAAATATCTCAACAAAACACTTATGACAGCAAATGTTCCATCAGATGCCACAGATGCACTTAAATGAGCCAAGACATGTTTGGTGCCCAAATTTTGCTTCTTTAGTTTAGCACTGGATCTATGTAGCTAACATTGCTAACAAACACTAGAAGTCAACAGTCAATTTTCATAAATGATGTCAATCTTGAGTTTTTGACCTGAAGACTATGTTTAAAAATTGAAACAGAATGACTAACGTAGCGTCCAGTGTGGTGTGCATGCATGCAAAGAGGAGCTGGACTTTGTAGGTTATTCAGAATTCAGCACAACACCTTTAAAGTGGAGGTCTACAGCATTCAGCTACAGTCATTCTGTGTCCTAAACATCACTGTCAAGTCTTTACAACTTTATTAAAGACCTAGATGTGGTTTGAAGGGGTTGAGAGACATTTTAAGGCTGTATTTATGGAAAAGATTTGGGTGACTATTGACTTTTAGTGTTTGTTAGCAATATTAACCTTGTAGCTCCCGAGCTAAACTAAAGAAGCAACATTTAGACAACAACCTCTCTTGTCGACGACATCTGAGGTGGACAAATGTGTTAATTAGATTTTTGAGCAATCCATTCCTTTAAGTTTGCACACTTAGGCCCAATCCCATTTTACCCCTTGCCCCTACCACTTAGCCCTTAGGCCTACGTTTCACGTTCTAGGGTTAGGGTGTCCCAGTTTTTGTTGAGATAGAGGGGTGAAATGTTCTACCCCTCTGTATCAAATGGAGGGTTTTTCAGAGGCACACTCCAAACCAAGCGTTATGAAAAAATAAGAAAAACCAGCAAGATGGCTTCACAAGCCACCAAAGAAACCCATAAATATATGGATTTTCTCCATTAAAAATTATGATAACCATTGTATTATATTCATTTAATGACATTTCAATGTATTATGATCGTTTTCTTCATAACAAGGACAAAAACGCTAATAGTATGCTAATGTCTAGCTAGCTATAGCTAACTTTCCCATTCCACCTTAAATAGTCCAGCAGTATTGACGCCTGAAGCGCCAGAATGTAACTGCTGCATCATTTAAGGTGGAATGGGAAAACTGGAACAAGAAGCTGGTGAATAGTTGACTTCAGCTTCATATCACCAAAGAATTATGGTTGGGAAATAATAAATAATTGTCTCATATCCCCTCTTTGAAAGCATATGAAGCCATAAATGTAACTAAAGCCCAGCAGCAAGGTTGCTGAACCTTTTCCTTCTCTTCTATCACTGAAGACGGGAAGCGTCGCCTGCAGAGCAGCAGGCGAAGAAGTGGGATCGGGCCTTATATGAAGTGTGGCTGCAGGTACTTCTGCAAGGCTTTTTACAAGTAGAAACAGTGAATTAGCACGAAGTAAAAACCTTAAGCTAAAGTCTTAGAATGAAACCACATTCAATTGTATGATATATAATATATAGTACAAATTCATTGTAAGATGTCTTGCATTGCATTAGCTTCTTTGTAAGAGACCTGGCCAGAATCAAACTCGCTTACACCTGAAATCAAAACAGATAAAAGAAAAAAAAAACATTTTCCCATGAGCCCGAAAGTGCTTAAAAGGCAAAAATGTGTTTGGTGTCTGAGATTTGCTTCTTAATTTTCTCACAGGAGATCTGAGTTAACAGAAGTGAAGTCATGCTGTAAAAAATTGGAACAAACTGCGAATCATCTGCTTATGATTGAGCTCTATTACTGCACTTTAGGCTTAATAAGATCATTTCAAAAATATTTAAGCCTTTTCACATTATTTTTTAAAAGTTATAAGCTTATTCTTATGTACTTTGTACTTCCTTTTAATTTCCCGTTTAATGATTTTAAAGCTGCTTTTTACTTTTATTGATTTTCACTCTAAAGTGAAACCACTAAGTACAAGTATATTGAATTGCCTTTGTGTATGAAATGTGTTTATATAAATAAGCTTGTCTTGTCTTGCCTTGCTCATGTCACCCAAGTAGTTTTTGGGACACCAAACACTGATTGGCCAATTAAAAGCATTTTGGGTATCATTGATTTTTCACTGAACTATTCAATTGAATAACAGTCCATTATAGACCATTTCACAGATGTTGTATTTTGCTCCTCACTCTGAGTCTCTCACCTCTCACTCCGAAACCACAGAGCTGTAGATCACTTCATCATCTCTGACTGCTTGAGAGAGCTGGAAAATAGGACAGGGTTAGAAATAAAGGAGGATCTCTCACTCCTACCACCCTGAGTGATCTTTCACCAGCTAAACTAAATGCTTAATAAGGTTGAGGTCAAAGCTACATTTTTCTCATAATCACTTACAGCTTTCAACCAGCTAATGTCCACTCAACTTCCTGTGAAGTGGTCAAAACAGTGAACTGCTACTGGTGAAAAAGGCTGTATTTTTACTTACAGTTTTCTTTTTGGTTGTTGTGGTTACGCTGCTGTAGATGACGTCATTTTCACGATCCAATGCAGATGAAGACTGTGGACACAATATACTCAGTAACTTAATCTCTTAATGTTTCAGTAATCAAATACCGTTTGCATGCAGCAGTAGTTTAGGCAGTGCAACACGTTTAATAAAAGCATGTGTCCGATCACCACAGAGACTATTTCTGCCCAATGAAGACGACATAAGTGGGGTATAATCTGACAGCTGAGATGTACAACGAAGAGGAACAACACCTAAACCACCCTTATCTCCACACTGACGGATCCTTGTCCATAGTCAGTGACCAGCACTGCTGAATTCTGGGATGTGGTAGTCTTCCACACTGTGAAGCATGTCCAGTCTTTAAATCTGCACCACTTCTTCTGTTCATTCTTATATCCAGCACTGTAGAGACACTGGACACTGACACTGCCCCCTTCCTGACCACTCACTCTGCTGTTTATCACAGACACAGCAGGATCTGAATAAAGAGGCAGAGAATGAGTCGTATAAATACATCCTCCAACATAAATAACACGTCTAAATTACAGTGAACAGATTCTACTTCCAACAGAGAGACATCTTACCTGAACTGACCGTCAGGTACACATAATCACCGTCATCTGATCCGCCACTAATTTCCACAGCTCACCAATAATATCCAGAGTCAGATTCTTGGAGTCTCTTCAGTTCCACAGTAAACATATTCTGGGTTGGATGATCAGTGACTGATGTTCTTCCACTTGTGTTTGTAGAGGCTACTATTTTACAGAGGAGCCAGTCCCACCCTTTACACCAGTATTTACGGTTTGATTTGTATTTCTTATCATATAAACATGGAATAGTGAGAGATCCTCCACATCTTAGAGCTAAATTCTTCAGTGTCTTCATGCTCTCAGAATCTGTCAGGAAGAAGTCAAATTGTACTACAGCATCAATGCTACACTCTTAACATGGGCTCTGCAAAGGTTCTTTAGCAAAATCAATGGCTATACATTTACTTTCCAATTTATCAGATCCATTTACAATATAGATGCAATGTAACAGTTACAGACTGTAGTCCATCTGTTTCTCTGCATAATTTGTTAACCCCCTTTCACCCGATACATCAGTAGTTAGGATTCTCCCAGTGTGTGTGTGTGTGTGTGTGTGTGTGTGTGTGTGTGTTGCACAGAGTGGATTAGGCACAGCACAACATGTCAGTGTAACTGCTGGGCTAACAAGAGTCCACCAACCAAAAAATCCAACCAATAGTGTCATTGGGTCAGAAACTGACCACAGATGAAGGAATAGAGAATGGCTTACACAAACCGTACAGCAACAGATATGGACGATCAAGGCAGAGTGGACAGTAAGCGGTCAAAGTGTTTATAAACTCCAGTGGCACTGCTGTGTGCAGAGTCATGGCAGTGCTAAGAATGATCCAACACCCAAATAATACTGTGGTGGTCTTGTGGAGTTCCTGACCATTAGTGATCGGGAAAAAGAGCCGCCAACAAATTGTGAAGAGAAATCGAGTAAAATCTGTAATTCCAAAAAGTTTCATTTCAAAATGTTGTAAATCCTTTTGTAACAGTGTTGAATGTAATGATTTTTTGAAAAGAATAAAAGATGGTATATAATGAAAGATACAAGTTGATATTTCTCTAATGAAGATGGTATTAATCACAACACAGCACTGATGTTCCTTTTACGTGTGAAGCTCACTAACAACGTAAATCTTTTAAAAAAATCTTGAAAGATTTTGATTCTGTATTTTGGAACAAAACCCCTTTATTGTAGCACTACACAGTGCACCTATATGGTAAGTGGACTGGCAATAAAACACAGCCAGCTTCATCAAATGTGGGAGTCGAGCTGCTTTAGCAGTTGTAGTGGGAAATTTGATCAGCCATTTTTCAGACGCCCCCTAAACAAGCGGTAACGGTTGTGTGGTGAAGGAGAGACACAGACCCCTGTTTAATCAGAGTGAGCACAATGATCAAACCAATCCATCTGATCTACATACAGGTTTGAATCGATGTCGTCAAAATTGTGATCATTACAGAGTAAACATTGATGGTCAGGTGTTGTGCCGAATTCCGACTGCCCGGCAGAGTCCGACTGTCCCTCGCGTGCACGAGGGAAAACGTGAACGTGACGGATTTCTGGTTCTTTCTGTGTGTAAATAAAGCTTTATCTTCAATTTCCCTTCACAGCAAACAACACAACAGTGTCTAAAGCCGAACAAAGACTCTCATCCTGATGGTTTAGTTTAATATTACCAAATAAAAACGATTGTTGCTACTTGAGAACTGTTGGGACTGAAAGCCTTTCAGTTCTAACGATAAGAATGACGACATATTAAACACAGCTTTAAAGCTCTGGAGCAGTAAAGTTCACATCTGCTGACCTGACGATGCGGTCATTTTTCTAGTCATTGTCCAGCAGCCAGACTCTCATTGTTTTCATAGCAGGACACATTAAGGAGACGCCTTTCAATACAAGGTGTGTGAATATTAATAGCAAGTAACTGGACAGTTAAAATGAAGAGAAAACATGAAATTGGCCTCCTTGTCTAAGACTGACCACGACTAAGTTTAAATGAGTTAGAAGTGCTTATTAATAATAATATAGCTATTTATCCCATTATAGATCATCATTTAATGACAGAGAGAGAATGATCACCAAAACCAAATAACTTTAAGGAGCTGAATAAGAATTCATGCTGGTTTATGAAAGAGGTGTTCCAGTGTTCTCTGAGCCACGATGACCGCTCAAATGGGCGTGGTTTGAAAGGTTTTATGGTTAAAGTTTCTGGCGTGTAAATATATAAAGTGATGATTAGTTGTTTAGTTAAGAAAGTGATAAAAATGAAGACGACTTCAAAGGTTTTTATGATTTTTACTCGTTTTTTATTTCATCTTTTATTTTCTTTTCTGTGATTTTATTTTATTTTATTTTATTTTGGTTGTTAGTGTTTAATCTAGTGATGACAAACCGTTAGTGAAAGGTCAATTATCCTCAGACATGCGTGTAGAAACATTCTGCTCTATAAAATGGAAAATGTTACAAGGTTTTAAACAAAAGTTATTTTTATATTTTTAAAATAAAATAGATTATATGACATTTTTGCTAAAATGAAAATGATTGCATGTTTTTTTTTACTGAAAATATAAAATGAAAAAAGCTCCATGACTTTTTCTACTAAAATATAAAAGGATCTTCTCAGTAAATGAATGTGTGTGTGTTCACACACTAGCAGTGATTAAAACACTGGTGTCATAATGTGTTTTGTACAGTCACACAAACTCACTCCTGAGTTACTGCATAGCTTCACCTTCACTCTGAATCAGAGAGGAACAGGTTCAGCAGCGGCGTCCAGAGGTTTGTGCTCTCCAGCTTTTGATGAGTTTCTCACCACCTTTAGACGGGGTCCCGTCCCACATGGTCCTACCAATTAAAAGTGCAAGAAGAGCCACATATGTCCCTCCATCAAGATTCACAACACACCGTTACCTACCACACATACCTGTTATACCATTCTTATCTATTACATCATCACATAGCTGTCATACCATTCATACCTATTACATCACCACATAGCTGTCATACCATTCGTAACTATTACATCATCACATTCACACACATACACTGTAACCACTTGCTGTAATTTTACACTAAGATCTTTCAAGCAAACCAACTGTTTTACTATTTGCGTTGTAATACTGTAGAACGCCATGCATCGTGGGACGCCACATGAATACAACTGTCAACTGTATATTTAGCAGTAAAAATTTGCAAAAAACCAGCGGCTGTTTTCCACCGGAAAAAAGAAGAATCTTGGGAATTCAAGCAAACGAAACAAGCAGTCCTTTGTGAGTAAAACCCTTTTCTTTTCGAAATGCCATGGAATGTTAGACTAAATGCTGAACATGTCATGTAACATTAGTGCTTTCTATAAAGCTGCCCACCCTGGCCTTGGCTGTGTTCATTTAGACCGTCAAACTGGGATGCGCTTGTGGCAGAAACCTTCATACGAAAATGGTGATGTAAAAACGGATTCTAATGCACTTAAAATGTTGGTGTGTGTCTCGTGGTGTCACGTCTGTTAGCGTCTGTTATCGTTATCGGTTCAGGACGCTAGCGTTAGCTCACGTAGTTAGCTAGCTAATGCTACTTGGTGTTGTAGCCATATAACTGCCTGTGTTCGCCACTTAGCTCGCTATCTAGTTAGCTAATTTCAGTCTTAGTGAGACCAGACATACCGAGTCTCCCGCATATCAATAGTGTCTCCCTGATGCCCGGAAGTCAGATAAAATCTCCCGGAATCCAGAAGTAGTGGCCCAAGAGTGAACACAAACGCGCGCGCAGGCGACACAGACTTTTCCCCCCAATCGCGCGTGGGAAAGAGGGGGAGAGGGAGAGAGCGGCGCTCCCCTCGTGTGCATATTCATGAAGCGCATGCGAAACAGAGAGGGTTCCCAGAGTTGTTCCCAGAATATTGAGAGAGAATGCACTGCAGGAATTGGAAGCAAGCAACCCAGAAAGCAGATGCCAGAGGAAAACTACACTTGGAAGTCCTAGATTATGTCTGAACTGGAAGCAATGGTCCCACATTACAATTTACCAGTTGATGAGTCCTTTGGCAAACTGTCGAAGGTCCGATCTGTGAGCTCAGGGCAAGTAAGATTTGAAGATTTGTGGAGCTGTGCAAGTTTATGAAACTGCTACTGGTGTTTCCGAATTGTGATGTAGAAAGTTAGGTAGGCTAATGTCCAAACCTTTGCTGTAAAAAGAAGTTCTGTATGTTTGTGGAGTTTAAAGTAAAGTTATGTTTGTTGCATAAGATGTATTGTATTTTTTTTTTTTTTTTTTTTTGGGTGGGGGGTGTTGGGAGAAGTGTCTCCCTGAAATTAATTTTTGCAAGTTGGGATGTCTGTGAGACCATCAATGTCATATAAACATCTGAGGTTGATCAGTCCTAAATAGGAACGATTGTTGAAAACGATGTTATAAAGTATCCTGTTGGCTGTTTTTATTCCTTGGTTGGTTTGACTGTGTGCCCTACAGGTAGCTAAATGGCTAGCTAGCTACCGAAAGTGGTAACTAGCTACTAGCTGTTGTCGACCCTAACCGTTGCTTCCACGTTGTAAGGTTTTCAGATGAGAGACACAAAAGATCTTTTTCATCAATTTATTTTTTTTGTTAAACTCGACCATTGAGGGTAACATTGTGTTTGAGATTGAGAAAATATAGCTAAGCTACCTAGCAACTAAGAATTCCTCTTTCAATTTCAGGCTAGCATTAGTTTAGACAGTAAAACAGGTTATTAGTTTGATAATTAGTTTGTTTGGAACCACTGCCGTAAGTCATCCATTTGGTGATAACTAGCTTTTAACTTATAACACCACAGATTGTATTTTTCCTGCATTTTTGCAATTTATGCAGTTTCTCAGGTTGTGTTCTTTTCTGCAGTTTAAGTATCTGGCATCACTGTGATGCGCTAACTTGATTTGTTGAGGTTTGAATATTCATTTTAGGTTTGAGCTTAAAGTAAATAATGTACATTTGCAAGTTGTGCAACAGTGAGTGTAGTACTCTTCTAGCCTTCACCCAGCACATGAAGTTGCATAGAAATGCACCAAACCAGACATTTACTTGTGGTATCCCAAATTGTTTACGTTCATTTAGAAAAATTCACTGCTTTTAAATCTCATTTGTATAGGGATCACAAGGAATATCAAAGATTTAGTAGACATTCCTGGTTTCGGTTAACAGATTCAAAATGAATTTGTCATACAGAAGGTTGTCAGTTTGAATGTGGGTATTTGAAAGATTTCATTTCTCACTTGAAGGGCCATTTACAACAGGGCAGACAAATTGGTTGTCCTTTCAGAGGATGTGTGGAAACATTTAAAGTAAAATCCATGTTTGCCTCTCATATATCTAAAGCACACAAAAACAGCTCAGTTGAACATCTTCAGGAAAACGTGCTGGTAAAACCAAGTGAAACTATTAGGCCTACTCAGTCTTGATCCATATCTGAGTGATGATGAACCTGAGCACTTTGAGTGAAATGTTTTCCCTGGTGTGCTTAATGTGGATGAAGCTCTCTTCTTTAAGTACTTGACTCTATTTTATTTGAAACTTCAAGCAAAGTCCTTGTTACCTGCGTCAGTAATTCAGGCAGTTATTGAAGGATTTCAAGAAATCCATGACCTTGGAAAATCTCATGTATTTGCAAAATAAATTAACTGAGAAATTGACATTACTTGGAAGTGATGACATTACCATCAAAAATGTAATCAAGGAACTTGAAAAAGAAGATCTTCTTAAGACTGGAAGTAGGCTTTTACAAACAGATCAGCGCCAGAAGACAATGTTCAAAAACAGCGTCAACTATGTGGAACCAACGCCATTATATTTAGGCTTAAATGAATCTGGAAAAGAGTGTTTTGTCCAATATATTCCTTTAAAAGTAACCCTTACTCCCCTATTTGAGTCTGATTCAGTCAGGAAACAGTATGAGAGTGTGCATTCTCATGTAACAAACCCTGATGTTCTGCAAGATATTTGGGGTGGAAAGGCTGTATTGCAGAATGAATTGTTTCAGACTGAAGGAACATCTTTAGCCCTGATACTCTATCAAGACTCATTTGAGGTGGTAAACCCACTGGGTTCAGGGAAAAAGAAACACAAGGTGCTTGCTGTTTATTTACCTCTAGGTGATATCCCACCATGCTACAGATCAAATACTGATCACATGCAACTTGTGCTTTTGTGCAGAGAACAGGATTTTAAACATTTTGGACAAGAAGCAGTTTTTAGGCACTTGATGAAAGATCTTAAGGAGCTGGAGAATAGTGGTATTGTCCTGAAGGATGGCCGTGTTTTGAGGGGTGGTTTGTGTGCCATAGCTGGGGACAATCTGGGCTTTCACAGTATTGGAGTCTTTATGGAACATTTTAGTAAGAGTGCATATTTTTGCCGATTTTGTGACATTGACTGAGAAATGTTTCAGTCACATCCATTGTCAACTGGTACAACAAGAACCATCCAGTCCTATCAAGAGAATCTGCAAGATAGAGAAGTGAATGAAAAGGACAGTGCAGTTGGCATAAAGTTTGATTCAGTTTTCAACCAACTCAGATACCTCAGTTACCTCCGTGTCTGGGTCATGATCTCTTTGAGGGTGTCATATAATTTGACTTAGCACTGTATATTAATCATTTAGTAACTCAGGGAAAGCATTTTACCTATGCAGAGTTAAACAGATGCATCAGTCAGTTTAAATATCTTGGTGCTGATGCTAATGACAAACCTCCTGAAATCAGCCCAGGCAGTGAGAAGTTGTCTGGACATGCTGTGCAAAACTGGTGTCTTTTGAGAGTACTACCTCTCTTAATTGGGGACAGAATTGAAAATCCAGAAGATAGTACAGTATGGCAGTTGGTTTTGCTTCTGCGACAAATAGTGGGTTACATATGTGCGCCTGTTATTACTCTGGATCAGGTGGCCTATTTGAAAGTTCTCATTGATGAATATATTGATTTCAGAGCTCACACCTTTCCAGAGCATCTCCTAAAGCCAAAACATCACTATCTGTGTCACTACCCTGCACTCATCATTAAGTTTAGGCCTCTTATACGTTTGTGGACATTAAGATTTGAAAGCAAGTGTACTTATTTTAAACAGTGTGCTCAAAAATTGCACAATTTTAAAAACCTATGTGCAACCCTAGCAGAGAGGCATCAGCTCCTCCAGGCATGCTTGAGTGCTGGCAGTATGTTTCCTCCTGTAATTCAGATTGACAAGGGAACTGAATTTTATTCCAGTGACTACAGTGACAAGATTAAAAAGGCAGCTTTTCCATTTGATTTTGTGTCCAGCAATACATTTGCTGTTAATGACATAACTGTGAAAGGTACAAAGTACAAAAGGGGGATGTATGTAGTCATTGGAAGGGATGAGGAAGGATTGCCAGTTGGAGAAATCAAGCTGATCTTGGTGCATTGTGATTCTTCAGTGACGTGGATGATGAGCATAGAGGGTCAGGTGGTCTTATCTCCACATCCCAATTTTGTGGCGGGCTTGGCAACATTGTTTGTGTCATTCTACAATTTCAACCTGGAATACCAAGAATAGGTCTCATGCATGCTGGAATTTATCCAAAGGTAAATCATTCTGTTATTGTAGAATATACCCTGACTGGCCACTTTATTAACTACACCCAAGTACTCCATAGCATTTGCACTCTTTTTCCAATTAATCAGCTCCATATACCATATAGCAGCACTTTGTATTTCTACTGTTACAAACTATAGTCCACCTGTTGCTCTGCATTCTTTGTTAGCCTCTTTCATCCTGTTCTTCAATGGTCAAGACCCCCACAGAGCAGGTATTATTTGGGTGGTGGATCATTCTCAGTGCTGCAGTGACACTGTTGATGTGGTGACATGTTAGGTGCGCTGGATTGGACACTGTGTTCACTCACTGCATCCACACAGCAATACACGTGTCCACTGTGTGATGGCCCATCCTAGATGCCGCCGAGCCCAGAGAAGTTGACACTGCTTCTGGACATGGTTAATATAAGGCTTCTTTTTGCACAGTAAGGTTTTAAGTGGCGTTTGTGAATGTAACTCTGTATTGTAATGCTTGACAAAGGTTTGCTAAAGTAATCCCTTGCCTATGTGGTAATATCAGCTATTGTTGAATGGCGGTTCTTGTTGCAGTGCCGTCTGAGGGATCGGCAATCACGGGCGTTCAGCTAAAGCTTGCACCCTTGGCCTTTAAGCACTGAAATTCCTCCCAATTCCTTGAATTGTTTAATGATAATGTGCACTGTAGAGGGAGAAATACACATCTCTTTCAATCTTTCTTTGAGGTGCATTGTTTTTAAACATTTCAATCATTTTCTCACGCATTTGTTGATAAACTGGTGATCCTCTGGCCATCTTTGCCCCTCAAAAACCCTTTACTGGATGCTACTTTTGTACCAAACCATGATTATAATCACCTGTTTGAAATCACATCATTATTTAGCTTTTATACGATATTACTAGCCCTAAATTGCCCCGTCCCAACTTTTTTTGGAATGTGTTGCAGGCCTGAAATGCAGGAATGGAAAATTATTAATATCAGTATCTTGACTGTGTTATGCTGATTCTGTTAGAATGAAACTGGAAGTGATGCATTGGGTTGCATATTTTATTTTGATATTAAAAATGCTTAATTGAAGATAAGCTAATTGAACATGCTGTATTATTTGCACAGTGCATACTTTAAAATCATGTAACTTCATACAATTATGCCACTCTTCACAGCAGAGCTTTAAAGAAATTAGAAAACCTTAGCTAATTGTAAATTTTACAGTAATATATCAGTAAAATTTTACTGATATATTACTGTAAATATATCCTGGCACAGTTTTTTTGCATACAATGTTTTTCACACAACGTTTCCAAAGTATTCATAAACACATCATATGCTCTATTTACATCATCAACATACACTTCCTTCCAGTTTTGTTTTCTTAAGTCGTCTTTCAATTTCTCCAAAGCTTTTTTTTGAAGTATTTATCATTTTTTTCTTTATTAAAACAGCTTTTTTAATGCACTGATTATTTTTACAAATTGTAAACACTGGCAAATGATCACTTATGTAAGTTATCAAAATCCCACTCAACACCTTCTTTTCTTATATTTGTAAAGATATTATCAATCACTGTATCACTGTGGGTTGTAATTCTTGTTGATTTGGTTATTAAAGAATAAAGACTTGTACATTGTATTAATAAACGTACTAATATTATTTGAATCGGTTTGACTTCCCAAATCAATGTTAAAATCTCCACCCAGAAAAACTGTTTTGTTACAATTACATTCCAAGGCCTCAGTGATTTTGTCTGTAAATAAGTCAATATTTGAACCTGGTGACCTGTACACACAACTAATTATTATATTTTTAGAATTTTCATTTAATATATCAACAGTCATCATTTCCATTCTGCCATCAACAGTTTTTGACATTTTGTCCCTAATTTTACACTTTAATGTAATATCAGTAAATAAAGCAACCCCACCTCTTTTATTGCTTCCATTCATATAATATGGTCTATATCCTTCTATTTTATAATTATTTATGTTTTGATCATTGAGCCAGGTCTCTGAGACTGCTATTATACTAAAATGTCTATTTATCTGTTCTAAATAGTCTGTTATTTTTAAAAAGTTTGAATTCATGCTTCTACTATTAAAATGAATAATAGAGAAACCTCCCTTTACCATTTTATTGTCATTGAATTGCTCCTCATTATAATATTGACAATCCTCAACCACTGGAAAAAAATCTGCATCAACCATAATATCTACATCATATATTTTAGACTGGAAATCTTTGTAAACATTTATTTATTTATTTATTTATTTATTTATTTATTTTCTTTTATTTATTTTCCCTTTTCTTTTTCCCTTTCCTTCCTTTTTTATATTTATCTAAACAGAGCATTTGTAAACCCATGTTTATTTCTGTTATTTTACTGTTATTGTTGTGCATCACTACTTATCAGCTTCTAACCTGTCTAATTGCTCTAAGGATCTAATCCATAGATCTTTGGCATTCTCAGGCGCATCTTTGGTTTTTATAAAAACTGTACAGTTCATTGTCCATGTTGCCTGGATTTTCTTCTGTTTTCTTAGTAATCTGGCTTTCTTGGCAATATCTGCATTCTTTTTAGTGAGATGTTCGTTAATATAAACACTTGTACCTTTCAGATTTCTTCCTTGCTTCAGCAAATCAATCTGATGTTTTCTATTATTGAACCGAATGATTATTGGTGCTACCGCAGACTTTCCTCTCTGATTTTTGATTGGTAGAGTATGACGAGCTTCAATGTTCTCCTTTTCAATTTCAATGTCTTCACTCTGCAGGAATGGAATTACCTGCTCCTCTGTTGTACTTTCATGTTCTGAATTGTTGTCATTCCTGCTCCTTCTCACAGCCTGTGAATAGCTCAGTGGTTTTATTTCTAATCCTGTTATCATGACATCATTTACTCGAGAATACTGCTCCAAGTCGGCTGCTCTGCTTCGTAGATCGCGGCCGGTGTAGGTCCCTTTCTGGCGGCCCAGTATCTTGACTGTGTTATGCTGATTCTGTTAGAATGAAACTGGAAGTGATGCATTTGGTTGCATATTAATATTAAAAATGCTTAATTGAAGATAAGCTAATTGAACATGCTGTATTATTTGCCCAGTGATACTGTAAAATCATGTAACTTCATACAATTGTCAAAACCCACTCTTCATAGCACAGCTTTAAAGAAATTAGAAAACCTTAGCTAACTGTAATTTTTACAGTAATATCAGTAAAATTTTACAGTACTTTATTGGCAACTCGAGTTGCCAGGTATATACTGCAATAATTGGAATTACAGCTGATTATTGCAAAGACTAATTACAGTATTATAATCTATTTATTGCTGATCAAATTTGATGTAAAAAAGTGGTAATACCCTGTCATTTATTTACAGTAAATTACCATTATTATGATACAGTAATATTTTGGAATTTTTAAATTACTGTTATTTTACAGTCCTTTATTGGCAACTTTTTTGGCAGTAATTTACAAAAATTATTTACAGTGTACATGCTGTACATAGTAAAACTTGCATGCAGCTACAGTTGCTGGAAATCTACATAAAACTAAATTGTATTTGAGTTGAATAATGTAAGTGTCTCTGGATTCACTTCAAACTCAGCTGCAACAGTTGCAAGCATCTGAACTTCATTAAAGGGTTTTAATGAAACAGTCATTCAGAATGCTGATAAAGCATCACAGAACAGTTTCTGTCCCTGAGCTGTCAAACTGGTCACACCAGCAGCACCGACCTGAGCTTAACAACAACACTACAGTCAGGTACTGATCAGCCTGACCACCCAGCACACTACACACTGAGCTCCACCAGCTCAGAGGACTGTATGCTGTGTATACACAGTTCTCCCCCGTCTACTAATTATACTTTAAATTAAGTTTAGTTTGAGCATTTTGAAGCTGCAGTTCATCATTTATTTTAGAAAGAATGGAGAGCAGCCTTGTTGTTGGGTGAGTGGATCATAATTGAGAATATCATTGGTAGCAATCATAGAAAGATTTCTGTCTGAGAAATACAGCCTTCTGTACACAAAGCTTTATTTTTTCCTTTTTAGAACAAATTTGTTTATGTACTTTTTGAATATTTTGATTATGAGATTTTTTTCACAGTATTGTAGCTTTTGTGCAAAGTTGAAACGTGCAGCTTCAAAGTAATGGCAGCTATACATTATAATTCATTTTTCTTTTTTTGTGTGATTTTCTAGGTGTTTTTTGGGGATTAACCCAACTACTGGCTCCAAGAACTCCACTGCAAAAGTTGTCAGCAAAACAACTGGAAAGGTAGTGGAGAAGAAGAAACACTCAATGAATGCCAACGTTTGCAAACTTTGAAGAAAATGAATGGATTTTGACTGGCGGTGAATGCAAGTGTAATGGGAATGTTGTGAGCACAGCAAAGTCCTTCATGCAGGGTTTATTGATGTAAGTTGACTTGTGTGGTGAGATCCATGAATGTGGAGTTTAACTTGTTTCTAAGGTCTAAATTTGCTTTCTAATAGTATAAGTGTTTTGGGAAAGTTGTTCCTGTAGCTCTGCTTTCAGTTTTGATACCGAATTCCAGTCAATTTTGAAAGTCTCCTCTCAGGTATATGCAGTGTTAAAGCCTTTTAACTGTCAACTATTTGCACTTTCAGTATTTTGACAGTGTTCTTATGCTAACTCTGTTAGTCCCAATGTTTATTGTTGTTGTTTCCAGAAAATGGTGGCTTTTTTCTCAGGTCTAGGCCAGTGATCATCAATCCTGTTCCTAGATCTACATTTCTGCAAAGTTCAATACCTGCCTGTATCCACTGCCTGCCTATCCACTGGTTTGTTAGATGAGAGATTGAAATTTATCTCCAGGAACAAAGTTTGTGACTGCTGATCTGGACTGAGTTGAGTTGTTTAGATGTTGTGCATGGTGCTTTAATTTTAGAGTAAATTTTTTGGCTAAATACTAAATAAACTAAGAGTAGTCTGTTAAAAGTGTTGGTCTAATCTGTCTTGTTACTGCTGAGAAATTTGTATTAATATCAGTATCTTGACTGTGTTATGCTGATTCTGTTTGAATGAAACTGGAAGTGATGCATTGGGTTGCATATTTTATTTTGATATTAAAAATGCTTAATTGAAGATAAGCTAATTGAACATGCTGTATTATTTGCAAAGTGCATACTGTAAAATCATGTAACTTCATACAATTATGCCACTCTTCACAGCAGAGCTTTAAAGAAATGAGAAAACCTTAGCTAATTGTAATTTTTACAATTTTTTACAATAAAATTATAAAATTTTACTGATATATTACAGTAAATATATCCTGGCACAGTTTTTTGTATAC